>NC_041387.1:647777879-647817020 GCF_002162155.2 Triticum dicoccoides
TAGTGGGGGTCCCAGTCACGATTCCTTGGGGTTTCGTTCTGCGGTTGTGCCTAGGCTTGTGTTGGTTATCTAGGCCATGTTCTAAATTCCATGTAGATGCATAAGTTTGTTTATGAAGGGCATGGGATTTAAAGGGTGCTTGGATCCAAGTGACTTATTTTAGTCTGACTAAAAATAGTCTCTTTAAGAGGCTAAAGTTCCAAGCACCCCTGACTAAAGAGGGGCTAAAACTAGTCTTGAGACTAAAAAAATTTAGTCAGCGGTACCCCTATTAAAATGTGGATTAGTCCTCTCTCTCCTCATTTAAGTCCTCTCCTTTAACATAGGCGAGTTCTGGATTGGAGAGTTTGGAGGATAACAAATGCTCATTAACTTGATTTTAGTATCTTTAATATTTGGATCCAAGCATGGGTGAGGCTAGCAAGTTTTAGTCCCACTACTTTTAGTCATGGGACTAAAACATATCCAAGCACCCTCTTATTGCACATCCTCATCAGGGCGGCTTGGTTGGTGCGCTCCTCATTCTCCACCAGCCCACCATCGTGGCACTGGTTGAACATTATAGCTTGGAATTTGGTGACACTCGGCTCAAGGGGAGTGGAGTGAGGAGAGCGGACAGGACCACGATAGGACATGGGCGAGGGGATGACTGGCGTCTTGACCGAGCGACGACTACTAGTAGTAGAAAAAAATGGCTGCTAAAGAATGGGGACGATGTCTCATGTTGATGGAAATTTTGTTGACTCAAGATAACATTTCCCCCTAGCGGTTTGACATCTAATTTTTTTTTCATCTTTTTTGTTTATTTACTCCACATAATTATGATGAGAAATAGATATACATACACATCACATGCTACTTGCGAAAAGGATTTTCCTCTTTTCTAGTCCACGTCACCACATCTGGGCAGATAGACGAAGCTTGGGGGAGACGAAGAAGGGGAGCGGAATGATCATCATGGTGGTCTTAGAGGAGTGGATATGGTACATGGCGATGGGACCTATGGTGAGGATGGCCGAGTTCAGAGAGATCTGCGGATTATTTTCGAACATGGAGATGCTCGATGAGGATCAGTCAGTTAGAATTGCCATCTCGGCAATGAGGGTGGAGCGAGCAAGGATGTTCAGAGATGGTGCTTTATTCCCACGAGCTCATTCACTATGCTATGATTGAATTGAAATCGGCGGATCTGGGGCAGAGGAGGAGATGGGCGGCATACGGATCACACGTGATGTTTTGGCCAAATCGAAAGGAATTTGTGGTGGGAGAGCTAATGTCAATGCCTGTACTGGGGTTGGTTGAGCAGCATATACCGAAGATTGGAGAAATCGTCGTGCCTAATACAAGGAAAGGGAGAGGCATGCACATGATTCAGATGTTGTGTCACTCGCCTTGCTTCCCTTATCACTCATTGAGGGTTCGGGCGCTTGCTCATGGGTTAGGCGGGCATTATGAGTCACTCCAGCCAGTAGCCGCTCCTGGGTGCTAGCCGGAGAGGATTCCGATGAGGAATCTTCTAGTCTATCATATGTATAATTAACCCCCTGCTCAAATTCATGCTACCTGGGTAAATGTCTCATTACACCTTCAAGATATTTAGATTGATATGGCTCATTTCATACTCCTGTTGTCCATGATAGACGGATACGAAGATCTGTGAAGAAACAATTGAGGAAGCAACATTGTACTAATAATACTAGGTTGATTTGAGTTGCTATCCATCTTTGTTTTCACGTGCTAGTTGCTTCGCTCTTGATTCAGTTGGTGATATTTGATGACCCACAAGTATAGGGCATCGAGATAGTCTTCGAGGTTAGTATTTCACCCAAATTTATTGATTTGATGCAACGGGTGTCCAAGAATATTTATGAGCCTTAGCAGTTGAGTTGTCAGTTCAACCACACCTAGAAAATAATATTTTTGCAACAAAGTATTTAGTAGCACAGTAGTATGATAGTTTGATGGTAGCGGTAATAGTAGCAATAGTAATAGTAAGAGTGGAAGTTTTGTAGTGATTGTAACTGTAGAAACAACAATAGTAACTTAGCAAAGACAATACGAGCAAAGCGCAGGCATTGGATCAATGATGGATATTTGTGTGGATGAAATTCATCGTATCACAGTCACAACATAGAGCGATACACAATAGCTCCAATTCATCTATTCAATGTAGACATGTATTCCGTATATAGTTATACATGCTTATAATAAGAACTTGCATGCCATCTTTTGTCCTACCCTCCCGTGGTAGTGGGTCCATAAGGTAATCTAAGGGATATTAAGGCCTCTGCTTTATACAGAACCTGTCGTGGATTTGTCACGGCAGATGTCCTAAGTGTCAGGACTTAGTCGCGAGGCCAACACATCTATGTGGTAGCTTGAGAGGGGTTGGGTGGGACGAGAGACGCGAGGTTTTTTACCCAGGTTCAGCCCCTCACGGTGGAGGTAAAAGCCTACATCTTGCTTCATTGATATTGATGATAATGATCACGATTACAATGGTGCTCTATCTTGAGAGCTATTGACTTGTCTGTCTAAAACCTTCTATAACTTGTCCCTCTTGGGGTGCCCTATCCCTCCTTATGTAAGTTGGAGGGGCGGGTTACATGTGGAGTCCTAGTAGGACTAGAACAATTCTATTACAAGTGGAATCCTAGTCTTGTTTCTTGCTTCCCTTGCAAGAGAAATATTCCTTATGCCCTTCCTCTTAAGCCGGCCTTCCATGAGCCGCCTGCTGGGCAACTGGGTATTGTCGCTCCTATGACCCGCTGCTACGTCTTGAGCTTGCGTTGGTTTTCCTCGAAGAGGAGAGGGTGATGCAGCAAAGTGTAGCGTAAGTATTTCCCTCAGTTTTGAGAACCAAGGTATCAATCCAGTAGGAGGCTCCTCAAAAATCCCACGCACCTACACAAACAAACTGAGAACTCGCAACCAACGCAATAAAGGGCTTATCAAGCCCTTCACGGCCACTTGCGAAAGTGAGATCTAATAAAGATAGTATGATAAGATAAATATATTTTTGGTATTTTGTAATATAGATGCAAAAAGTAAAGATGCAAATAAAGTAGATGGAAAGCAAATATGATAAGAGATAGACACGGGGGCCATAGGTTTCACTAGAGGCTTCTCTCAAGATAGCATATGTATTACAGTGGGTGGACAAATTACTGTCGAGCAATTGATAGAAAAGCACATAGTTATGAGATTATCTAGGCATGATCATGTATATAGGCATCACGTCCATAACAAGTAGACTGACTCCTGCCTGCATCTACTACTATTACTCCACACATCGACCGCTATCCAGCATGCATCTAGAGTATTAAGTTCATAAGAAGAGAGCAACACATTAAACAAGATGACATGATGTAGAAGGATAAACACATGCAATATGATATAAACCCCATCTTGTTATCCTCGATGGCAACAATACAATACGTGTCTTGCAACCCTTTCTGTCACTAGGTAAGAACACCGCAAGATTGAACCCAAAGCTAAGCACTTCTCCCATGACAAGAAAGACCAATCTAGTAGGCCAAACCAAACTGATAATTCAAAGAGACTTGAAAAGATAACTCAACCATACATAAAAGAATTCAGAGAAGATTCAAATATTATTCATAGATAAACTTGATCATAAACCCACAATTCATCGGATCTCGACAAACACACGGCAAAAAGAGTTTACATCGAATAGATCTCCACAAGAGAGGGGGAGAACATTGTATTGAGATCCAAAAAGGGAGAAGAAGCCATCTAGCTAATAACTATGGACCCGTAGGTCTGTGGTAAACTACTCACAACTCATCGGAGGGGCAAGGATGTTGATGTAGAAGCCCTCCATGGTCGATTCCCCCTCCGGTAGAGTGCAGGCAAGGGCTCCAAGATGGGATCTCGCGGATACAAAAGGTTACGAGAGTGGAAATTGTGTTTCGTGGTGCTCCTGGATGTTTTCAGGGTCCGTAGGTATATATAGGAGGAAGAAGTACGTCGGTGGCTGCCCAAGGGGCCCACGAGACAGGGGGGCACCCTACAGGGGGGGCGCCCTCCTATCTCGTGGGGCCCTCGGAGGCTTCTTGACTTGCACTCCAAGCTCTCCGGATCAGATTTGTTCCAAAAATAACGCTCCCGAAGGTTTCATTCCGTTTGGACTCCGTTTGATATTCCTTTTCTTCGAAATACCGAAACAGGAAAAAAACAGCAATATGGGCTGGGCCTCCGGTTAGTAGGTTAGTCCCAAAAATGATATAAATGTCTAAAATAAACCCCATAAACATCCAAAAGGGGTAATATAATAGCATGGAACAATCAAAAATTATAGATACGTTGGAGACGTATCAAGCATCCCCAAGCTTAATTCCTGCTCGTCCTCGAGTAGGTAAATGATAAAAAAGAAATTTTTGATGTGGAATGCTACCTAGCATAATTCATAATGTAATTTTCTTTATTGTGGCATGAATGTTTAGATCCAAATGAATACAAAATAAAAGTTCATATTGACATAAGAAATAGTAATACTTCAAGCATACTAATCAAAGTAATCATGTCTTCTCAAAATAACATGGCTAAAGAAAGTTATCCCTACAAAATAATATAGTCTGGCTATGCTCTATCTTCATCACACAAAGTATTTAATCATGCACAACCCCGATGACAAGCCAAGAAATTGTTTCATACTTTAATAATCTCAAACTTTTTCAACTTTCACGCAATACATGAGCGTGAGCCATGGACATAGCACTATATGTGGAATAGAATGGTGGTTGTGGAGAAGACAAAAAGGAGAAGATAGTCTCACATCAACTTGGCGTATCAACGGGCTATGGATATGCCCATTAATAGATATCAATGTGAGTGAGTAGGGATTGCCATGCAACGGATGCACTAGAGCTATAAATATATGAAATCTCAATAAAAGAAACTAAGTGGGGTGCATTCAACTTGCTTGCTCAAGAAGCCCTAGGGCACTTTTGAGGAAGCCCATCATTGGAATATACAAGCCAAGTTCTATAATGAAAAATTCCCACTAGTATATGAAAGTGACAACATATGAGACTCTCTATCATAAAGATCATGGTGCTATTTTGAAGCACAAGTGTGGAAAAAGAGATAGTAGCATTGTCCCTTCTCTCTTTTTCTCTCATTTAATTTTTTTCTTTTTTTTCCTTTTTTTTCTTTGGCCTTCTTTTTTTTTCTTTTGGCCTTTCTCTTTTTTTCTTTTCTTTTTTTTCTTTGTAAAGTCCGAAGTCTCATCCCAACTTGTGGGGGAATCATAGTCTTCATCATCCTTTCCTCACTAGGACAATTCTCTAATAATGAAGATCATCACACTTATATGGATTTACAACTCAAAGCTAGAACAAGATATGACTCTATATGAATGCCTCCGGCGGTGTACCGGGATATGCAATGAATCAAGAGCGACATGTATGAAAATTATGAAGGTGGCCTTGCCACAAATACAATGTTAACTACATGATCATGCAAAAAGCAATATGACAAAAGTAATGTGTGTCATATGAACAGAACAGTGGAAAGTTGCATGGCAATATATCTCGGAATGGCTATGGAAATGCCATAATAGGTAGGTATGGTGGCTGTTTTGAGGAAGGTAAATGGTGGGTGTATGGTACCGGCGAAAGTTGCACGGTACAGGAGAGGCTAGCAATGGTGGAAGGGTGAAAGAGTGCGTATAATCCATGGACTCAACATTAATCAAAAGAACTCATATACTTGTTGCAAAAATTTAGAAGTCATATACTCATATACTATGCGCATGCTCCTAGGGGGATAGATTGGTAGGAAAAGACCATCGCTCGTCCCCGACCGCCACTCATCAGGAAGACAATCAATAAATAAAAGTGTGCTCCAACTTCATCACAAAGCGGTTCACCATATGTGCATGCTACGAGAATCACAAGCTTCAACACAAGCATTCTTTAAATTCATAATCACCCAACTAGCATGACTTTAATATCACTACCTCCATATCTTAAAACAATTATCAAGCATCAAATTGATCATAGCATCCAATTCACTTTCTATGATAGTTTTTATTATACCCAACTTGGATGCTCATCATTCTAGGACCAAATTTATGATCATAGCAAATACCATGCTGTTCTAAAAGACTCTCAAAATGATATAAGTGAAGCATGAGAGACTAGCAATTTCTTCAAGATTAAGACACCACCGTGCTCTAGAAGATATAAGTGAAGCACTAGAGCAAAAACTATCAAGCTCAAATGGTATAAGTGAAGCACATAGAGTATTCTAGCAAATTCTAATCAAATAGGCTTCTCCCAAAAGGTGTGTAAATAAAGGATGATTGTGGTAAACTAAAAACCAAAGACTAATATAATACACGACGCTCCAAGCAAAACACATATCATGTGGCGAATAAAAATATAGCTGCAAGTAAAGTTACCAATGAACGAAGACGAAAGAGGGGATGCCTTCCCGGGGCATCCCCATGCTTAGGCTTTTGGATATTCTTGAATATCTTGGGGTGCCATGGGCATCCCCAAGCTTAGTCTCTTGCCTCCATTTATTCCATAGTCCATAAAAGCTTTACCCAAAACTTGAAAACTTCACAACACAAAACTCAACAGGAAATCTTATAAGCTCCGTTAGTGAAAGAGAACAAAACCACCACATAAGGTACTGCAATGAACTCATTATTTATTTATATTGGTGTTAAACCTACTGTATTACAACTTCTTTATGGTTTATAAACTAATTTACTAGCCATAGATGCATTGAAATAAGCAAAAAAACACACGAAAAACAGAATTTTTCAAAAACAGAATAGTCTGTAGCAATCTGTAACTAACGCAAACTTATGGAACTCTAAAAATCGTACCAAAATAGGAAGTCCTGGAAATTTTGTTTATTGAACAGCAGAAAAAAGAATCAACGCAAAATCACGTTCCTGTGATTTAACAAAATTATATTCGTGCGTGCAAAGTTTCTGTTTTTCAGCAGAATCAAATCAACTATCATCGTAGGTTATCCTATAAGTTCTACTTGGCACAAACACTATTTAAAAGATAAAAACACATCTAAAGAGAAGGTGATGCAAGATTTATTACTAAACAGGAGAAAAAGCAAAAAACATAAAGAAAAATTGGGTTTCCTCCCAACTAGCGTTATCGTTTAACGCCCCTAGCTAGGCATAAAGGCAAAGATAGATCTAACGAGTGCCATCTTTGGCACGAAATTCATAAGTAGCACGCATGATAGATTCATAAGGTAATTGGACTTTCTTTCTTGGAAAGTGCTCCACGCCTTTCTTTAATGGAAATTGGAATCTAATGTTCCCTTCCTTCATATCAATAATCGCACCAATCGTTTTAAGGAAAGGTCTACCAAGAATAATAGGGCAAGAAAGATTGCAATCTATATCAAGAACGATAAAATCTACGGGCACCAAATTTCTATTTGCAATGATAATAACATCATTGATCCTTCCCATAGGCTTTTTAATGGTGGAATCCGCAAGGTGCAAATTTAAAGAGCAATCATCAAGATCATGGAAACCTAGAATATCACATAAAGTTTTCGAAATTGTGGAAACACTAGCACCCAAATCAAACAAAGCAAAACACTCATAATCTTTAATTCTAATCTTTATAGTAGGTTCCCACTCATCATTAAGTTTTCTAGGTATAGAAACTTCCAAATTAAGTTCTTCATCATAAGATTGCATCAAGGCATCAACAATATGTTTGGTAAAAGCTTTATTTTGACTATAAGCATGAGGAGAATTAACAACGGATTGCAACAAGGAAATATAACCTTTTAAAGAGCAATTATCATAATCAAATTCCTTGAAATCCGAGATAGTAAGTTCGATATTATTAGAAACAGAGGATTCTCCAATCTCACTTTTACCAATTTTAGCTTCAAGATCTAAAGACTCCGAATTTTTGGGACGCCTTCTAGGCAAAGTTGATTCATCATCACTCCCATAATCATCAAAATTCATATTGCAAAACATAGATCTAATCGGAGACACATCAATAACTTTAAGATCCTCATCATTATTTTCATGGAGACTAGAGGAACATGCTTTTAAAAAGCTTTCTTTTTTAGCACGCAATCTAGCGGTTCTTTCCTTGCACTCGTCAATGGAAATTCTCATTACTTTGAGAGACTCATTGATATCATGCTTAGGAGAAGAAGATCCAAGTTTAAGAGAATTAACATCAAGCGAACGTCTATCAACGTTCCTAGCCAAATCATCAACTTTGAGCAATTTTTCTTCAAGCAAAGCATTAAAACTCTTTTGAGAAATCATAAATTCTTTCACACTATTCTCAAAATCAGAGGGCATCTTATGAAAATTACCATAAGAATTATTGTACGAATTTCCATAATTATTAGAGCGATTACTAGGGAACGGTCTAGCATTAAAATTTCCTCTATAAGCATTGTTTCCAAAACTATTCCTACCAACAAAATTCACATCCATAGATTCATTATTATTCTCAATCAAGGAAGACAAAGGCATATCATTGGGATCAAGAGGAGTATTTTTAGTAGAAAACATCTTCATAAGTTCATCCATCTTTCCACTCAAAACATTAATTTCTTCTATAGCATGCACTTTTTTACTAGAAGATCTTTCGGTGTGCCATTGAGAATAATTAGCCATAATATTATCAAGCAATTTTGTAGCATCTCCTAACATAATTTCCATAAACATGCCTCCCACGGCCGAATCTAATAGATTTCTAGAAGCAAAGTTCAAACCGGCATAAAAAATTTGTATGATCATCCATAAATTTGAACCATGAGTAGGGCAATTATGAAGCATCAATTTCATTCTTTCCCAAGATTGGGCAACATGCTCATGATCAAGTTGTTTAAAATTCATAATATCGTTCCTAAGAGTGATGATCTTAGCGGGATGAAAATACTTAGAGATAAAAGCATCTTTGCACTTGTTCCAAGAATCAATACTATTTTTAGGCAAAGACGAAAACAAAACTTTAGCACGATCTCTATGTGAAAACAGAAATAACTTCTATTTAACAATATCATTTTCCGTATCTTTCTTCTTTTGCATATCACACAAATCAACAAAATTGTTTAGATGGGTAGCGGCATCTTCACTGGGAAGGCCGACGAATTGATCTTTCATAACTAGATTCAACAAAGCGGTATTGATTTCAAAAGACTCAACATCATTAAGAGGAGCAATCAGAGTACTAAGGAAATCATTATTATTGGTATTCGAGAAGTCACACAACTTGGTATTATCTTGTGCCATGGCAACAAGTAATCCAACACACAAGCAAACAGAAAGACGGCAAGTGAAAAAAAAAGAGGAGGAGATTGGGAAAGAGAGGGCGAATAAAACGGCAAGGGTGAAGTGGGGGAGAGGAAAACGAGAGGCAAATGGAAAATAATGTAAATGCGAGGGAGATGGGTTCGTGATGGGTACTTGGTATGTCTTGACTTGAGCGAAGACCTCCCCGGCAACAGCGCCAGAAATCCTTCTTGCTACGTCTTGAGCTTGCGTTGGTTTTCCTCGAAGAGGAGAGGGTGATGCAGCAAAGTGTAGCGTAAGTATTTCCCTCAGTTTTGAGAACCAAGGTATCAATCCAGTAGGAGGCTCCTCAAAAATCCCACGCACCTACACAAACAAACTGAGAACTCGCAACCAACGCAATAAAGGGCTTATCAAGCCCTTCACGGCCACTTGCGAAAGTGAGATCTAATAAAGATAGTATGATAAGATAAATATATTTTTGGTATTTTGTAATATAGATGCAAAAAGTAAAGATGCAAATAAAGTAGATGGAAAGCAAATATGATAAGAGATAGACACGGGGGCCATAGGTTTCACTAGAGGCTTCTCTCAAGATAGCATAAGTATTACAGTGGGTGGACAAATTACTGTCGAGCAATTGATAGAAAAGCACATAGTTATGAGATTATCTAGGCATGATCATGTATATAGGCATCACGTCCATAACAAGTAGACTGACTCCTGCCTGCATCTACTACTATTACTCCACACATCGACCGCTATCCAGCATGCATCTAGAGTATTAAGTTCATAAGAAGAGAGCAACACATTAAACAAGATGACATGATGTAGAAGGATAAACACATGCAATATGATATAAACCCCATCTTGTTATCCTCGATGGCAACAATACAATACGTGTCTTGCAACCCTTTCTGTCACTAGGTAAGAACACCGCAAGATTGAACCCAAAGCTAAGCACTTCTCCCATGACAAGAAAGACCAATCTAGTAGGCCAAACCAAACTGATAATTCAAAGAGACTTGAAAAGATAACTCAACCATACATAAAAGAATTCAGAGAAGATTCAAATATTATTCATAGATAAACTTGATCATAAACCCACAATTCATCGGATCTCGACAAACACACCGCAAAAAGAATTTACATTGAATAGATCTCCACAAGAGAGGGGGAGAACAATGTATTGAGATCCAAAAAGAGAGAAGAAGCCATCTAGCTAATAACTATGGACCCGTAGGTCTGTGGTAAACTACTCACAACTCATTGGAGGGGCAAGGATGTTGATGTAGAAGCCCTCCATGGTTGATTCCCCCTCCGGCAGAGTGCCGACAAGGGCTCCAAGATGGGATCTCACAGATACAGAAGGTTACGGCGGTGGAAATTGTGTTTCGTGGTGCTCCTGGATGTTTTCGGGGTTCGTAGGTATATATAGGAGGAAGAAACATCGGTGGCCGCCCGAAGGGCCCACGAGATAGGGGGCGCGCCCTATAGGGGTTGCCCTCCTATCTCGTGGGGCCCTTGGAGGCTTCTTGACTTGCACTCCAAGCTTTCCGGATCAGATTTGTTCCAAAAATAACGCTCCCGAAGGTTTCATTCCGTTTGGACTCTGTTTGATATTCCTTTTCTTCGAAATACTGAAACAGGCAAAAAACAACAATATGGGCTGGGCCTCCGGTTAGTAGGTTAGTCCCAAAAATGATATAGATGTGTAAAATAAACCTCATAAACATCCAAAAGGGGTAATATAATAGCATGGAACAATCAAAAATTATAGATAAGTTGGAGACGTACCACCTGCCTGTCGGGTCACCAATGAACCGCCAACTCTAGGTGGGTTACTAGTCAGTCGCCGGGTCAGGGCAGGTCACCAGTGAGTTGCCAAGTCCGGACGGGTCATACATCCGGCCGGGTTACACCACTGGATATATCCCCGACATTAGCCCCCAGTTTAATTTGGATTTATCCATGTTAAACTCATCCTGCAAAATAAACACAAGAACATTTTTGACAGGTCGTGCTCCGGGTTAAAAGTTTTTTAGAACCGACACCTGATCATGCTTAAATCCTTGTCATTTCCTTCTTCTCGAAAGTCCGGGTCAATAGACCAGCTTCCTTGTCAATTTGCTTGTAGCAGAAATATTGTAAAAAAGAATCCATTTGCGTCAGCTTCCAATGCTCTGACTTGACAAAAATACTGGACTCGAAATACTCATCTGATTTTTAGCCGGCTTGAAGATGTAGATCTTGCCGATTTATAATTGCCAAAATTGTCGGGTTATAAAACAGATGATGTCGAGTCATGGTTGTTGCTGATGCCGGGTCATAATTCTTGCTGACTTCTCCAATAATAATATAATACCTGGTTTGCTTAAAACTGAGAATTTGAAGTTGTTCCTCCCTTATATGCATATCACGTGTAGCCCCCAAGTCTTAAGAGGAGAACGCAGTGATAGCTTAAGACTTGCTTTAATATAAATAAATGCTGCAACTTTGGAGAAATCCAAGTTGTTATGTCAGTCACCAATCATAAACTGAATATTCCATATATGTAGCCCCCAAGTATTGGGTTGTCTTGCTTACAGCAACCTGGGGCTTGTAGTTGTCTTATGCTCATAAAAACTTCAACTAGTGTAGCCCCCAAGGGTCGGGTCATTATGCAATAATGAGCAGGGACTTTGTACATATGATCATGTAGATTTGAGCAGTAATTAATAACACCAAATGATGTAGCTCCCAAGTTTCAACTTACCTTTGACAGGAGCAATTAGTAGCCCCCAAGGACCAGTTCATCACAATGTGACGGGTCGGGTCTTCATAAGGCAAGTTAAAAATGACCTTGCATTAGCCCCAAAACATAATATAGTCTTATGCAATTATGTTAAAGACTAGAATTAAGGCCATTCAAGCCAAAACATACTGGTGACATAAAGTCCAAAACCAGGGCGGGTTATCAAACCTCGCATACTCATATAGCCAGTAAAACATACCTGTAAAATTGACTTATACTGCCGGCTTATATTGCTATATCCAGTGAGGGTGACAGCCCAAGGATTCATAGTGCATAACACCAATTGCGCAATCAAAGTATACTGGCAACTTAATGTCTAAAGAAGGACGGGTTATAAAAAAAACACAAATATTAATACAATTATTGAAAGACATACCTGTAGATTAATACCATGGTGATGCCTTGACAATTATAACCCGGCGCCAGTATCAACCCGCAGTCATGAAATATCATCATTCTGATTGCTCAAGGCAAAAATTCCTGGCGACTTAAAGTCTTCTATCAAAGCGGGTCATCAAACCCAAAGATGCTCAATGATGAGTCATATAATCAAGGCTACATGGGCTGTGAAATTAGTTCATACTGCCGGCTTACAGCGCCATATGCAGCAAAGGTAATAGCCCGAAAAAAACATAGAGTGCAGAACTCCAAGTGCACAATCACATCATACTGGCGACTTATCGTCCAAAGCCAGGCCGGGTTAGCAAAACACTGGATATATTCAAATATGAATCTTAAGAATCAAGGCAACATGGCCCAAATCAATTTTCAACCATATATCAATATGGTACAAACATAAATCTCAAAAAAGATTCAAATCCAATATAAACCAGAAAAACAAGGCATTCAAAGGCTGCCAAGCCTCAACATCAAGTGTTATTCAAGGTCCACACAGCCACTAAGTTATTCCTTAATTCAAACCTGTAAGCCGGGCCTCACATGACCAATCGTTGTTTTGACTTTGACAAGTTCAGGGTCTTTATAAGATTAACTGTCAAGAGTACGGCGAGTCATTCCAGGATTACCTGGTCAGAGTGGCAAGCATACAAAGGCAAGACAACCCAGATTTTTGGTGAATACACCTGGCGTCCAAGCCTATTACAAGGGACAACAAAGATCTGTTCATTTAACAAGGAGCCCCCAAGTAATATTTTGATCAAGGCATATAGGCCGGATCAATAGGGTAGTCATAGCTATGCTCAATGAGCAGGAAGCCTCCAAATAATTTGCAATCAAGGCGCACAAGCCAGATCAAGAGGGTAATCATAGATATGTTCATTGAACAGGAAGCGCCCAAGTAACCTATCATAAATCATTAAGGCAGGTTACCTATGTTTGAAATGCACATTGTAGCAAATTCTCTTTGGTAACCTTTAAACTTTGAACAGAAAGCCCCCAAGTCATTTGCAACAAGATAAGCCCATAAGGCAAGATGCCCATGTTTGAACTGCGCACTGCAGCAAGTTCTCTTTGGCAACCTATATTTTTTCAGTGAACTCAAACTTGCGAGAGATGGATTCTTTTTGAACCAGAATTTTAAACCGGATATTGGAAGCTTCAAAGCTTTGTAAGGGACAAATTTCCCTTGAGCTGGATTTTAAACAGAATTCCCTCATTTTAAGCCAAAAATTTTCTGACGACCTTTAAATTTTCATCAATATAGCAATAGCCTTTGAAACCAGGTTATTTTCCCTCAAACGACCCGGGATCATGAATTGGCTGAGTCATGTCATTGTAGCCCCCGAGTCTTAAGACGATTCGAAGAGTTGCCTTGAGATTCTCCATGCTTGACGTGATATAAATTGGCATATAGTTCAACAACAAAACACTGGAATGTATTGAAATCGGAGGCAACATGGTGAGTTGATGACCTTGCTATACTCGTTGCATACTCCCGGTATAAGTTATTCAACAAACTTTGTGACATGATGGTCACCTTTGCAGTAGACAATTTGTCCTGCATATGAAAATATATAGACCAAAGATAATTGTTCTTTGACAAAAAAAATTATGTGTTAATAAAATAGATTTAAATGGATATCACCTGATTTGTTAGGCCGGAAATTATCCGCCATAGAGTTGGTGAACACTACGGTAAAGCTGAAATTAATCACAAGCGAGTCGGCCGCAACAACAGATAGATGAGTCGGCCATGGCGTTGTTAGCTGGTGTCAGTGCGCGGACGGGCGAGTCAATCGCAGGTGTGTAAACCGCACAGACGGCGAGTCAATCGCAGGCGTGATAAGCCACGCAGACAGGTGAGTCAGCCGCGTCACGTCGATGTTAGACTGGGTCGCAGAGGCCACGGATTGCACATACATTCATTGAGCATTATGGCATGGTCACATGCTGGCGCATGATAATGGTGGCACAAGCCATATATCCATGATCATTACTCTTGCAGTGAACAATTGTTCTGCATCAAAGAATATCGCAAATTCGAGTATTTGTTCGTTAAAGAATAAAAACATATCAATAAAAATTGACTAGAAAGAACTCACCTTATTTCTCTGGATGACAGATGACTATACATAGCATCCGTAGATAAATTTTTGAGTCCTGTTGCTGAATTCCGTTTGATCCTTATATACATCCAAAAGATTATCAGCATCAGCCATCAACACCTGACCACTTTGACTTTTCTTCCAACCGGCCCTTCTTATCCTTTTTTCTTTTTCTTCATCAAGTGCGGGGCAGAGGCAAGGCCATCCACAACAGGGCGGCTCAAAACAGTGATGAAGGCAAGCAGCGAAAGGGGCGGAGCTTGCGGGGCCAGACCCGTCCGGGCGCGGACGGAGGAGATTCGAGGCCACCCAGGGCGCGCGCCGGTCAAGGAAGTAGAGTGGCACACATGTGGGAGCGGAGACCGCGTCAGAGAGGCGGCTCAGTGCGGGGATGGGTGGCCAGGCGCGACGCATGATGGCGAGGGCGGCTTAAAAGGCTGAGATAGCAATGGCAGACGTGGAAATTCAAAGGCGACTCCATGACGGCGAGTTTGCCTGGCAACTTTAGCACGGGACAACAGAGGAGGCGAGCTGGAGCGGCGACTCAGTCCGGGCGCGTTCGTGGCGGGTCTGTAGCTACTATGGTGACTTGGCAAGGCGACCTGGCAGGTCGATATAAAGGCGGCTCGACGACGACTTGACTACGGAGGATGAAGCACACCAATGAAGACAAAACTACCGCAGAGACAAGATTGAGGCGCGACGGAAGCTCCATGAGCCGCGGTGGCTCAGGGAGGCACGAAGCCAAGGCAGTGATAACCCACAAGTGTAGGGGATCGCAACAGCTTTCAAGGGTAAAGTATTCAACCCAAATTTATTGATTCGACACAAGGGGAGCCAAAGAATATTCTTGAGTATTAGTAGTTGATTTGTCAATTCAACCACACCTGGATAACTTAGTATCTGCAGGAAAGTATTTAGTAGCAAAAGTGGTATGATAATAAAGGTAACAGTAGAAAAAATAATGTTTTTGGGTTTTGTAGTAGTTGTAACAATAGCAAAGGGAAAGTAAATAAGCGAAGAACAATATGTGAAAAGCTCGTAGGCAATGGATCAGTGATGGATAATTATGCCGGATGCGATTCCTCATGTAATAGATATAACATAGGGTGACACAGAACTAGCTCCAGTTCATCAATGTAATGTAGGCATGTATTCCGTAAATAGTCATACGTGCTTATGGAAAGGAACTTGCATGACATCTTTTGTCCTACCCTCCCGTGGCAGCAGGGTCCTAACGGAAAGTAAGGGATATTAAGGCCTCCTTTTAATAGAGAACCGGAACAAAGCATTAGCACATAGTGACTACATGAACTCCTCAAACTATGGTCATCACCGAGAAGTATCCCGATTATTGTCATTTCGGGGTTGTCGGATCATAACACATAATAAGTGACTATAGACTTGCAAGATAGGATCAAGAACACACATACATTCATGAAAACATAATAGGTTCAGATATGAAATCATGGCACTCGGGCCCTAGTGACAAGCATTAAGCATAACAAAGTCATAGCAACGTCAATCTCAGAACATAGTGGATACTAGGGATCAAACCCTGACAAAACTAACTTGATTACATGGTAAATCTCATCCAACCCATCACCGTCCAGCGAGCCTACAATGGAATTACTCATGCACGGCGGTGAGCATCATGAAATATATTGGTGACGGAGGATGGGTGATGATGACGACAGCGATGAATCCCCCTCCCCGGAGCCCCAGATGGACTCCAGATCAGCCCTCCCAGGAGAAATTAGGGCTTGGCGGCGGCTCCATGTCGTAAAACACGATGAAACTTTCTCTCTGATTTTTTTTCTCCCCGAACGTGAATATATGGAGTTGGAGTTGAGGTCGGTGGAGGTCCAGGGGGCCCACGAGATAGGGGGCGCGCCCAGGGGGAGGGGGCGCGCCCCCCACCCTCGTGGACATGGTGTGGGCCGCCTGGTCTTGATTATTTTGCCATTATTTTTTATATTTTCTGAAATGTGCCTCCATGGATTTTCAGGACATTCCGAGAACTTTTCTTTTCTACATATAAAACAACGTCATGGCAGTTCTGCTAAAAACAGCGTCAGTCCGGGTTTGTTTCATTCAAATCATGCAAGTTAGAGTCCAAAACAAGGGCAAAAGTGTTTGGAAAAGTAGATACATTGGAGACATATCAACTCCCCCAAGCTCAAACGTTTGCTTGTCCTCAAGCAATTCAGTTGATAAACTAAAAGTGATAAAGAAAAACTTTTTCAAACTCTGTTTGCTCTTGTTGTTGTAAACATGCAAAGCCATCATTCAGGTTTCAGCAAATATTATGAACTAACCATACTCACAATAACACTTAGGTCTCACAATTACTAATATCAATAGCATAATCAGCTAGTGAGCCATAATAATAAACCTCAGATGACAACACTTTCTCAAAACAATTATAACATGATATAACAAAATGGTATCTCACTAGCTCTTTCTGAGACCGCAAAACATAAATGCAAAGCACCTTTAAAGATCAAGGACTGACTAAACATTGTAATTCATGGTAAAAGAGATCCAGTCAAGTCATACCTAATATAAATCAATAGTAATGAATGCAAATGACAGTGTGCTCTCCAGCGGGTGCTTTTTAATAAGAAGGGTGATGACTCAAAAAAAAGTAAATAGATAGGCCCTTCACAGAGGGAAGCAGGGATTTGTAGAGGTGCCAGAGCTCGATTTTAAAATAGAGATTGAATAACATTTTGAGTGGCATACTTTCGCTGTCAACGCATCAACTATGAGATGGCTGTATCTTCCATACTACATGCATTATAGGCAGTTCCCAAACAGAATGGTAAAGGTTTATACTCCTCCAACCACCAACAAGCATCAATCCATGGCTTGCTCGAAACGACGAGTGCCTCCAACTAACAACAGCCCTGGGGGAGTTTTGTTTAATTATTTTGATTTGCTTTGATCTTTTTGGATCATGGGACTGGGCATCCCGGTTACCGGCCCTTTCTCGTGAATGAGGAGCGGAGTCCACTCCTCTTGAAAATAACCCACCTAGCATGGAACATAAAGGCAGCCCTAGTTGAAACATGAGCTCCTCAAGCATACAAAACAGAATTTCATTTGAATGTTTGGAGTTTGGCACCTACAAATTTACTTGGAACGGCAGGTAAATACCGCATATAGGAAGGTATAGTGGACTCATATGGAACAACTTTGGGGTTTATGGAGTTTGGATGCACAAGCAGTATTCCCGCTTAGTACAGGTGAAGGCTAGCAAAAGACTGGGAAGCGACCAACTGAGAGAGCGACAACAGTCATAAACATGCTTTAAAATTAATTTACACTGAGTACAAGGATGAGTAGGATATAATCTACCATGAACATAAATATCATGAAGGCTATGTTGATTTGTTTCAACTACATGCGTGAACATGTGCCAAGTCGAGTCACTCAATTCAGTCAAAGGAGGATACCATCCCATCATACCACATCATAACCATTTTAATAGCATGTTGGCACGCAAGGTAAACCATTATAACTCATACCTAATCAAGCATGGCACAAGCAACTATAATCTCTAAATTTTATTGCAAATATGTTTACTTCATAATAAACTGAATCAGAAACGATGAACTCATGATATTTACAAAAACAAGAGAGGTCGAGTTCATACTAGCTTTTCTCATCTCAATAAGTCCATCATATATCGTCATTATTGCCTTTCACTCGCACGACCGAATGATGTGTATAATAATAATAGTGCACGTGCATTGGACTAAGCTAGAACCTGCAAGCATTCAACTCAAAAGAGAAGACAGGGTAATATGGGCTCTAAATTAAATAAATAATCATGCGTATGAGAGCCACTAAGTAATTTCAATATGGTCTTCTCGACCCCCAAAGGAAAGAAAAGAAAATAAAACTATTTACATGGGAAAGCTCCCAACAAGTAAGAAGAAGAACAAGAAATCTTTTTGGGTTTTCATTTTAATTTCTACTACAAGCATGGAAATTAAACTAACTAATTTTTTTGTTTTTTCTTAAGGTTTATCAAACACACAAGAAGAAAACTAGAAAAAGAAATTTAAACTAGCATGGATAATACAATGAAAGAGTATGAACACCGATGACTAGTGTGTGAACATGAATGTAAAGTCAGTGAGAAATACGTACTCCCCCAAGCTTTGGCTTTTGGCTTAAGTTGGTCTATTACCAAGGACCACCTGGCTGATATCCGTAAGTGAAACTGGGGTCGTACTGAGATGCAGTGGCAACCGCCTCCTGAGCTGCGGCGTGTTGGCAAGCTGCCTCCGCTCTCCCCTCGTGTTCAGCTGCTTCCTCCCTGGTGACAACATATCTTCCTTTTGCCTGATAATAAAAATGGTGGGGAGCACGAAGAGTAACATGGACGACGTTGCGTCTATCATAGATTAGTCGATATTGGAGGAATTGTTCATTCCTCCTTAGAAATTGATGATTGACCATAGCTTCATAATCCAAATACACAGGAGGTATCAACATATCTCCCTCTCGTGGGGCTATACTAAGATAATTAGCCACACGAGTTGCATAAATTCCTCCAAATAAATCTCCCTTTCTACTATTATTCTGCAACCTACGTGCAACTATTGCCCCCAAGTTATAATCTTTATAACCTGACACAGCACTCTTGAGGACACAAAGATCAGGGACACACATGTGACATGCTTCATCTTTACCGTTAATGCATCTACCAATAAAGAGAGCAAAATAATGTATAGCAGGAAAATGAATGCTCCCTATGGTAGCTTGTGCAATATCCCTGGATTCTCCCATAGTAATACTAGCAAGGAACTCTCTAAATTCAGATTTGTGAGGATCATTAATATTACCCCACAGCGGGAGTTTGCAAGCAGTTGTGAAATCCTCTAAGTCCATGGTATAAGATGTATCATAAATATCAAATATGACACTAGGAGAATTACGCGCACAGTTATATTTAAACCTCCGTACAAAGGAGTCAGTCAATTGATAGTACTAAGGACACTTATCTTGTAAGAAGTCCTTCAGCTCGGCATTATGCACAAACATGTCAAATTCCTCCTTAAAGCCTGCTTTGACCAGAAAATTATCGGATGGCCACTCACAAGCTCGTACATCAGCGTCCCTCGGCAATTCAACATCTTGCTCACATATAGCAATCATGGGCCCTTTCTTTACCGAGGAACCACCTTGGTACATTCTTCTAAGCATAATACTTTTTCTGAAATATTTCTAAAATTTTCGTAACTTCAAAATAAAAGTGAATAAAACTAAACAAGATTGGTAGCAACTACTCCTACAAGTGCCTAGAGCCTATATCATGCATTAGAATTGCTTGGGTCCTCATAAATTTAACATGCAAGCTCAAGAACATGGTCACCTATGCAGCAAAAATTTGCAATGAACAAAGCACTAGAACAAAAACTAATTGGACCAATGGAGGAGTCACATACCAAGCAACAATCTCCCAAAGCAGTTTTGTGAATGGAGCTTTGAGCAAGGAGATCAAAAACCGTAGCAAAATGAGCTAGAAATCGTGCTTGAGCTGGATGGGGATTTTTTTGGGTTGAAGATGAAGTGTGTGGGTGCTGGCATAAGTGGAGGGAGGCCACCAGGGGCCCACAAGACAGGGGGCACGCCTAGGTGGGATGGGCGTGCCCTCCACTCTCGTGGCCTGGTGCTTGCCCCTCCTGTAGTGTTTTCAGTGCCTAAAATCCTCAAATATTCCAAAAAAATCATACTAAATTTGCAGGGCATTTGGAGCACTTTTATTTTCGGGCTATTTTTATAATGCACGGATAATTTAGAAAACAGACAGATAATACAATTTTTGCTTTATTTATTCTAAATGAAAGAAAGGTTGTGCCTTCTAGTTTCATCCATCTCATGATCATCAAAATGAATCCACTAACAAGGTTGATCAAGTCTTGTTAACAAACTCATTCCGAATAACACGGAATCGGAGAAATTTCGAATAACACTAAGTTACCTCAACGGGGATATGAAAATCCCCAACAATAAGAATATCATACTTTTTCTTGATAGTAGGGAGAGGAAATTCAAAACCTCCAATAATGATAGTTGGAACTTTTCCAATAGAATTGATGCTATGAACTTGAGATTGTTTCCTCAGAAAGTGCACCGTATGCTCATTACCATTAACATGAAAAGTGACATTGCCTTTGTTGCAATCAATAACAGCCCCTGCAGTATTAAGAAAAGGTCTACCAAGGATAATCGACATACTATCATCCTCGGGAATATCAAGAATGACAAAGTCCGTTAAAATAGTGACATTTGCAACCACAACAGGCACATCCTCACAAATACCGACAAGTATAGCAGTTGATTTATCGGCCATTTGCAAAGATATTTCAGTAGGTGTCAACTTATTCAATTCAAGTCTAAGATATAAAGAGAGAGGCATAACACTAACACTGGCTGCAAGATCACATAAAGCAGTTCTAACATAATTTCTTTTAATGGAGCATGGTATAGTTGGTACCCCGGGATCTCCGTGTAATTAGCAAGCATGGTGGAAATCTCAGCTTCCGGTATCTTTCTTTTGTTTGTGATGATATCCTTCATATACTTAGCATAAGGATTTACTTTAAACATATCAGTTAAGCACATATGTAAGAAAATAGGTCTAATCATTTCAGCAAAGCGCTCAAAATCCTCATCATCCTTTGTGTTGGATGGCTTAGGAGGAAAGGGCATGGGTTTCTGAACCCATGGTTCTCTTTCTCTACCGTGCTTCCTAGCAACAAAATCTCTCTTATCATATCGTTGATTCTTTGATTGTGGGTTATCAAGATCAACAGCAGGTTCAATCTCTACATCATTGTTTTTGCTAGGTTGAGCATCAACATGAACATTATCATTAACATTATCACTAGGTTCATGTTCATCACCTGATTGTGTTTCAGCATCAGAAATGGAAATATCATTGGGATTCTCAGGTGTGTCTACAGTAGGTTCACTAGAAGCATGCAAAGTTTATCATTTTTATTTTTCTTCTTTTTAGAAGAATTAGGTGCCTCTAAATTATTTCTCTGAGAATCTTGCTCGATTCTCTTAGGGTGGCCTTCAGGATACAAAGGTTCCTGAGTCATTCTACCAGTTCTAGTAGCCAATCTAACAGCAAAGTCATTTTTATTATTTAATTCATCAAGCAAATCATTTTGAGCTTTGAGTACTTGCTCAGCTTGAGTAGCAACCATAGAAGTATATTTGCTAATAAGTTTGAGTTCACCTTTAACTATAGCCATATTATCGCTCACGCGTCCTACCTCGAAAGCATTATACTTTAACTCTCTACCAACATAAGCATTAAAACTTTCTTGTGTAGCCATAAAGTCATCGAATTCATCTAATCATGGTCTATGAAATTTAGTAGAGGGGATTTCAACTTTATCATATCTATAGAGAGAATTTACCTTTACTACCCGTGTCGGGTTATCAAGACAATGTGGTTCTTCAATAGGCGGTATATTAAGACCATGTATTTCTTCAATAGGTGGTAAATTCTTAACATCTTCATCTTTAATACCTTTTTCTTTCATTGATTTCTTTGCCTCTTGCATATCCTCAGGACTGAGAAATAAAACACCTCTCTTCTTCGGAGTGGGTTTAGGAATAGGCTCAGGAGTTGGCTCAATTGGTTCAGGAATTGCCTCAGCAATTGGCTTAGGAAGAGTCCAATTATTTTCATTAGTCAACATATTATTCAATAGTAATTCAGCTTCGTCGACTGTTCTTTCCCTGAAAACACAACTAGTACAACTATCCAAGTAGTCCTTGGAAGCATCGGTTAGTCCATTATAAAAGATATCGAGTATTTCATTTTTCTTAAGAGGATGATCGGGCAAAGCATTAAGTAACCAAAGAAGCCTCCTCCAAGCTTGTGGGAGACTCTCTTCTTTGATTTGCACAAAGTTATATATTCCCCGCAAGGCAGCTTGTTTCTTATGAGCAGGGAAATATTTAGCAGAGAAGTAATAAATCATATCCTGGGGACTACGCACACAACCAGGAGCAAGAGAATTATACCAAGTCTTAGCATCACCCTTTAATGAGAACGGAAATATCTTAAGGATATAAAAATAGCGAGATCTATCATCATGAGTAAACAGGGTAGCTATATCATTGAACTTGGTAAGATGTGCCACAACAGTTTCAGATTCAAGGCCATAAAAAGGAACCGATTCAACTAAAGTAATAATCTCAGGATCAACAGAGAATTCATAATCCTTATCAGTAACATAGATAGGTGAAGTAGCAAAAGAAGGGTCAGGTTTCATTCTAGCATTAAGAGTCTGCTTCTTCCATTTAGCTAATAATTTCTTAAGATCATATCTATCATTGCAAGCAAAGATAGCTCTAGCAGCTTCTTCATTCATAACATAACCCTCAGGAACAACTGGCAATTCATAATCATTGGGAGAATTTTCATCGTCACTATCATTAATGATAGCATCTTCAGTAATTTCATTCCCCCTAACTCTGGCAAGTTGTTCATCAAGAAATTCACCTAATGGCAAAGTAGTATCACGCACAGAAGTAGTTTCATCATAAGTATCATGCATAGCAGAAGTGGCATCATCAATAACATGTGACATATCAGAATTCATAGCAGGAGAAGGTTTAGGTGTCGCAAGCTTACTCATAACAGAAGGAGAATCTAGTGCAGAGCTAGATGGCAGTTCCTTACCTCCCCTGGTAGTTGAGGGAAAAATCATAGTTCTGTCGTCTTTCAAGTTCTTCATAGTGATCAACAGATATAAATGCCAAGTGACTCAGAGAACAGAGCTATGCTCCCCGGCAACGACGCCGGAAATTAGTCTTGATAACCCACAAGTGTAGGGGATCGCAACAGCTTTCGAGGGTAAAGTATTCAACCCAAATTTATTGATTCGACACAAGGGGAGCCAAAGAATATTCTTGAGTATTAGTAGTTGAGTTGTCAATTCAACCACACCTGGATAACTTAGTATCTACAGCAAAGTATTTAGTAGCAAAAGTGGTGTGATAATAAAGGTAACAGTAGCAAAATTAATGTTTTTGGGTTTTGTAGTAGTTGTAACAATAGCAACGGAAAAGTAAATAAGCGAAGAACAATATGTGAAAAGCTCGTAGGCAATGGATCAGTGATGGATAATTATGCCAGATGTGATTCTTCATGTAATAGCTATAACATAGGGTGACACAGAACTAGCTCCAGTCCATCAATGTAATGTAGGCATGTATTCCGTAAATAGTCATACGTGCTTATGGAAAAGAACTTGCATGACATCTTTTGTCCTACCCTCCCGTGGCAGCGGGGTACTAATGGAAACTAAGAGATATTAAGGCCTCCTTTTAATAGAGAACCAAAACAAAGCATTAGCACATAGTGAATACATGAACTCCTCAAACTACGGTCATCACGGAGAAGTATCCCAATTATTGTCACTTCAAGGTTGTCGGATCATAACACATAATAGGTGACTATAGACTTGCAAGATAGGATCAATAACACACATATATTCATGAAAACATAATAGATTCAGATCTGAAATCATGGCACTCGGGCCCTAGTGATAAGCATTAAGCATAGCAAAGTCATAGCAACATCAATGTCAGAACATAGTGGATACTAGGGATCAAACCCTAACAAAACTAACTTGATTACATGGTAAATCTCATCCAACCCATCACCATCCAACAAGCCTACGATGGAATTACTCACGCACGGTGGTGAGCATCATGAAATTGGTGATGGAGGATGGTTGATGATGACGACGGCGATGAATCCCCCTCTTTAGAGCCCCAAACGGACTCCAGATCAGCCCTCCCAAGAGAGATTAGGGCTTGGCGGCGTCTCCATGTTGTAAAACGCAATGAAACTTTCTCTGATTTTTTCTCCCCGAACGTGAATATATGGAGTTGGAGTTGAGGTCGGTGGAGGTCCAGGGGGCCCACAAGATAGGGGGCACGCCCAGGGGTGTGGGCCCCCTGCTCTTGATTCTTTTGCCAGTATTTTTTATATTTTCTGAAAATTGCCTCCGTGGATTTTCGGGACATTCCGAGAACTTTTCTTTTCTATACATAAAACAACATCATGGCAGTTCTGCTGAAAACAGCGTCAGTTCAGGTTAGTTTCATTCAAATCATGCAAGTTAGAGTCCAAAACAAGGGCAAAAGTGTTTGGAAAAGTAGATACGTTGGAGACGTATCAGGCGGCCGGTGGCTCGTAGGCAGAGGAGGGCGGCTCGCGTCAGCGGAAGCTCACAGTTGCAAGGGCCAACACGGCGAGCCGGCAGGGAGCAGAGCGGAGGCGACCCGACGACTTGAAGGCGACTCCGTGGCGGATGCTGCAAGGACGACGCTGATGCACCACGGTGGAAAGGGGAGAAGGTATTTTGATGCAGCCATGATGCGGCCGTTCGTCCACAGCTAACTCGAGGCGGAGCCATAGCATTGAAAATTTCTGACCAACGGGATTTGATGCCGACGTGAGCGACGACCACAGCAAAATATTTGTGCAAGTATTTGATCGCTGATCTTGTGTTAGCTTTTTAGAAAAGTAACTTTCCCCAGTATGGGTCCCTCCACGCTCATTAAGGAAAATGCTGTAATCTTTGGCCACTTCCAAATATAGTATCCAATTGTATTCCACTGATTTTGGCAATTTGAAGGCAAGTCGTGGCGGCTTGCAGATTTGCCTGTGGAGTATTGTCGACGGGGTTGCTGCGAGGCAACTTGAAGGCGTGGCGGCTCACGGAAATAGAGCGAGGTCACGCGGCTGTGGAGTCAACTCGACGTCGAAGCCACTCGGAGGCGACCGGGTCGATGAAGGCGGAGCGGTCTTGATGAGACCTCGGTGGTAACTCGGATTCAGCGAGGCGGGTCACCCTGACGGTTTTGATTCCCCGTCCGGGTCGTAATCTTCTTGGATTGTCCACATCGGGTCGTATTTGACTGTGGCAAAAAACCAAAACACTGCATAACTGGAAACGGTTGTCTGACTCACACGCCCGTCATAGAGATCAGTGTTGACGATGAAGAAAAAACTGTCCGTCTCGATGACTTGTGAGATAGCAGGGGCGGAATCGACCGCAACCCTAATTTCTCTTGAATCTTAATCTTGTACATATTCTTTTGACTATTCGTCGGCGATGATGTCTTCTGCACCAGCTCTTTTTCATCTAACCCATCACGAGCTTCTCGATCCCTGAAGAAATCCCTCCAAGAACTCAACACCACCGTCTGCCTAGCTCCACGGTGGGTGCCAACTGTCGTGGATTTGTCACGGCATATGTCCTAAGTGTCAGGACATAGTCGTGAGGCCAACACATCTATTTGGTAGCTTGAGAGGGGTTGAGTGAGGTGAGAGACGCGAGGTTTTTTACCCAGGTTCGGCCCCTCACGATGGACGTAAAAGCCTACATCCCGCTTCATTGATATTGATGATGATGATCACGATTACAAGGGCACTCTATCTCGAGAGCTATTGACTTGTCTGTCTAAAACCTTCTGTAACTTGTCCCTCTTGGGGTGCCCTGCCCTCTTTATATAAGTTGGAGGGGCAGGTTACATTTGGAGTCCTAGTAGGACTAGGACTATTCTATTACAAGTGGAATCCTAGTCTTGCTTCTTGCTTCCCTTGTAAGAGAAATATTCCTTATTCCCTTCCTCTTAAGCCGGCCTTCCATGAGCCGCCTTCTGGGCCACCGGGTCTTGTCGCTCCTCTGACCCGCCTGCCAGGTCACCAATGAACCGCCAACTCTGGGCGGGTTACTAACCAGTCGCCGGGTCATGGCGGGTCACCAATGAGTCGCCAAGTCCGGCCGGGTCATACATCTGGCCGGGTTACACCGCGGGGTATATCCCCAACAGAATCGGAACAAAGCATTAACACATGGTGATGAACTCCTCGAATTACAGTCATCCCCGAAGAGTATCCCAATTAGGACCTCCTTGGAGTCTATGATTCAAAACAATAGCAAGTCCCATACAACTAGCACATAGGATTAAGAACTCAAATATGTTCATGAAAAAAGAGGGTTCAAATTTAAAATCATGACACTCGGGCCCTAGTGACAAGCATTAAGCATAGCAAAGTCATTGCAACATCAATCTCAAAACATAGTTGATACTAGGATCCTCCCTAAGAAATTGACTCAATTACATGATAAATCACATCCAACTCCATCACCGTCCAACAAGTCTACTAAGGAATTACTCACTCCTGCTGGTGAGCATCACGGAATTGTTGATGAAGAAGGGTTGATGATTGATACGTCTCCAACATATCTATAATTTTTTATCGTTCCATGCTATTATATTATCTATTTTGGATGTTTTATATGTATTATTATCCTTTTTATATTATTTTTGGGACTAACCTATTAACCTAGAGCCCTATGCCAATTCCTATTTTTTCCTGTTTTAGAGTTTCACAGAAAAGGAATACCAAATGGAATAAAACTTTCGCGATGATCTTTCTTGGACTAGAAGCAAACCAGGAGACTTGGAGATGAAATCGGAGGAGCCACGAGGCGGCCACAAGGGTGGAGGGCATGCCCAGGGGGTAGAGCGCCCCCCTGCCTTATGGGCCCCCATGGGTGTTCTGACCTAATTCTTTCGCCCATATATACTCGTATACCCCAAAACTATCAGGGGAAGCCACGAAAACACTTTTCCACAGCCGCAACCTTCTGATCCCGAGAGATCCCATCTAGGGACCTCTTCCGGCGTCCTACCGAAGGGGGATTCGATCACAGAGGGCTTCTACATCAACACCATTGCCCTTCTGATGAAGCGTGAGTAGTTTACCATAGACCTATGGGTCCATAGCTAGTAGCTAGATGGCTTCTTCTCTCCCTTTGATTCTCAATACCATGTTCTCCTCGATGTTCTTGGTGATCTATTCGATGTAATATTCTTTTGCGGTGTGTTTTCCCAGATCCGATGAATTGTGGATTTATGATCAGCTTATCTATGAATATTATTTGAATCTTCTCTGAATCATTATATGCATGATTTGATATCTTTGCAAGTCTCTTCAAATTATTGGTTTAGGTTGGCCTACTAGATTGGTTTTTCTTACAATGGGAGAAGTGCTTAGCTTTGGGTTCAATTTGTCGTGTCCTTTCTCAGTGACAGTAGGGGCAGCAAGGCACGTATTGTATTGTTGCTATCGAGGATAAAAAGATGGGGTTTTCATCATATTGCTTGAGTTAATTCCTCTACATCATGTCACCTTACTTAATGTGTTACTCCATTCTTTATGAACTTAATACTCTAGATGCATGATGGATAGCAATTGATACGTCTCCAACATATCTATAACTTTTTATTGTTCCATGCTATTATATTATCTGTTTTGGATGCTTAATGGGCTTTAATATGCTCTTTTATATTATTTTTGGGACTAACCTATTAACCAGAGGCTCAGTGCCAGTTTCTATTTTTTCTTCCCTATTTTAGAGTTTTGCAGAAAAGGAATACCAAACAGAGTCTAAACGGAATGAAAACTTCGCCATGATCTTTCTTGGACCGAAAGCAAACCAGAAGACTTGGAGTAGAAGTCAGAAATGCCACAAGGAGTCCACGAGGCAGGAGGGCGCACCCATGGGGTAGGCGCGCCCCCCACCCTCGTGGGCCCCTCGTAGCTCCACCGACGTACTTCTTTCGCCTATATATACTCTTATACCGCTGCAACCTTATGTACCCGTGAGATCCCATCTTGGGGCCTTTTTCGGTGATCTACCGGAGGGGGAATCGATCACAGAGGGCTTCTACATCAACACCATTGCCTCTCCGATGAAGCGTGAGTAGTTTACCGCAGACCTTCGGGTCCATAGTTATTAGCTAGATGGCTTCTTCTCTCTCTTTGATTTTCAATACAAAGTTATCCTCAATGTTCTTGGAGATCTATTTGATGTAATATTCTTTTGCGGTGTGTTTGCCAAGATCCGACGAATTGTTGATTTATGAACAAGATTATCTATGAATATTATTTGGTTCTTCTCTGAATTCTTATGCATGATTTGATATCTTTGCAAGTCTCTTCGAATTATCGGTTTAGTTTGGCCTACTAGATTGATCTTTCTTGCCATGGGAGAAGTGCTTAGCTTTGGGTTCAACCTTGCGGTGTCCTTTCCCAATGACAGTAGGGGCTGCAAGGCACGTATTGTAGTGTTGCCAACGAGGATAAAAATATGGGGTTTATATTATATTGCTTGAGTTTATCCATCTACATCATGTCATCTTGCTTAATTCATTACTTCATTCTTATGAACTTAATACTCTAGATGCATGTTGGATAGCGGTCGATGCATGGAGTAATAGTAGTAGATGCAGAATCATTTTGGTCTACTTGACACGGACGTGATGCCTATGTTCATGCTCATTGCCTTAGATGTCTTCATAATTATGCGCTTTTCTATCAATTGCTCAGCAGTACTTTGTTCACCCACCATAATACATGCTATCTTGAGAGAAGATACTAGTGAAACCTATGGCCCCCGGGTCTCTTTTCTATTATATTGGATATCTTTTTCATATTGAATCTCATTTAATATTTTGCAATCTTTACTTTATTATCTCTATCAGCTCTCACTTTTGCGAGTGACCGTGAAGGGATTGACAACCCCTTTATCGTGTTGGTTGCGAGGTTCTTGATTGTTTGTGCAGGTATTCAGTGACGTGTG
The DNA here is from genome assembly GCF_002162155.2 of Triticum dicoccoides. Taxonomy (NCBI): domain Eukaryota; kingdom Viridiplantae; phylum Streptophyta; class Magnoliopsida; order Poales; family Poaceae; genus Triticum; species Triticum dicoccoides. The sequence continues at coordinate 647,807,157 of NC_041387.1, forward strand.
CGTCCTCTCCTACTGGATTGATACCTTGGTTCACAAAACTGAGGGAAATACTTATGCTATTTTGCTGCATCACCCTTTCCTCTTCAAGGGAAAAACCAACGCAAGCTCAAGAGGTAGCAAGAAGGATTTCTGGCACCGTTGCCAGGGAGATCTACGCCAAGTCAAGCTATACCAAGTACCTGTCATAAACTCTTCTCCCTCGCATTACATTATTTTCCATTCGCCTCTTGTTTTCCTCTCCCCCACTTCTAAAACGATTTTCGAAAACCTTTGCCATTTCTCCGCCCCTCTTCCGTTCATCTCTTTTTGCTTTCTTCTTGTGTGCTTGTGTGTTGGATTGATTGCTTGTCACAATGGCTCAAGATAATACTAAATTTTGTGACTTTTCCAATACCAACAACAATGATTTAATTAGCACCCCGATTGCTCCTACTACGGATGATGAATCTTGTGAAATTAATACCGCTCTGTTGAATCTTGTTATGAAAGATCAATTTTCTGGCCTTCCTAGTGAATATGCCGCAACCCATCTAAACAACTTCGTTGATTTGTGTGATATGCAAAAGAAGAAAGATGTGGATAATGATATTGTTAAATTGAAGCTATTTCCATTTTCTTTTAAAGATCATGCTAAAACTTGGTTCTCCTCTTTGCCTAAAAATAGTATTAATTCATGGAATAAGTGCAAAGATGCTTTTATCTGTAAGTATTTTCCTCCCGCTAGGATCATGTCCCTTAGAAACGATATTATGAATTTTAAGCAACTTAATCATGAGCATGTTGCACAAGCTTGGGAGAGGATGAAATTAATGATACGTAATTGCCCTACACATGGTTTGAATTCGTGGATGATTATACAAAAAATTTATGCCGGATTGAATTTTGCTTCTAGAAATCTTTTATATTCGGCCGCGGGAGGCACTTTTATGAAAATCACTTTAGGAGAAGCTACTAAACTCCTAGATAATATTATGGTTAATTATTCTCAATGCCACACCGAAAGATCTACTAGTAAAAAAGTTCAAGCAATTGAAGAAATCAATATTTTGAGTGGAAAGATGGATGAAATTATGAAATTTTTTGCTAATAAAAGTGTTTCTTCTAATCCTAATGATATGCCTTTGTCCACTTTAATTGAGAATAATAATGAATCTATGAATGTGAATTTTGTTGGTAGGAACAACTTTGGTAACAACGCCTATAGAGGAAATTTTGATCCTAGGCCCTTCCCTAGTAATTCCTCTAATAATTATGGTAATTCCTACAACAACTCTTATTGAAATTTTAATAAGATGCCCTCTGATTTTGAGAATAGTGTTAAAGAACTTATGAGTTTGCAAAACAATTTCAATGCTTTGATTGAAGAAAAATTGCTTAAGATTGATGAGTTGGTTAGGAACATGGATATAATTTATCTTGATATTGATTCTTTGGAACTTAGATCTATTCCACCTAAGCATTATATCAATGAGTCTCTCAAAGCCATGAGAATTTCCATTCATGAGTGCAAAGAAAGAATCGCTAGGATGCATGCTAAAAAAGATTGGTTTGTGAAAGCGTGTTCTTCTAGTTTTCATGATAGTAATGATGAAGATCTAAAAGTGATTGATGTGAATCCTATTAGATATTATTTTCCAATATGAATCTTGATAAATATGGGACTAGAGATGAGTCAACTTTAGTTAGAAGGCATCCCAATGATTCGGAGTTTTTAGATCTAGATGCAAAAATTGATAAAAGTGGGATTGAAGAGGTCAAAACTTTAAATAGCAATGAACCCACTTTTTTGGATTTCAAGGGATTTAATTATGATAATTGTTCTTTAATAGATTGTATTTCCTTGTTGCAATCCATGCTAAATTCTCCTCATGCTTATAATCAAAATAAAGCTTTTACTAAACATATTGTTGATGTTGCGATGCAATCTTATGAAGAGAAGCTTGAACTAGAAGTTTCTATCCCTAGAAAACTTTATGATGAGTGGGAACCTACTATTAAAATTAAGATTAAAGATTATGAATGCTATGATTTGTGTGATTTGGTTGCTAGTGTTTCCACGATTCCAAAAACTTTGTGCGATGTGCTAGGTTTCCATGAATTTGATGATTGTTCTTTAAATTTGCATCTTGCGGATTCCACCATTAAGAAACCTGTGGGAAGGATTAATGTTGTTCTTATTGTTGCAAATAGGAACTAAGTGCCCGTAGATTTCATTGTTCTTGATATAGTTTGCAATCCTACATGTCCTATTATTCTTGGTAGACCTTTCCTTAGTACAATTGGTGCAATTATTCATATGAAAGAAGGAAATGTTAGATTCCAATTTCCGTTAAGGAAAGGCATGGAACACTTTCCTAGGAAGAAAATTAAATTGCCTTATGAATCTATTATGAGAGCCTCTTATGGATTGCATACCAAAGATGGCAATACCTAGATCTATTAGTGTTTTTATGCCTAGCTAGGGGCATTAAACGATAGCGCTTGTTGGGAGGCAACCCAATTTTATTTTTGCTATTTGGTTTTTGCTCCTGTTTAGTAATAAACAATTCATCTAGCTTCTTTTTATATGTGGTTTTATGTTTTAGTTAGTGTTTGTGCCAAGTAGAACCTTTGGGAAGACTTGGGTGAAGTCTTTGTGATCTTGCTGTAAAAAACAGAAACTTTTGCGCTCACGAGAATAGCTGTAATTTTTTGAAGAAGAGTGATTTTAGGTTGATTCTTTTTGCAGATGATTAATAGACAAATTCCTCACGTCCACCAAATTATTTAAGAATTTGTGGAGTTACAAAAGAATTCGAAAGTTACAGATTGCTACAGACTGTTCTGTTTTTGACAGATTCTGTTTTTCGTGTGTTGTTTGCTTATTTTGATGAATCTATGAGTAGTATCGGGGGGTATGAACCATACAGAAGTTGGAATACAGTAGGTTTAACACCAATATAAATAAATAATGAGTTCATTACAGTACCTTAAAGTATTGGATTATTTTCTTATACTAACGGAGCTCATGAGATTTTCTGTTGAAGTTTTGTGTTGTGAAGTTTTCAAGTTTTTGGGTAAAGATTTGATCCATTTTGGAAGAATGAGTGGCAAGAGACTAAGATTGGGGATGCCCAAGGCAGCCCAAGGTAAAATTGAAGGACAACCAAAAGCCTAAGCTTGGCGATGCCCCGGAAGGCATCCCCTCTTTCGTCTTCGTCTATCGGTAACTTTACTCGAGGCTATATTTTTATTCACCACATGATATGTGTTTTGCTTGGCGCGTCTTGTATGATTTGAGTCTTTGATTTTTAATTTACCACAATCATCCTTGCTGTACACACCTTTTGGGAGAGACACACATGAATCAGAATTTATTAGAATACTCTATGTGCTTCACTTATAATTTTTGAGGTAGACAATATTGCTCTAGTGCTTCACTTATATCTCTTTAGAGCACGGCGGTGGTTTTATTTTATAGAAATAGTTGATCTCTCATGCTTCACTTATATTATTTTGAGAGTCTTTTAGAACAGCATGGTAATTTTCTTTGGTTATAAATTTAGTCCTAATATGATAGCCATCCAAGAGGGATATAATAAAAACTTCCATATAAAGTGCATTGAATACTATGAGAAGTTTGATTCTTTATGATTGTTTGAGATATGAAGATGGTGATATTAGATTCATGCTTGTGAGTAATTTTGAATTTGAGAGATACTTGTGTTAAAGTTTGTTATTCCCGTAGCATGCACGTATGGTGAACCGTTCTGTGATGAAGTTGGAGCATGATTTATTTATTGATTGTCTTCCTTATGAGTGGCCGTCGGGGACGAGCGATAGTCTTTTCCTACCAATATATCCCCCTAGGAGCATGTGCGTAGTACTTTGTTTCGATAAATAATAAGTTTTTGCAATATGTGTGTGAGTTCTTTATGACTAATGTTGAGTCCACGGATTATACGCACTCTCACCCTTCCACAATTGCTAGCCTCTCTTGTACCACACAACTTTCGTCGGTACCATACACCCACCATATATCTTCCTCAAAACAACCACCATACCTACCTATTATGGCATTTCCATAGCCATTCCGAGATATATTGCCATGCAACTTTCCTCCGTTCCGTTTATTATGACACGCTCCATCATTGTCGCATTGCTTTGCATGATCATGTAGTTGACATCGTATTTGTGGCAAAGCCACCGTTCATAATTCTTTCATACATGTCACTCTTGAATCATTGCACATCCCGCTACACCGCCGGAGGCATTCACATAGAGTCATATTTTGTTCAAAGTATTGATTTGTAATTCTTGAGTTGTAAGTAAATAAAAGTGTGACGATCTTCATTATTAGAGCATTGTCCCAGTGAGGAAAGGATGATGGAGACTATGATTCCCCCACAAGTCGAGATGAGACTCCGGACTAAATAAAAAAAAGAGGCCATAAAAAGAGAGAAAGAAAAGGCCCAAATAAAAAATGAGAGAAAAAGAGAGAAGGGGCAATGCTACTGTAGCGACCAGACCTCAAACAGTCTGATCTCTGTGCATCAGTGTCATCCCTGGATCAGTAATGCTGACACGCATAGTACTCGCGGATTTATAACAGAGTAGCAATCACACACTTATTACATCGAATGTCTCAAAAGAGAACTTATTACAGTAATATGGCTTAAGGCCATCTAAAAATGATAACAGCGGAAGGCCTGGAAGATAAAGTGAGTCCAACAACTCCAACGACATAGCTGAGTGAAAGACAACGACCTATGGCACCTTACACTACTAGGGAAACCCTATACACAGAATCTTAGCAGCAGCGCAGCTCAAAAAGGAGCGCTGCTGCTAATTAGCAGTAGCGCGGGTGTGGAAAACCCGCTACTGACAAGTGTTTAGTAGTAGCGGCTCGGTGTAACCCGCGCTGCTACAAATATCGACCGACAGTGCCCACCCAACTCCATTTAGCAGCAGCGCGGTGCCGCGAGCCGCACTACTGCTATAGCTGTAGCAGTAGCACGGTTTTTCTGAGGTCGCTGCTGCTAATTTTCAAAGTGGGCACACTTTTGGTCCCAGTTAGCAGTAGCTCTTGTACCAAAAGCGCGCTGCTGCTACTTTCTTAGCAGTTGCGCGTTTTACGTCCCGCGCTACTGCTAATCCGCACCCACCACCTTTTCCCCACCCGTCCTACCTCTGCCCCTCCTCTCCCTTTCCCCTACCTCTCCCACTCTCACTCTTCTTCTTCCTCAATACTTCTCCCCCATTACTCTCCCTCTTCTACCTACCTTTCTCTCTCTTCATTACTCCTACCTAACTACACCACCTCCATTAATGCATCTCCTTTCTCTTTTTCCTTCCCCCTCCACTAGTTGAAGTTGTCTCCTCCCAAATTAGGTAGCTAGGTAGATGTAGCATTTAGTTAAGTGACCTATTTGCCCCCTAACTAGATCTATCTTTGTCAAGAAGAGCTTTGTGCACTTTTGATCTACCTACATCATCATCTCCACCGTGTGCTCGATCTCGAGATAGAGGTGATTAAAATTTCATGCTTTTGTAAAATGGAAATATGTTTGTGTGCGTGATATGTTTATGGAAATTGTGTGTGTGGCATGATTTGATGCCAAATTTTGCTTTTGAGTTGCCTATGTTTTGCCGAAATTTTGATTTATTTCCGTTTCGGCGAATTCCGGGCAAACTCTAGATCTATATATGTCGTACTTTTAAGGAAGGTCATGCCGAATTTTTGTATGACTTTGATGCATGCACACATTTTTATAATCAATTTGTTTATTATTACCGTGCAGAGTTGACTGGTTTCATGGATGGCTATACTCAGTGGATAATTGAAGATGAGGATGACGATGTTGAGGATGCCGATGGGGCAGGCAATGATGACACGGGGCAAGACAAAGAGATGATCGATAATGGCGGCGGGGAAGAGGCCGGACATGGCGGCGGAGAAGGGGCCGGACATGGCGGCGGAGAAGGGGCCGGACATGGCGGCGGAGAAGGGTCCGGACATGGCGGCGGAGAGAATGACATGGACTCCACGCAGCAGAGTTCGTCGGTACTAAGTTCAATCGTGCGGGACCCTCATGTTAAAGCATTGCTTCGCAAGCAGACGAGTACTGAGAGAGCTGCTTCTAGAGAGGAGGCTAAGCTGGAGCAACTGGTGGTAGACTCGAACACTCCATTGTATGATGGTTGCAATCCTAAGGTGAGCCGCTTGAGTTTCACGCTCCAACTCCTGAAGACAAAGGCTAAAAACAAATGGACCGACACTAGCCTCGATGAGCATCTCAAGTACCTAAAGGATGTTCTTCCCGCGGGTAATCTATGTCCTAGTAGTGTTGATGAGGCCAAGAAGATCGTGTGCCCTCTTGATCTGCCACACGTTAGATACCATGCATGCATCAATGATTGCATAATTTATCGGAAGGAGCACGCGGAAAAAACAAGCTATCCGGTGTGCAATGCTTCTCGATACAAGAAGGCCGGGAAGAAATGTCCCCAGAAAGTGGTATGGTACTTACCAATCACTCCCCGTCTCCATAGGTATTTTGTAGATCCCAAGGAAGCAAAGCTAATGCGCTGGCACGCGGAGAGGAAGAAGCCCGACGATGAAGATGATCCGAAGCTGAGACACGTCAAGGATGGAAGCCAGTGAAGAGCGTTGAACAGCTTCTATTGGTATTTTGAATGTGATGCAAGGAACATCGTGCTCGGCGCGTGTACCGATGGCATGAATCCGCTTGGCAACCAGAACACCAACCATAGCACATGGCCCGTGTTTGTATGGATGTACAACCTCCCCCCTGGATGTGCACGAAATTGAAGTACATTCACATGAGCATGCTTATTCAAGGGCCGAAACAACCAGGAAATAATATTAGTTTGTATCTTGGGCTACTTCAAGAGGAGTTAGACACGTTATGGAAAACACCGGCCAAGACATGGGACGCCAGCAAAGGCGAGTATTTCAACATGAGAGTCGTGCTGATCACGATAGTGCAGGACTATCTTGGTTACGGATATGTGGCAGGCCAGGTGTGCCATGGATATTGCGGATGCACGCGGTGCATGGATGATACGACGTCTCAGCAGCTAACGTCAAGGAAAGATGGCGGGTCTAGGAAAATCGTGTACATAGGGCATCGAAGATGGGTCGAACAGGACAACCCATGGAGAAACCATGGAGATCTATTCAATGGTCACGCTAAGCATCGAGGACCTCCACGTAAGCGGAGCGGTGCCGAAATCGATGAGCTGTTGAAAAACTGGAAGGAGTGCCCCATGCCGGGAAAGACGATGAGAAAGGCATCGGAGCTGCTGCTGAAGGTATGGAAGGCGCGGTCTGTGTTCTAGGACTTGGACTACTGGCACAAACTCGATACACCTCATTGCCTTGATCAAATACATATTTGTAAGAATGTACTTGAGAGCTTGCTCGCAACACTGATGAACATGCCGGATAAGACCAAGGATGGGACGAAGGCAAGAAAAGACTTGCAAGATTTGAAAATCAGTGAAGATCTGCACATGCCGCCCTGTAAAATGTCAGATGAGACAGAGACGGAGACAGAGGCATGGGAGAAGAAGGGCAAGAAAATAAAGAAAGATGATTATTGCCCCCCTTCTTGCTTCACCTTAAGTCAGGTTGAGATCGATCAATTCTTTAAGTGCCTTCCCGAAGTCAAAGTTAGTTCCGATTACTGTGGCAAGATAAATAGATATCCAGACACGGACAAGAAAAGGTTCAGTGGGATGAAGTCCCATGACTGTCATGTGATGATGACGCAGATACTACCTGTTGCCCTTAGAGGGATAATGGACAAGCATGTCCGTGACACGCTTATTGGTCTCTACAACTTTTTTGACGTCATCTCTCGAAAGTCGATCAGTGTGAAGCAGCTCCGAAGGCTACAGGAAGAGATCGTTGTGATACTGAATGATCTTGAGATGTACTTCCCGCCCGCGTTCTTTGACGTAATGGTGCATCTGTGTGTCCATATTGTGGATGACATAATAGACCTGGGGCCGTCATTCCTGCACAACATGATGTCGTTTGAGAGGATGAATGGGATTATCAAAGGATTCGTTCGTAACATGTCCCATCCGGATGGAAGCATAGTCCAGGGCTATGTGACACAAGAGTGCATCTCTTTCTGTGAGAATTTTCTGTATGGCGCAGACCAGCCGCCTGGTGTTAGTGTTGGTTTGCCCGTTAACAAGCACGATGGGAGGCTCGAAGGAGCAGGTCACTGCAACGGTCGCAGGGAACTGCACGTGGCATACTCAGATCGATGCAGCGACTTTGACAGAGCAAACTTGGTAGTGCTACAACACCTAGACGAGGTAGATCCTTTCGTGGCACTGCACAAAGAAATTATCGCAAAGAAGTATCGTGACCGGGGGGTATGCAGGACAAACACCAAAGTTACTAGAGAGCACAACTCCACTTTCCTGCATTGGTTCAAAGAGCATATTATTGCTAATCCCCCGGAGGAGGGCTCTAAGGACGGATTGCTCATATACGCCTTAGCACATGGCCCCTCGCCCAACCTCGTAACCTATCAGGCATATGATATCAACGGATACACGTTCTACACGGAGGCCAAATATATGGACAATGATGATCAGAACTCGAGGGTGACGATGGAATGCATGACCGGCAGCGACAACGGCGCAACTGAACGATTTTATGGAAGGGTCGAGGAGATCTGGGAGCTTGACTACTCTAGACTGCACAACATGACGATGTTCCGTGTCAGATGGGCTAAGAATGTCGAAAGAGAAAACCGGATTTTCACTACCATGACTATACCCAACGCCAAGAGCGCTACCGTGAATGCTATCGCCAAAAACGAGCCATGGGTACACGCTAAGCACGTGACACAATGCTTCTTCATAACCGACCCATGCAATCCCAGTCGTGTTGTCGTGAGGAGAGGCAAAAGGAACATCATTGCAATGGACGGAGTCGCCAACGAGGAAGACAATGACTAGTATGGCAACTCAATGAGGGAAGATGACGATGATGATGAAGTATACGTCAAAAGAAGAATCAATACTACATTACCTAAGAAAAATCGTACTCCATGGAAAAGGCAAAGTCACAATGAGGGGCTCAATTATTCTTCGACAAACAAGAAGGGAAAGAAGCTGACTCAAAAACGAAAACGCCAGCGTTGAGGAACCATATGTTATCGGTCAAATGATGTAATATATATATATATATATATATATATATATATATATATATATAGATGTTCCTATTTTGTATACACACTTAGCCATTATTATGCATGGGTCCAATGATGTAATATATATGTTCCTATTTCGTATACATATTTAACCGTCAAATGATGCCATATATATATATATTGCCTTCCCTTCGTTCACTGCTCTCGGGAAATAAAAGTGGGAGAAAATAAAGGAAAAGAAAAAGGAAAACTGGCAGTAGCGATTTCCTTATAAAACATCTACAGTCAAGCTAGCAGTAGCGATTTCCTTATAAAACCGCTACAGCTAGTGAAGGTAGTAGCAGCGCATTTCATCTAAACCGCTACAGCTAGTGAATGTAGTAGCAGTGCGTTTTGTCTAAACGGCTACAACTAGTGAAGGTAGTAGCAGCGCATTTTGTCTGAACGCGCTACTGCTACGCCCACTTAACCCAAAATTCTCACTCTCCCTACTTCATCCCGCCTCTTTTCCCACCAAATCCCCAATCTCTCTTCCCCCGTCGCACCGCCGCGCCCCGGCGCTCGCCCCCGACCCGGCCCTCGCCCCTGACCCGTCGGCGCTCGCCCCCGACCCGTTGGCCCTCGCCTCCCTCCTCTGCTTCCTCCCCTCCCAACCTCGGCCGTCGTCGGGCCTGCCTCCTCGCCC
>NC_041387.1:647817223-647837171 GCF_002162155.2 Triticum dicoccoides
TTAGGGCAGTAGGTTAATTAGGTTATCTATTTAGTTATGAATTTAGCTAGGTTTTAAAATAGGATTGAAATTTAGGGTTAAGCAATTGTAGTTAAAAGAAAAGGCAGCATTTAGGCAATTGCCCAAATCAACATCCCTTGTTAAAGCAAATTTAGGTAGGCTAAATTTATATGCAAATTTGAACTGGACATGTGATATGTGGATATGTCATGTTTTGGACATGTCATGTTTGGAATTTGAACATGTCATTTGGACATGTGATGTTTTGGTTCAATTTTGGTAAATGATCTGAGTGGCCTATGTTATGCCGGAATGTTGATTCATTTCTGTTTCGGTGAATTTCAGGCACTCGATATGTCCATTTTTTAGCAAAGGTCATTGAGGGAGTCCTGGATTAGGGGGTATCCGGACCGCCGGACTGTGTACAACGTCCGGACTATTGAAGCGTGAAGGTACAAGACTCAAGACTTCGGCTCATGTCCGTATGGGACTCTCCTTTCCGTGGATGGCAAGCTTGGCGATCCGGATATTGTGTTTCCTTTCTTGTAACCGACTCTGTGTAAACCCAAGCCCTCTCCGGTGTCTATATAAACCGGAGAGGTTGGTCCTTAGAAGGCCGATCACAATTACAATCATACCATCATAGGCTAGCTCTTAGGGTTAGCCTCTACGATCTCGTGGTAGATCTACTCTTGTGCTACCCATATCATCAATATTAATCAAGTAGGAAGTACGGTTTTACCTCCATCGAGAGGGCCCGAACCTAGGTAAACATCTGTGTCCCTTGCTTCCTGTTACCATGAGCCTTGACGCACAGATCGGGACCCCCTACCCGAGATCCACCGGTTTTGACACCGACATTGGTGATTTCATTGAGAGTTCCTCTATGACGTCGCCGCAAGGCTCGATGGCTCGTCTCATCGTCAAGGACGACAATACCTCGGAAGGAGCTCTGGCTGTAGGCCGGACGCTCCGACTCAGCGGCTTTATCATGGCCGCCCCATCAGCGGTACCGCCGACGATGGCCTCTCGGGTCATCAATAATAATCTTCGCGTCAGTTCAGAACTGGCCGAATAGATAGATCCAATGGTGCTCTCCTCCCTTAATGAACTCTTGGATCGCATCGCCGCTCTGGGAATCACTACAAACTATGACCGGATTGGGCTTAAACCCGACCGAAGGGACATCAGGTCCCCGCCGGCCACCCATCAGATAGCGATAGTGGAGGAACCACATGCGGATTGTCCCTCAACTTTTAGGACGAATTATGTTCGGATTGCCGAACTCCTTGAGCCCAAAACCTGCTCAAAGGAAAACATGACCCAGGCCCCGGACTTAGAATCGGGCATTGGGCCGAACAAATTGGGCGGCCTTCTGGATTCCGAGTTGTTAAGCTCGGGACCGCCCGCGCCCTTGGGCGTTAGATCGGATCAAAATCCGGATTCTGCTAATAACACCTATCTGGACTTAAACTGTCTCTCCCGCATCAGGCAAGAGCCCCAGGAAACGGTACATCATTACTGGGCCAGATTCCTCCTTGCGCTTAACAAGGTCAAGGACTGCCGCGAGAAGAACATGGTCTCACTCTTCTGCAAAAACTGCACGGACAAAGGGCTCCTCAATGCGATAAGCCGCCGCGACATAGTACGCTTTGCGGACTTGGCAATCATAGTATGGAAGTATTGTGGGATGGAGAGCGCTTGAAAGACCCAAACAGAATTTTGGGATAGTACTGCTCTCACCAGGACCTTTGTCTGAACTAAACAAACAAACTCTCGTAAGTCGTCCGATCCAATCCCCAAGAAACCAAATCCCACCCCAGGGTGGGGATCCCTATTGGAAGAATGGCTCGATGGGCCATGTAAGCTCCACAGTACTCGGGATACAATACCAACTCATAGCCTTAGGGCATGTTGGATACTCCGACAGGTGGCGAAAAGTGGCGAGGATCTTCTTGTAAGCCATAAAGCGGAACAACATCCTGCCAGCGGACACAATACGGTACTAATAGTCTTCAAGACTTTCGCCTCGAACAACAGGCGTAAGCGAGCTCATCGAAGCTCCACAGAAATTTGCCATGTGGCAAAGATAAACCCCTGGAACGACACTGCTATAGCTTTCAATGCCAGTGATGAACCTCGATTCAAGACTGTTCGGGCACCGGCCGCTCTGGTCCTTAGCCTAATCATGGACGGCTTTCGGCTCACAAAAGTACTCATGGACGGCGGAAGTGGGTTAAACTTGATCTATGAAGAAACCTTCAACAAAATGGAAATTGATAAAGGCCGCATTGAGCAAAGCGGCACCACCTTCAGGGGAATCATCCCTACTTGGGAAGCGCGGTGTGCGCGAAAAATCACACTCGATGTGGTATTCGGCACCCCGGAGAATTATAGGTCCGAAGAAATCACATTCCAAGTGGCTCCCTTTAGCAGCGGATACGACGCCCTTCTAGGGTGGGACACGTTTACAAGCTTTCAAGTTGTACCCCATTACGGGTACATGAAGCTTAAAATGCCTGGACCCTACGGAATCATCACTCTAGCCAGTGATCCGAATGTCGCACTTCACGCCGAAAACAAAACCGCAGCACTAGCCCTGGAAGCATTATCTGAAGCCCTAGCAGCCGAAGAGTTAACAACACTGTGGGCCACCATGGACAGGGACGACGTGACACTCGACAAACGACCCAAGTTCACTTCATTTAAACCTGCAGACGAGATAGTCAAATTCCAAGTCCACCCAACGGACCCCACGAAGACAGCATCCATCGGGACATAGTTGAGCCCCGTGATGGACGCGGCACTGCGAGATTTCTTACGCGAGAATTGGGACATTTTTGCCTGGCACCCTTCGGACATGCCAGGCATCCCACGCCGGCTGGCCGAACACAGCCTCAATATACTAAAGGGATACAAACCGGTCAAACCGACCCTAAGGCGGTTTTCAGAACCCAAACAGCAAGCCATGGGGGAAGAGATAGCCAAGCTGCTTGAGGCCGGATTCATCAGAGATAATTAACAGCCGGATTGGCTAGCAAATTTGGTAATACTACCAAAAAAGGACAAATCCTGGCGCTTATGCATCGACTTCAAAGACCTCACCAAGGCTTGCCCCAAGGATCCATTTCCCCTCCCTCGCATCGATCAAATCATCGACGCCACAGCTGGACACGACTCGCTGTGTTTTCTCGACGCATACTCCGGATACCATCAAATAAAGATGACAGAGTCTGACCAAGCTGCAACAGCTTTTATAACGCCATATGGCCCTTTTTGCTTCAACACTATGCCCTTCGGGCTCAAGAATGTCGGTGCAACCTATCAACGCATGATTCAAACATGCCTGGAAAAACAAATCGGCAAAATAGTGGAAGCATATGTGGACGACGTGGTCATAAAAACTAGACACGTCGAAACCCTAGTAGACGACTTGAGGCTTACATTCGATAACCTCCGGACATACGACATCAAGTTGAATCCAGAAAAATGTGTTTTCGGTGTCCCCTCGGGGAAGCTGCTGGGATTCATTGTTTCCAATAGAGGAATCGAAGCGAATCCAGCAAAAATCTGAGCTCTGTCTCAGATGGCTACACCAACAGACCTCAAGCACATCCATAAGCTAGCTGGATGTGTGGCCGCTTTGACCCGCTTTATATCCAGGCTAGGAGAGAAAGCATTGCCTCTTTACCGCCTCCTTCGACGCACCGAACACTTTGTATGGACGGATGTAGCCGCGGCCGGACTCGATGAGATAAAGACCTTATTGGCTATTAATCCAGTCCTAACAGCGCCAAACATCAGCGAACCTATGCTCAGTGCTCGTCATCGAACGAGAGGTGGACGGATACAAATTCCTGCTTCAAAAGCCGGTTTATTACGTATCCACGGTCCTCACCCCATGCAAATCCCGATACCCACACTCTCAAAAAATAGCATACGCGGTCTTCATGGCATCCCAGAAGCTAAGACACTACTTTCAAGAGTGTTCGATTACTGTCGCCTCTGAAGTACCACTCAATGACATAATTAATAACCGCGACGCTACGGGACGGATTGCTAAATGGGCTATCGAGCTCCTCCCGTTCGACATAATATACAAACCATGGCGAGCCATTAAGTCGCAAGTACTGGCTGACTTTGTCGCTGAATGGACAGAAGCCGAACTCCCTAAAGAGTACGGCGCGTACTCCAACTGGATCATGCACTTTGACGGCTCCAAAATGCTGGCCGGACTGGGAGCAGGGGTAGTCCTGACGTCTCCCACCGGGGACACGGTCCAGTATGTTCATGGAGAGAGGAGGAAAACCGCAAGATGGACAATGGTGGTGTGGGCACGAATTCTTGGTATGTTCGTGGTATGAAAATTTCGTGGTAATGGTAGAACTCAAACTGCTAGAGTTTTCCGAATTCAGGGGATGTCAGCCAAGTGTCCACCTTGCCGGGTATGGACAGCATGTAGCTTGTCGGGATGCAGAGGCATTGAACGGGGCCCTGCTGGTGAGAAGAGATGATGGCTATGATGAGATCAAATTCAAGAAGGACAGATATCTGACGACAGTCGAGAGTGAGGGGCGCGGTGCTCCATAGAGGGCGCCACCGAGTTGAGAGGACTTGTGTGCAGCAGCAATCCTTGGTGGGGAGAAGCGAGATGATCTCCTCAAGGATGACGCCCCGGAGATCGCTTATGCGGTCCACCGGAGATTCTACCGGTTCCTTAGATCTGGGTGGGGCTCACGCCACTTCTCCCTGCGCTACCGGGTGCGGGATCTACAACCGGCGTCACCGCTGGCGGGAGCCTCATCTTCTTGGCGCTGGGGCCAGCCGACTCCATTTTCCTTGTGGGCGTCGCGCCGAGCTCACGGGTTTGAGCAGAGTAGCCAGAGACGAGCCTAGTGGCAGTGTGAGTGGGGAAGAAGGAGGGCTGGGGATTTCTATAGGAGTGGAAGAAGAGTAGCAGGCATTTTCTATACGAGTGAGGAAGAAGGTGAGCGGGGTTTTCTGTACGAGTGAGGAAGATTGGGGAGCGGGGGGAATTGGGTGGGGAGACGGAAGCGGGAGAGCGAGTTGTTCATGTTTATAAGGCCCGCTGCACTAACTACTCGCTTTTTCCCAAGAACCGCTCTCTTCTTTTGTGTTGCTACATTGGAGTTGGCGCATGGGCTTGGCTGACTGGCCATGCATGCAGGATGCATGTGCCCGCCGGCCACTGCATGCGCCTGGTTTGTTACTAGGCCTATTTAATAGGGTGGTTATGGAGTAAATTAAGGAGATTTATTTTCTCTGTGTGCATCCACAAAATTAGAGGATGCGCTACTGGATGTAGACACTCACATTAAACTAACATTCATAAGAACAATAGCATGTCTATGCATCTCAATGATTCACCATACTATAACCAATATACAAAGCTGTGAGAAGGTGTGGAAATAAAGAAAATCGGTCGATGCTTCTCTGAGCAAAGGGCCTCCCTGCACATGCATTAATTTGCTGGGCATGCTTGTTTCTTCTCAATGTTGCGAGCACTTTGAGCATGTTGGCAACTCCACAGCTAGCTAGCTGCCTCATCTTGCAATTGTCGCTGACACATTTGCAGCAAACACATGAGGCAATAGAGATGACTCAACATGGGTCCATATTGTGCAGTTCCCCTGATATCATATTCATTGTCCTGAATCTGAAAAGATAGGAAAACAGTAGCTATACTTAAACGGTGTTGCAAAACAGTAGCACGTATCAATAGCTCGGCATGATAAAACACGATCATCTGGAGGAAGGGGATACTAACGTGCCTGAGGAAGATTACATATAATTTCATAAGTCCTTGGTTGATTTCCACCTTCGGCTGCACTACTTGTTCTCCTCCACACATGACAGGATCGTTCCGCACTACATTAAGCAAGTCAACGTACGAATAAGCTAATTTCATCTTGCGGTGGTCATTGTACCTAGTTACGAATGTAGGAATACCTGGAGCACCGTGAGGTTAGCTGACTGCAGGTAGATGCAGCCATATAAATTTTGTGCGGTGCTACCAAAATTGAGGTTTGTATCCCTTCCCCTTATGAGAATTCTTCTTGAAGTTGGTAGAATGTGACGGCTTGTTCTTTGCATCAAACTTGCCTTTCCCCTGAGATTTGTTCTTGTTGTTTTGGGGCTGGTTGGGCTAGAAGTTCTTCTCGTGTACCATGTGGGCACTAGAAGCTCCCTCAGCGACCCGAGCATGTGTGTCTTTTGCTCTCGCCTTCTCCTTAAAATCAAGAGTGCTAATGAGATCCAAAACAGAAAACTCATGTCTCTTGTTTTTCAAAGAAGTAGCAAAATTGTTCCACGAAGGTGGAAGCTTCGCACTGATGGTCCCAACAACAAATTTGTCCAGCAACACACACTTAAAGTACTCCAGTTCCTTAGAGAGTGACTGTATCTCATGAGTCTGCTGAACAACAGAGCGCTCATCAGTCATCTTGTAGTCACAGAATTGCTCCATGACGCACAACTCGTTGCCAGCGCCCGAGGGCCCAAACGTGGCCTCGAGCGCAGCCCACATGTCTTTGCCACTGTCAAACGACATATATGAATCCACAATGGAATCGTCAAGAACACTTAGGAGGGCGGCTTTGAAGAGGGTATACATGTTTTGAAAAGCTTCTTGCTGTGTAGGATTAAGATCACCCTCAGGCTTACCCTTAGTGGCGTCATAGCAATACATGATCTAAAACCAATATATTGCTCTTGTGCGCCACCTTTTATATTGCACCCCCTTAAAAGTAGGTGGCTTCAAAAGCGCAGCAAAACCACTCGGAGTAAATTGCCTGTAATCATGTTTTTGGATTGGATTGTTGAATATATGAGTAATTAGTATGAGATTTAATCCGAATCAGTAGTAAATAGATCATGACGACAATTGCAAACATCAAAGTAATGATGCGGAATAAACCAGGAGGACAGAATCACATACTGTACAACGGGAGCAGAACCGATGTGGTTGATGTTGTCACTCATGTCGTTGATGAAGAGGTTACCGAGGTCGGGGAAGAAGGCTGTTGTTGAGGAAGTCGTCGCTGGGAGCAGTCACAGGAGTGTGCTCCCAAAAAACCTGATCGCCCCTCTCCCGTACAGGATCACGAAAGGCGGGGTTCGGAGGACTGTTGTCCCTTCTCGCGGTGCACGCTAGAAGGAGGGCTGGAGAAGAATTGTGTGGCGGCGCTAAGATCTGGAACGGTGCGAAACCATATGATACAGCGGCGGCTAGGGTGGAGCATGTCAGGTCGGTCGTGCGAGTATAATAGTAGGCCTTTGGCCCCCAAACACCACGTCCAAGTCAATAATAGCTCAAAAAAGTCAATAATAGACCCACCAAGGTTTGTCTCAAAAAACGGAGTAATTAAGGCGTCCGTTAGTCCCTTTTGTATAAATACAATATCATTAATAATGGCCCCACCTTTTATCTCACAAAGTATGTTGGAGTACAACCGGCTACATGTTTACAATCCGCTTCTCTTTGCTCTCCTCTTCTCTCTCCTTCAACTAAGCACAAACACTATATTTAAATCCTTATAGCCTGCTTATGTCATCTAATTGTAGTACTTGCTCTAAAGTTACTATCCACTGTGTAGTCTGAAATGTCGGGCGTGCAGCGGGCGGTGCCCTCGGTCGGCGTGCCGCTTCAATGACGGAAGCAGTGAGAGGTCGCGTTGCCCTGACTTGCCATCAATGTGGAGCGGCGGGCTCAGTTGGTGCCGGGCGGGAAGCGCGTGCGGGAGGGGGGGAGGGCTTTTTGTTGGTCCAAGAAGGTGAGAAGCCAACTTGGGATCGGTCCAGATGGGGAAATATCATGGAGAGAATTCCTTATTTGGCCCTTTCTTAAATTTTGCTTCCTTTTTTGGCCCTAAAATATCATTTCCCCTTTTTGACACACAATTTTATTTTGTTCCCTTCATGACACTTCCGTCAATTTTGGCACATAACAATGTTAAGTCTAACATGAAAAGACCATTCTACCCCTGATATATTATGTGACTAAAATATGTTTTGTCTTTTGACTACATGACTAGTGACACCAAATATACTATTTCAGTATAATGTAACAGATTTGAGCTCACCAGATTCCCGCAAAAAAAGATTTGAGCTCACCGGACATCTCATGTGCACTCGTTTTACCAGTTGATGTATAGTAATTCCGTTGCATTCGGTTTACCACTTGCTAAGCCAGCCAAAATGAGACAGGTTAAGAGTGATCGTGTAGTTTAAATAAAAAAGGGAAGCTGTAACAAGCACTGATCAGTGTGCGTACGACCCTGCAGTTGGTGTGTTGGTGCGTATCTATCCGGCACCGACGAACAAGTAGATATTGTTGGCGTTCTGCGCAACAAGCGCGGGCGTGGTGTTGCCGGAGCCCGGAGGTGAGTGCCTGGTTGGCGACGATGCTCTTGGTCAGGAGGGCCCAGAAGTAGCCAGCTTCTAAGCCTGCCACGTAGGCATAAAATTTGATGTGGCACCAATAAACTAAGCACCAATGCATTGAAGACTTGAGTTACTAAGCCATTTAATGCACTTAGCACCTCATCTAAAGAGCATTAGTAGTATAAGCCAGTGCCATGTCATCTATAGCCCATCTTATAGTCAACATGTACAATAGTAGATCAAAAGAGTGTACTACTACTTTTTTATTATGTGGCCCACCTTTCATTCTCACAAAGTTCCTAGGAGCACGTGCTAGAGCTGGCTCTTCACGAAGAGCCCGCTTACCTTCACTCTCCTCTTCTCTTTCCTCCAACTAAGCAGAAATATACTAGTTTATTCCTTATAGCCCGCTGACTCAGCTCTATTGTACTTGCTCTAAGCACATCTAAGCACTTACTAGCACCCCCTTGACCTTGGACCTTGACGGTGTACGTCACCTTGTGTCTCATAATTTTCCTCGTCATCATCTGAGTCCTAGAAGATCTCACCCACATCATCATTAGCATGCAGCCGCCTTGATAGACAACGTGCGCAGAAGGAGTAGAGGTGATTGGGGACGCACCACCACCACGTCGCGGACACTCTGTATGTGCTCGCGTGCGTGCAGCATGCATGTTTTTCCATTGGTGCTAGCTCTAAGGCCGAGACTGCGGTCGTCTTCGTCTCCGACTAGTAGTTGAGCAACGACGGCAAAGAGGTGCTGCAATGCGTATGCTCCGTTGCGTGCGAGCTTCGCCGTAGCACGAGGAACCGGACGTCGCCGCGGATGGTGCACGCCTCCATGCAGCCGAATGTGTGCGCATGCATGTGTTATTCACGTGCAGTCTGCGGCCGAGCGTGTGTGCATGCATGTCTTGTGTACGTGCGTTGTGTGCTCCATGCTGTGCACGTCTGTGCATGAGTTGGATCGAATGGAGTTATTGCGTTGGCTTGTGTACATGCATGGTTGCATGTGTCCTATACATGTGTGGCTTGTTGCATGGTTATCAATAATTCAATATAAACTACTCCCTCCGTTCCTAAATATAAGTCTTTGTAGCCATTTCAAATAGACTACAACATACGGATGTATGTAGAGATATTTTAGAGTGTAGATTCACTCATTTTGTTTCATATGTAGTCCCTTATTGAAATATCTAAAAAGACTTATATTTGGGAACAGAGGGAGTATAAAACATCTTCAACTTAGCATCCTGATGTACCGTTTCTAGTGGTTAGCGAAAAGTTCATGTTCTTTTATTTGTTTATAGGCGGACAGGCAGCAAAAAAACAGGGGAAAACGCGCAAGGTTCCTTGCAGACGCTCCACCGCGAGGTTCCTTGTTCCTCCTCGGTCGTCGGGAATCTATGCTCTTCAACTCTTTTCTTTTACGTGAGCTTTGTTCATCCTTTTCCCAACACGCGAGACATCTAGCATCAAGGTGCACGTGTCATGCAAGAAAATGGAGATAATCAGATAAGCAGTGCGTAAGTGAGTCATGCGGGGGGGGGGGAGCGGGGGGAAACCCTTTTTCGTAAGTGATTCGTGCACTTCGATGGCACCTACGCAATATTTTTTCTCCTCGATGGCACGTGAATAGTGCACGTACTCAACACGGGATGGTAGCAATGACATGGTCAACCCTTTTTTTGGAGAGAGTACGTACTACTAGTAAATAACTTTGATGTGTCCCGTCAACTCGTAGAATGACGAGAAGCTTGATTACGCCTTCTCCCTCGCCAACGCGTGCGTGGTGGCTCGCAGCATAAGGAGAAACTTTTGCTTGCAAGCGGTGGACGTGCAGCAGTTCATTTGGTGTCAGATTGCCAGAAGCACTACTATAGAACCATCGACTTCCGGAAGAGGCGAAGAGCCAAGCGCAAGGTCACCTACTAACCTTAGGCTAGGCGTAGTGGGAGTAACATAAGTAGGGGTACCTCCTTTTTTTATTCTAGAAACAACCACACACGAATATCAAGGTGCTGGTTACATAGAACAAATTTCATGCAGTCCGTGCTTAGCCCTCCTCTATCTCTCTTCTCAGCCAGCCAGCGGACGCGCGGAGCCCATCGTCTGTTTGCTAACATGCTGCCCCACATGTCAGTGAAAACGCAAGAGGACCCACTGAACCTGCACATCTTTCACCTCGACGTGCTGGTGATGAAAAACAAATCCAATAAAGATCTTCAGTGGCCGCTTTTGGAGTTACTCAAGAGTACTAAGATTCTATTTATTGTTTAACCCCAGATGCACATCTCGTGGCTTCAACTACCACTCTATTTTCTTTCATGAAACGACCTGGATGCTGGATGTCCCACGTGTCGGCAAAAGGAGGAAGAACCCAACCAAATCTTCGGTTGTGCTCTTGGATTAGACTAGTTGTGCTAACTTAAAAATTTTATTGTGTACTCCCTCCGTTCCAAAATACTTGACTTCCATTTGTCGAAAAATGGATGTACCTATATACTAAAACATGTCTAGATACATATATATTTTGACAAATAGAAGGCATGTATTGTGCAATGGAGGGAGTAGAATGGATGCAAGTTTTTGTATTGGGAAGAAGAGTACATCCATATATTGATAGAGCATTGGAGTTGGCCTTACAAGTGGGACCGCAGTTGAGGAAACCGACTATCGGAAAACCCGCACCTCGCCCGCCGCGCGATGGCTGAGTTAAGAAACGATGAGGTTGAAGAGATTGCTCTAGCACGGACTCCAAGAAATATGGTGTCAGATGGAAGTCGTGCTGGTGACGTGTGCCGTACTCCTGGACGTGAATGCTTGTTCTGGCCCATGCCAGCCTACTACTCCTACTACTTACTATATAGTACTAGTATCAAGGATTCGAGGTGTTGGTTACGTACAATATGGCTACAGTAAAAACACCCGCACGACGCGTGAAGCATGTGAAGCTAGTACAAATACTGTACTACTATTGTTGATCGGCCTCATCCGATAAACTTTTGCAATGCACGTAATTATGTATTCAGAAAATATTTTTTTGCCTCGTCGCACCACTCACTGACAGAAGCAACTCGAAAGCCAATCACAAATTTAGTAAGTTTATAACAGGCATATCATTTTATTACATACAACAGGTCATCAACCCACATCGACAACGAGGATACATTATAAATACTAAAGTTTTCACCACACAACAAATAATAAGCAATGAAATGAACTTCAACTCAACCATTCCTTGGCATTGGAAATCCTTGCTTTGAACCACAAGTGATTCTCTGGGACGGGACATCTATTGTCGATCTCGAGACCAACGCGGGACTGATCATCCAGGCTGAAGCGACCTACTATATCAGTACCAGGGTAGGGAACCACCCTAATGTCCGAGGTATAGACACAGTTGCTTCTCATAAATGGTACTAGTAACATTGTGTCAACAGCAGTTGGATCGCCTTTCACCATCATCGGATAGTTTTGTCCAAGGAAGAGCGAGTTTTCTCCAAGACTATCAATTCTGTACCAGGGAGAAGGTGTTGGCGCTAGCACACTAGTATCCATCCCGAATATCATGCAACGGGTGTTGGAATAGCTCCAGAGAGTGCGACCATGGGAGAAAACACGTGCTCCCTCAGTAGTAACATCATCAGTGGGCTGTATACACACGAGAAGAGGTGATCCATCGGAATTAGTTGCCAAGCACCACTGAGTATATATGTTCTGCTCGTCCTCATGCTCGTGATCATCACCATCGTCATCTCCCCCTTGGTTATAAAAATTTTCAAGTATAGGTGGTGGAATGTTCACAGGACCATGGAAACACAAGAAGAAGGTTAATTAGTAAAGGGAAACTTGCTAACCCGCATGCATGTGGATGAAACAATTATAATTACGGTGGAAGACAAACGTACCGAAACTATGAGGATCTCATGCAAAAACAGTGCCATGAGCGGTGGAAGAAAACACAAGACCATATTGAATTGCATCACAGCACACATCTGTGTACAGAAACTGATTTTTGAGCAATATCCATCGAGTCAAACCACCAAGGACAGCAACAAGCTTGTCAAAGATAGCAACAACTTCATAGTTGTTGTAATTCCAAGAGCGGTTGGGAACTCCACAAATTGCTATCTTCAGTAGAAGACAGTCACCATGATCGTATTTGAACATGCGTACAATACCGGTGTGCTCAACCTCTGGGCAGTCTGCTAAGATTTTTGGAAGTGGAACCCGGTCACGAGTGTACACATTCATAAGTTCCCACTCGCAGTTGGACCCAATGTAAACAACCCAATATCCATTTGCGCCTACCCAAGCCTTGCCCTCAAGAGATGGCATCTTAACATCATATGTATCATTATCAAGCGGCATCAACTTGCACAGGGCGAGGACTCCGTCGTGTCGGCGCCAGTCATCAGGGTCACGGCGAAGAAGATAGGGGAGATCAAACCGCTCCTTGACTCTTGGGTTCCTTGTAATGATGTTATTAGTTGAGTCGAGAATGGGCTTGAACGAACCTGCCATGCTAGCCGAGGTGATGACGTCGCACCGATCAATGAGTTCCTCCACCACATTATCTTTCAGATCGGGGCAAGAAACAGGGTCGTTTTCATCCTGTTCCCTCCATGAAGAAGACGATCGAACAATGGAAGAAGAAAGGGTGAAGGGCTGAAGGAAAATGGAGGAGGGAGAGGAAGAGCGTGCGACAACAGTTCCAAATTGAGAGGTAAAGGCGAAGAGTCAGTGGACGATTGCCAGTTTGCCACAGTTCACGAAGAGGCGCCCCGGCCTACACATCCGTTCGGAAATACTCCTACTCGCCGTCGTCTCACTGATATGTTGGAACGGGACCACATGTCAACGAAACATGGTGTGTAATTTCTCGTGCAAAATGCGATCTGGCCACGTTGGCCCGAGGTGCCACATTAGTTTTTTTTAAGTTTGCCGCATTAGTTATCGACCTTTATTTTTTTAGCATGCAATCTGAATGGATAGCTCCTGTGGTCATCAAACGTGAGCGGATATAGTGATGGTTGATTCGCCCGAGCAACTTATTACTGTGGGAATATGGGAGTACCAGCGGATTCAAGGAACAGAGAAATGATGGTTGCTTCGTCCGAGCAACTTACTGTGGCGAAGATGGGGCTCTGTGATTTGACTGCTCACTAGTCATTACTACTGCGGCGCAACAACCGGGGTGAATCTTTCCCTGAAGTTGTGTTGTGCACTCAATATTGCTGCATGGCAGGTGGAGCCGGATGAAGGATGTCCAATATGTCGGCGAAACAAAGTTGAATTGTTTCTGGCATTGCTATCAATCCTTCAGGATTTGTTTATATGTACGCATAATTTTGATGAAATTGTACTGTGATGCTATGAAGGTTTCAACTTTGGTTCCCGCAGGAAAAAAAGGTTTCAACTTAGGATTCATGTGTCTTGCCTCGAGATTATCTCGTTACAACATTCCATCAAATACAAATGAAACTACCATGGCTAATGCATCTCAATGGTTCGCAGATCAGCGCCAATATTCACATCACAACTGAAGACAAAGTTGTGAGAAGGTGTACAAATAAAGAAAAAAATATAATTGATCGATGTTGTTCGTAGGCATGGCTCCATTTCCTTGGCACAGTGTTCATTGCTTGGCAGCTAGTTTCACCCAGCTCTGTAGCCAAAAAAGAGGTGTATGAAGGACACCACAATTCGATCATTTTGTGCAGCTCCACTAAAATCGAACGGACCATCCCTGTTTGCAAAAATATCCAGTCAGTGTGATTACAATAATAGTGGAACTAGATGATGAAACATAACACACATAAATAGAAGTCGATCACCTCTATGATCACTACAACAAAATTGAGATACTGTGACGAAAATCCTCATGACGATGGTGGACGACGTCATCAAAATGCCTATTGTGTGACGTTCCAGTAGGTGGCATCACCGATTACCACAAATCGGTGACGATAAACGTCACTATGTTGCCTTGGACCTTGAGCACACTTGGCTGCCAAATTCTGTGACGTTTTGTTATTTTGCATGACGAACTTGCTAGAGTCACCGAATACTACGAACGCGGACGATTGTTTTTTGTCATGTAACGTCTAGCAATGGGACTCAAGATAGTTTTTCAAAATGCTACTAAGTGGTGGCGCCACTACGAGGAGAGGCAGCACGGTGATAGGCAAGGCAGGACACAGATCAATTCCGGCTAGCTGTTGCCAATTTCACGTATGTCCCTCCACTCCCATGTACCCAACTCATGTGGATCCATCCGTCTACTGTATAGAATGACCCGGTACAACGCCGTCGCATAGCACCGGCTGCCACGTCGCATATCCGCCTCTCTCGCATAGATCCGCTTTCCTCCGCAGGCATGGCATTTGCTCGTTAGCGACCGGGACAACGTCACTCGTCCCCAACTTGCCACCATCTACAACCTTCAACATATTTATTTACAATTCTTCAAAAATTCCTAAGAAAATATGACATCACAATGTTTATGTAAAATTTACATTTTTAAATAATCATTTCCTATTTTTTTGAATGAAATGGGTTACATGATATTAAAGTGGAAATTAAATTCTGAAAACCATCCGCCCACAAAAATATGTATTCCCTCAACCCAAATACACTATTCCCTCTCCTTCTCTAATTTCCCCCCGCATCCATCCACAACCCACCCCAAATTTTCTTCATAGCTAGATTCATCTGGCTCTCTTCTTCTCTGGATTGCTGCGACCGGCGATGGCACTTTTGGGGAGGCCGCCCTGCGCTCAGGCCGTGCTCGGGCCTTGGATCCAGCGCAACAACTTGCCCCGCGAGCAGCCCCTCTTCTCCCAGATTGCAGCGACCTATGACGGCAGATTGGAGCAGGCCGCCCCACCGGCCGAGATGGGATCCACCGCACAGACCCTCCCCCTGAGAACCCGACCCTCTTGTCTCCCCAATTGAAGCCACCAGCGACGACTCTCTAGGTAATTTCCTCATTCCGCCCTCCCCATCCTGCCAGCCCCTATTGTTTAAAGAATAGGGTTCATGTGTAGACTTCTCATCCCGGCCCATCTCGGTAATTAGGATTTCCCAAAGTTTGTAATCTGCAATGATTAGGGTTCATTATATTAAGTTCACACTGTACATTTGATCTGTTTTTTAACTTAATTCTGGATGCACCATATTTTTCATGGATTTTATTCAGGGCCGCACCAGAGAAATCAGAGTCCATGTAAATGAAAATTAGGCCCTACATGTGAAAAAGCAAATCATTTTTTGCAGTCGCTGCAGTTTTTTGACAAAAGATTACACCGGTTGACTACACAGGTTCAGAAAAGACAAACAAATAGAAAGTGAGAGAGAGGGCAGATATAAAGCGCTGAGAGGATTTGATGCATTGTGATTAGAGAGAGATATAGTGGTTGGGTTGGCAAAAAATATTTTCATTAGTGCTTTACTTTAGTATCTAATGCTGAATTTAGAACTTTGATTAAAAAGAATTTGGGGCCCTCCTATTTTGGAGGCCCTGTTTGGCTTTGCACCTGTGAAAAATATGCGTAGAGCATTCATATATATAGCACAGTGCATTCTGCTTTTGCAACAGATCCTCAAAAGCATCATACAACAATGTCTTGGCCATCTCAAATTTTCTAGAAGTATATTACATAAGTACAGAGAAGCATCAAATCCAGGATTTAGATAATGGAACACAGGATGGCTTATATTTAGTACAATTGTATTTTATTTGGATGTACAGTGCAACTGTCAGGCTTCACACATTGGTGGCAAACAAGTCCTAAATCGTGTTTTTGTAAGATTCAGGTATCTACCAAAAGGCATCTTTTGTAGTTTAATTAAGTCGTACTTCTGATTTGGACTTGAAACTTTAATTTTCAGATTAAAGGAGGCCGCCGCACCGCTGACCTTGGATCCACAGCATCAATCCGACTCGAGCACCCGACTCTCTTCTCCCCTGCAATGGGCGATGTCTCTCGGTGATTTACTCATCCTGCCCTCCTCATGTCGCCACTGCTTGATGTTCAGTGATTCGGGTTCATGCATACTACTCGTCATCCTGCTCTTCTATGTAATTTAGGATTTGCCACAACTTGCTATGGTAAAAAGCCTGAACCTCTTGCCAATTAACTTTTGATATCCTATTGATAGATGTGTGTAAAACTGCACTATTACATTTGTTATAGCCAGCTATTGTAAAAAGGCCTGAACCTGAATATATGGTACTGCAGTACAGTTAGCCATTGTGCAAATGTTTAGTTAGCTATCAGATGCATGGCCTTAGCTGAGAGATTTCTTTTGCAACCATGTGTTCGTATGGCTACTCTCGCATACAAAAGGAAACTATATGTTGACCATCTGATTGTTGAACAATGCTGTAATGAAAAAAACTAGATCCTCTTGATCACTGAATGGTGTCATAATCAGATGAACATAAACACATGAACTAAAGTATGCAAGTACAAGCAGGAAGCAGCACATCCTTGTATCTACATGTACGAATAAACTAGCTTCTGGATGCAACTACTATATGTATGCTAAAACCTGAAACTTATGGTTCTGCTGTCCCATAAATAGTACTTCAGTAGTGTTGTTAAAACTGAATAAAGACTGAGCCTGCACCTAATTTTGACTCGCTACAGAGATGTATAGCCCTGCACCAGTGTACTTTTCTCTCCACTACTAGATAAAACAGAATTAACTTAATCTTTTCCATGCCTCTCGTAATTGATTAGCTACCCATGATGTTAAGCATCTGAAGCCCACAAGCATTTTTAGTATGCCCAGAACTTGATACAAGTAGATACATGGTAAACTTCAATTTTTGACTATATTATGACATACTAAACTGGGTAAATCAATCTGCTCCTAATTTTGGATGAGTATAGTAAATTTTCTGGTTTTCTAAACTATGCCAGCAGCTATAGTAATCATATTTTTTGATGTTTTTATTCTGAACATTCTGTTCTTGTTTTTCATGGTTTGTTGTCTGCTTCTTCCTGACTGTGCCCCAGCTGCATCATGCATGTTGATTGCTTCACATGTTAGATCACAATGAATGAAATCTTCATTTTCTATTTATATAATTTGACAGGAACTGCTTGTTGGCAGTGTTGCCTGTTTACGTCTATTTTACGCAATCTAGTTCCTTTTGTCTAGCACCAATGCGAAGCCAACTTTTAACAGGTAAGTCAATGTAATCAGTTATGTTACAAGTACTCCCATATGCTTACTCATAGTGCAAGAAAGGGTAAATGCTTTTCATTAATTTCACTTTAACTATTACTTATATATAATATTAGTGCATCCTGTGTTTGCATCCTAACTTATCTACTTTATTATATTCAGATGTAAGCTACAGAATAATACATTTGCACATATAAAAAGGCCCATTTCCAAACAAGTTTATGCAGAATCCATTTATCTAGTGTAGGCTGATGGTCTTTTTGCAACTCATTCAGTTCTATTATCTTTTCCATCTTCAGTTACTAAAATAATGCCACCAAGCGAGAGCATGTGAAGAGACGCAGAGGAAGCAACACGAAGAATTGGAAGCTGTGAAGAAGAGCGAGCAAGAGAAGAATGAAGCATGGCAAAAGAAGCAACATGAGAGGATAACGTCATTGGTTTTCTATTAAGGGCTCAAGCACGTCGACAAGCAACTCAACAGTCCTAGTCCAAACCAGAAGGGTCATGAAGACCGTCCTTTTGTGATGGAAATAGTAGTTGAATCATACATTGCAATCATCATGACAACACATGTTGTTTTTAGTTATCTAAATATTGCTCTTCAACTTGACTATTGTTGTGTCAAACTCGTGAGTTGGCGTTATTTTGTACTGTCATTTTAGTTTAGAGGACAATTAGGCTGAGAGATTGAATATATAGTATGATTTGTCATCCATTTTATTTTATGATGTGATTTGGATCTTAACTTTTTATACAATGTGATGTGAATTAAATACTTACTGTGAGATGGCGTCATCTTCATCAGTAATGAAAGTATTGATGCTAGCAGTGGGATATGGGATAGTCTGCTTAAGCGTTGATGTGGCATGATGTCAGTGACATTGCTTTGACATTGAATATGATACAATATGGCATATTTTCTTGTAAAGAGTGACATTAATTGCTCGTCACCAAAATAACAAGTTGATGACCTTCTAGAGAACGTCATCGAAGGTCCCATTTTTGGTGACATTATTTTGCACGTGCCGTCACTAGGAGTAATCTGTGACGGGGATTCCGTGACGATCCTTGTGACGCCCTTAAAATGTCACATAGGGGTAATTTGTGACGTTATTAGCTATCCGATGACATTTTTTGTCTCGTCACAGTAGGCCCGATCTCTTGTAGTGGATCTTTCTTTAGGACTAACTTCTTCTTGGAGAAGATTAGGCACGGAGTTGGATGAGGAGGATAGCAAAACCAATCTCCCTTTCCGCGGTCCCACAGAAAAGTGATTTGTGCAGTTCATCAAAAGATCACAATAGCAACGAGGTGAAAATGGATAGCCCTGTTTGCAAAAGGAGGTCGAAAGGAAACAATTACTGCCCAATAACACGAGTTGAAGACACATACGCCGACAAAAAAGAAGCATGTTCCATGTAAAAAGGGAAAGATAGCACATGGTGGTTTATCAAAAATGGTTTGAGGACGAGATTGCAAGATGGAAAGTATGCCGGCCGAGATACGATTTAAGCAAACAACTAAAGAAGATCCACATGTAGCAACATAGGAAGATGTGTGGTGGAGCAAGGCCGCAGGAAGCTGTACCTGAGGGTCGTCGGGGTGTTACTAGGAGGGCGCCGGCGGCCGGGATCTGCCCATACTGCGGCAGCGAGCAAGTGGCGAAGGCCTACCACGCCGGAGCTTGGTCAGAGAGAATGGCGGGTACCGCAGATCGGGACAAGTTGCCTCAACGCCGTCGAACGGAGAGACGATGCACATCGTCCCTTTCCGCCGGCGGACGGGATGCGGCCCGATCACTGACCAACGCTAAGAGAGAGAGAGAGGCCACGGCGGACTTGTGTGAGATGGTGTGACGAGAGACAAACCCATTTTTCCATTTTCCCCACGGCAATCGTTTTATATTCTAGGCGTGGTACCCAACCCTCCGTACACGCATCAAATTATCACATGGGTTGCCTTTTCGTACAGAAACGAACTCCACCGTGTACCTGCGCGGGTGTAGCCGGGAACGAGACATGAGTACGTGCGTCCTGCGTGCACTTCTTCTTTAGGTGCAGGTATGTATGTGGGTGGGTGTGAGATAGATGGTTTGTGCGAAACAGAGGCAATGTGTTGATGATATCTCAATCAGAAAAATGTAACATATGCAATGTGTGTGAAATGGAGTCATGGACGTGAGATATCGATAGAATTGAAAACATGGATGAAGTGTGTGGCTGTGCGATCGATAAAGAATGCCATCGAATTTGTGTTTGCCCATGTCAAAGATACAGGGCGGCTGGCCTACTGGAATTTGAGATGGCAGAGGTGCAGTTCTTCTCCGTGGCATGGATACCTA
>NC_041387.1:647837504-647840299 GCF_002162155.2 Triticum dicoccoides
TAGTATATGTGTGGGGAAGGAGAGAGACCTAGCTATGTATTGAGGGAGATTGATCGACATCCATGGATATGTGGAGAAGAGGAATAAGGTTGGGAAAAAGACAAAGGTAGAGCGTCGGAGGGTTGGTGGTGGAGTGGCGTCTCACAAATGGTAGGAGAGGCCTGCTAGACAAACGGAGGGTATGAGTGCAATATCAATAAGAGAGGGCGGGGGATGTCTGTCTATCTATGCACGTGCGTGTGAGAGACGGGTCGGGAGGTATTCAAGGATGATGAGGGGAGAAGATATGGTTGTGGTAAGCATGCATAACTACATAGGAAGATCAATCGTCGTGTGTCCGAGAAAAGGAGATACATAATTAGCGAGGTAAGTGTATTGGTGCTTGGTGAAAACGAATTATAGTCGACCTGGCTATATGTAGGGAGATCAGTTCATATACACGCCTGCATGTGTTAGAAGCAAATAAGGTTCGGAGAGGTAGACAGGGGGAGAGGGTGTGGCTAGGAGGTGGTGCGAGAGGCCTACCATGTCGAGGGGGGAGGAGTGTGCGAGCATGTGATAAATGAACAGAGGGGCGGGAGTGTGCACCTGCGTGGAATCGTATTGGACATATGGGGGCATGGACGGTGAGAAGAGAAGAGGGGAAGTATATATGTGTTTGTTGTAGGCACACTTGGCTAGAGAGGTATATCGACCGGTGAGTGCCAGAAAGAAGGAGCCGGGGGCCTACACACACCGCTGGTGGACGACCTAAAGAGAAATAATGAACGTGCGCGATGGAGGGGATGCTAAGGGTGTGTGAGGGGGGCGGGCGTGTGCATGCATGATAGAAAGTTAGCGCTAGCTAGCTACAAATAGAAGAGGATCGTGAAGGTGTAAAAGACGAACAAAGATCATAATTCATTATAAAAAAGTGGATACGGATACTTGAAGATATCATAATGTAGAACATTGATTATAATTTGGGCTAATGTGTCGCTTTTGCAACTCAGGTCTAAATACTTGTCATAATGTAGGAGGCGGGGCACTATACTTTGTGTGATAAACACGGTGTACGTATGGAACATGGTTTAGATTATGAATATATAATTAGTACATCAAATGTACTATTATTTGGAATCAACATCAAGTGTATTCAAAAATAGAATTCGAGTTCATGTAGTACACATAGTTCATATCTATCTCTATAGTAATCATGTGGTGTGTTATTAAGGTAATACAAGAATGATGGTTGAAGTTGGCAACAATCATGATTGTAGATTCTTATTGAAATAGAGAAATGAATTCAAATTTAGTTCGAATTGCAGCGCTAATATAGACATTTGGAATGCACTAAAATGTTGGTATGAGTATGTTACATGCATTATCCAGCAAGCGAAAAAATTTAATCAGACATAACATGGATTCATACTCCCTCCTTCCATCTATATAGGGCGTAATGAGATTTTTAAGACCGCCTTTGACTATTGACAAGATTAACAGTACATGACATGCATAGTGTGAAAATTATATCATTGAAAGAACCTTTCATAGACGAATTTAATGGTGTGCTTTGTGTAAGTTGCATGTCATATATCATTGCTCTAATATTTGGTCAAAGTTAGCATCATAAAACGCATTAGGCCCTATATAGATGGAAGGAGGGAGTAGCTTTAAATACCATTTGTATAGTAAAATGGGGCAAGACTCTCTCTTTGTATGGTGTGAATAGTTTTATTTTTTTCGTTTTCTTTTTGGTTGAGGGAAGTGCGAATTGATTTGGTACGTACAAGTACAATATTACTACATGTTAGTCTTGTCCCTAAAATTCAACCCGCGTCTTGTTATATCCCGAAAATTTAAATATCATGCTCCCAAAAATGGCGCCTTCACAACCTGCGCATTGCTACCCGAAATTACAACACGCACGAAAACTCCCTCCAGCTGCCAAATCCCGACACACGAAATCCCCCTTCTAACCCTGAGCCGAAAAGGCTGCTAGTTCAAATCGATGGGGGGTACTTTTGTAATACACCCTACATTTTGGACAAGCGCATCCCTAAGTCATGCTTCACCCCCTCCCATCGCCCCATTTTTGCCATTCGAAATCCCAGGCCGCCATAACCTCTCCGCTCCAGCCGCAAAACCCCACCCTTCTCCGTCCGCCATGTCACCGCTGCCCAGCCGGAGCCTCTTCCCCGATGGAGTCGTCCACCGCAACAGCTCGACGTCCCTCGTCCACCTCCCCGGATGAGGATCCGTCGTCCATCTCGTCGTCCCGCCGGTTCAGCCGCCCCGTCCTCCACCTCCAAGGAGCTGCTCCGACGATCGCCTCGTCTATCGCGGCTGCTCCATCCCCACAGCGCCGCCTTAACCTGCTCCACCGAAACCGCAACATCCTCACCGACTCCTCGGATGAAGCCGAGGCCTACTCGGCGCCACCAAAGAGGTTGTACACTCATCGCATCGCACCTTCTCCTTAACTCGACCTCCCGGTGCCGACGGTGCTCCATCCAGCACCCCCATGGAGCGGCTACCTTGAAGCCGGCACCGCAAGCGACATCTCCATGGCGGATCTCCCCCAGTGCGAGGCCCCTTTGGCGGCGGCATCCATACTAGCTGGATCTGCTGTTGCTGCTACGGCTCTCGCTCGCTCGCGCTGCTGCTGCTGCTCCAGCTCTCACTCGATCGCTCGCTCACCCAGCTGCTGCTGCTACTCTCCCCCTCACTCGTGCTGCTGCTCTACTCCGATTAAGCCACACTTTAGTCGACTGAACCGACTTTTGGGTCAGTCGATTTTCAGGGGTTGGGGGGTC
>NC_041387.1:647840543-647899140 GCF_002162155.2 Triticum dicoccoides
GGGCGGCGGTGGCGAGTTGTTTCGGGGCGGCGAGGTGGCCCTGGGGCCGGCAGTTCGGGCGGTGGTGGCTGGCAGCTCAGGGGGGTGCAGGCTGAAGATGAACTCCAGGCCCTCCCTAAACTACATGTCAAGTGCCTCTCTGCTACCATTGCGTTCAGTTTCGATAGTAGCATTCAGATTCCACAGTAAATTTCAGTTTCGACAGTTAAGTTCAGAGTCAACAGTTTTTACCTCATCTGTTGTAGTCAGGTGGTTTTTGGTGATGTTAATTCTACATCCATTTTACATCATCTGTTGGAGATGCTATTAGAATCCCACTTGAGATTGACGATGTCTGTCTTGTGCTGCTTCAGCCTTGACGTCTTATGGCTCACCGGAGCTGCTCCAATGACAGAACGATCCATCACAACAGAGCAGTGCCCTGGACACCGTCTACAGATTCCTCAGATCTTCCTCCACACCTCCAACAGCCACCTCTGCCTCAACTGCTTTAGCGACCAACCCAATGATGCTGAGGTCGACACGGCTACGACAAAGAGTTTGTACACTTGTTGCATCACTTATTACTATACATTCACGTCGATCCATTAGGGTTATTTTGGTTGAACGGAAAAACGTCGATCCACTGGTTGTTACCATCACTCTAAATTTCTGCATGCTCTCCTTACATAATCTCACCATATTTTTTTCGTATGCATGTCAGATATTGTACACAGTCATGCTGAACATGTAGAGAAAAAGAGAAGAGTTGCGCGGCAATACAATGTCATGAAGACATCGCTCCATGGTGGGTTCAATGGCAAACCCTCCCCACCCCTCTCCAGATTGTAATCCAGAGGAAGATATCTGTTCTGAGGTGGATTCAGACGCCGCTGACCACTCGTATTTACCCCCCAAGGTGTTTGCTCTACCTTGGCATGATGATGTTAGTCATATCATGCATATGTTGCCTTGCAGTGCCTACTTTTGACATCATATATGTCATCTGCTTAGTTTAGACATGTTCTGTAATGCCACCTGTTTAGTTTCTATATCATATATGGGAATTATGCTGTCTCGTGTCTTTTAACCAGCCATAATATATGTGAAATGTGCAATGCCATCCTGCTTAACCAGACATCATATATTTGAATGATATCTTGACCATCCTTTTCTTCATTACATTTCCATTTGTCGACAATGTTTGTACATTAAACTACTCTTCCTGTGAATCAGCCATTTGGGTGGGAGATGGGAAAATCTGGAGTGAAAACAATGCCTTCAGAGCAGACAGTGCTACCTGTCAAAGCAGATCTCTTGTTGGGTCCCGATAGCTCCTCAGAGATGGATTCAGAGACAGATGACTAGTCCTATTCCCCCACTGAGGTGTATGCTCTAACTTGGCACGGTTATACTGCTCATATCATGCATACGGTGTCTTGCATTGGATAGTTTAGACATCATATACACAATATTCAACACCATGTTCTTAGTTCAGACATCATATCGAATGCCCTCTATTTAGCATATAAATCACATATGTGAATTAAATGATGCGATCCTGATTACTTAGATAACATGTAGGTGAATTATGTCATGCGGTCCTATTTAGTTATTCATCATATCTTTTAATTATGTTATGCTATGCTATCCAGTTTAGATAGACATCATGTATGTGAAATTATGTCATGCTATCCGTTTTAGTTAAACAATATACATGTCAACTATTTCATGCCCTCTTTTTTCCACACTATCTATTGCATCTGTCTCTCATACAATGTCTATACATTCAGCTATGTTTCCTGTTTATCAGCCATTTGAATTGGAGCGAGTGATGCCAGTATCTAGCGAACTAAAAACACGGTCTTCAAATGAAACAGTGCTACCTCTTGGTGGATATAGCACCCCGGTTGTACATGCACAAGAACTAACCCTACCACACATAACCCAAACTCTCGTAGATTGTACCCCTACTGCGATGGACAGAGAACCAGCTTCACCCAATCTAACCCCAACCCCAGCCGATAGTAACCCAGTTCCTGTTGACATAGCACCATCTCCACCACAGAGCTCCCAAACAAGAGCAGTTAGTAAGACAGCTCCAGTGCCCAAAGGGCCAGTACTATCACGGCGAACCCCAACTCCACCAGTTAGTATGCCTATTCCTGTGGAGGAAGCACAACCAGCTAGTCATAGTTTAGCATCTATCGCATTTGATGTTGTTAAATCATATGTGCGTATCTTCCCATCTTGGAAATATTATACTGAAGATGAAGGAAAATGCCAATTGCAGGTGTTTGTCCAGGAGTTATGTGTAAGTAATGTTATTCATGGCAATTACTTTGCTTCGTCCCATACATCCTACCTCCATGATGGTTATAATACAGCAAATTTTCCCATTTTTCTCTATAAAGAAGGACCAATTTGGAAACTCAGGATGAGGTAACCTGTGCTAATACCTCTGCTATCTTCAAGAATGCTTGGTGGTAGTATCAGAATTACCTGAAGAAAACGTACTTCACCGGCAAAGAAACTCATCAAATTCCCTTACGTTCTCCTAAGACACATGTATTGGACGATGACTGGGAATGCCTTGTTCTATACTGGTCCCGAACCAAGAATGTGGTAAGGTCTATGAGCTCATTTTCTATTTTTAAGTATTATATTCTTGCGTCTTACTGTACTCTGTTTATGTAGAACAAGTGCCTAAACGTGAAGAACAACTATTCTAATTTAAGATTCCATTGCTATCATAGTTCAAAAAAGTGCTAGGCGTTAATTGTGCGTTTAGCCACCGCCTTTCGCTTTACTGACCAAAGCGCATGCTTATGCGCAGTTATGCACAGATTATGCATACTTATGCGCAATGTGTTTTGCCAACACCTGGAGCCTAGGCGCGCTTAAGCGCTCGCTTAGGCACGCCTTTTTTAACTATGATTGCTTTGCTCTTGTATCACTGTATTTACTCATACAAACTTATTTT
The DNA here is from genome assembly GCF_002162155.2 of Triticum dicoccoides. NCBI lineage: Eukaryota > Viridiplantae > Streptophyta > Magnoliopsida > Poales > Poaceae > Triticum > Triticum dicoccoides. Next base: position 647,843,506 of record NC_041387.1, read on the forward strand.
TAAATTGAAGGATCCAATCAAAACTCCAATGGCCCAGCAGGTATGTTCACGCATGTTTCTTTAACAAGTATGCTCTTATCAATAGCTCTGTTGATTTCAATTTCAATTGTGTATACAGTTGACTTTCATATCATGCACATTACTAGCATCACAACAGAGCCAATAGTGTTGTTGTACATGTAGACCCGTGGTACCCATCTGAAATCTTGTTGTGCCGTGTAGTTTCCCACGCTTTGTATTCTTTCACTGCTGCTTTGTCTTGAACTGATATGATTTGAACCGTGTCTCTATTTTGATTTGGCAAGACAATGCAGTGACCATAGGACATAGATATATGTTTGTTTGATGCATTTATTATGTACTAGTACTTGGCAATAGAAGACTTGGTAGTTTAATCATGTCCACCTTACTAATGAACTGGTTCACCGAAATGAGTTTCATATACTAGTACATGCTAAACTTGTTATGTGTCTGCTTGTTTCTTCTTTTAGAATGTTGACAGAATATTGGGGAAGAGTGCCTTATTAAGCAATGGTAAAGGAAGTAATGCAGATAAGGTTCAGGATTGTGACACATCCTTGTTGGTCTCCAACAAAGCTGATAAAACAGCTAAGGAAGACTATCTTGAAGACAGCGAGACAACCCCAAAGTCCTGTCTTGGTTTAGTGTTCGAGTTACTGGCCACTACCGCTTGCTCAAGCTATTCAAACTCACTGTCTGAATCAGTTCGGTTTCTTGAGTCTCAACTACAAGCTGAAAGACATCGATCAGCTGTGCTGCGACAAGAAGCGGAAGGACTGCGGAAGTCCCTGGAGCATTCAGATGCATACTTTCTGGTGCAACAGCAAGCGTTGAGGATTTTAGCGCCAAACAGGACAAAGCTAATCAACTTGCTAAGCTTATTCCCAGCATGGTGGATATGCAGGATAACGTTTCTTGAGCTCTTCTGAAGTTGTTTCAGTTATGCTCTTGTTTTGCTGCCGCGTTTATTTGCACCGGTGGCCAATTTTGACGGCCAGTGTATGTAATGTGCTGCTTTGTTCCCCATATTTACACTGGTGGCGAACTTTGATGCCCAGTGGATGTAATATGTGTAATAGCGGTAATAGGCTAGCGTTAATTGCTTGCTTATTTATTTCCTTACTGTCTTGTTTAGTTGTTTGCTTGTAGTCACTGCAGTTATTTTTTTGTTTGTTTCTAGTGGCCACAGTAGCCTATTTTGGTAACTAGGCCAAAATAATCATGACAACACACGGACTGTTGTAACCATGGGCCTCCTGCAGGCCGTATGAATCATGGGCCTTCGTCCGTCCGTAGGATCCGTTGGCCTTCTATACGGGCTGTAGGATCCATCGGCCTTCTATACGGGCCTTAGGGTCCATGGGCCTTCCACGGGCCATAGGGTCCATGGGCCTTCTACGGGCTGTACAATCCATGGGACTTCTACGGGTCGTACTATCCATGGGCCTCATACAGGCCGTAGGATCCATGGGCCTTCTACGGGGCGTATCATCATTTCACCAATCATGGGCTGTACTATTCATGGACCATAACGGGTCGTTAATAGGCCGTATTTGATAACTCTATGAAAACAGCCCAACGGGTTTTTTTTACATGAAAACAGCCCAACGTATTAACGGTCAGCAAACGGGCCGACTGTAACGACGGGCTGAATTTGGCCCATAAGCAGAAAATGGCAGTAACAGGCCGTATGTAACCGAATGCTGCAAATGAGCCCAAGAATCAATGGGCCCTGAGAAGGCCAAAAGATAACTTGGGCTGGAAACGGCCCAATGGAATAATGGGCCGTTAATGGGTATAAAGTGATACACTGTTCATTACGAGCCAGTTTCACCACGGGTCATTAATGGGCCAAGAGTTACAAAGGTCCTCATATGGGCCGAAAGAAATCATGGTCCACACATGGGCCGGAAGTTAAAACGGGTTGAATCATATTGGATGGCCCAGATGATGCTACTGGGCCTAATTCGGATAGGGCGTAACCGTCCCTGGGTTAGCAGGCTGTAAATGGGCTATATGCGAATAAGCCGTTAACAGGCTTTCCATGGGCCGGGCCACCACCTTTTGACCAAGTCAAACGGGCCGGCCTTTTCACAAGAATGGGCCTCTGTTGGGCCGTGCCACATGTCGTCGTATGATAGGCGCCTTTGGTCCAATGAGCGGATGACATCTGTCCCAATGGTAAGCCGACACGTGTTTCCTCCAGCCAATGATGATTTTACATGTGGAAAATCCCCATTTGTCGGGGCTGTAAACGGGTTATCGGATCCAAAACCCGACGCGATAGCTTAACGGCGTTCGGTTACAGTGGATGCCACGTGTCGGTCACCCTTGACAAAAGCACTTCTGTGACGCGCGACTTATCGTCATGAAAGTGGACACTTCCGTGATGACAATTTTGGTAATGTCATGGAACACTTCTACGACAGCACATGTATGACTATCTTGATTATGTCATAAAATCGTCATGGATGTACATGCATGACAGAAAATGCGACCTACTGTGACAAACACGTATCATCACGGAAATGTTTTTTTTTGTAGTCACAACACTGGATTCTCCAGGTGCCTTGACAACCACTGGGTACTCCAGGGTGCCTCAAGCAATCCCCCCAGATGTGTATTTAAGTAGCCACCTTAAGTTAACCATTAAGTAACAACGCTCACACCTGTCATGGATACACTCACCCAATCCACGTCTACGAGCATAGCATAGCAGTATAAGCATAACGTAGAAGTAACTCCCAAAGGTTTGATAATAAACAGGGCAATAGGTTCTACCTCATCATCTACTTCGCAAAACGCACATATTAATCAGATCCTAACCATGAAATTGTTTGAGGATGATCTAATGCAATAAAACTGGGTAGTAAAGAGGTATGATCAAAGTGTTACTTGCCTTGCTAATGATCAATGAAACCTAGAGACTCGTAGTAGCACGCTTCGCACTCCGGGTACTCTATCGCAAACAAACAAGCATACAATAAGCACTCATCTAGAAGCACGGGTAAAACTTAAATAAGAAATCTAACTAGAAAGTTCAACTTAAGAACTCTAGTTTGCAAAAAGAATCAAATCAAATCAAACGAAGCAACGAAACCCAAACCGCGAAAGAAACAAGATCCGTTTACTAATTTGGACTAAAGTCAAATTTTACATTACCAAAATCTTGTTCAAGTTGGTTAAGAAGAAAGAGGGCTTCGAGACGAAGATCTGGGCGCTTGAATCGCCTGCTCCGATAAACGAGCGAAAAGATAAACTAAAACGAAAATCAGGGCAGAAATCGCGATCAAAAATAATCGCGAAAAAACCCTGGAAAAAGAAAAACTAACGAATAGGCTAACGAACGAACGTTCGCTGTCTGCGGCTAACGGGTGAACACCGTTCGTTAAAACGAACGTACGGACGAACGACCGCTATTTAACTAAACCGGGAAAAAAACGAACCGGTCTAATCTAAAAAATGAAACTAGGGTTTTTTAAAAAACCGGGTTTTTTTACCTAAAACCGAAAAAACCGGCGGCGGATCGGAACGGGGCCGGCGGCTCCGGTGGGGCGAGGCGCTGCGGGGCGACAGCGGGACGCGGCGGTGGCGGGGCTGGCGGCGCGGGGCGCTGCGGCGGCGAGCTCGCAGCCGCTGCTGCTACTGCTGCTGGGGCGCGGCAAGGCGGCCTTGAGGGCGGCGGCGGGCGGCATATAAAGGGGCGGGGCGGTGCCATCTTGGGGGAGGGGGCAAGCTGCGGCGGCCGGGGAGTCCCGGATTCTGGCGGAGTCCGGCTCGGGCACGGTGCGTGCGCAAGGGAGGCGGCGGCGGCGCGGGCTTGGCCCGGCTCGGCTGGGCCGCCGGCCCAGTCGGGCGCTCACTTTAAAAAAAAGGATTTTGCCGAACAAAACAAATCCTAGAAAATAAAATAACAATCTAAAACTAATAAACAAATTTTCACCATCTAAATTAAATATTTAGAACAAGATGAACATTTTCTTGGCCTAAAAATGCAATTTTGAAAACGTGTAATTTTTGTAATTCAAATAAAATTGCAATAAAATCCAAATAAAACTTTTTATTTGATTTTAATATATTTTCCTCAAATATTTCATTTATTTTGGAGAAGTCATATTATCTCCTCTCATATATCTTTAATATGAAATATTTTTGAAGAGAAAAATAATTAAAATCAAAATGATCCTTGTTTCGATATTCGAGAAAATTCAAATATGAAAACGATGAAATCCCCAACTCTCTCCATGGGTCCTTGAGTTGCTTAGAATTTCGAGGATTGCGAAACGAAATGCAATAAAATATGATATGCATGAATGATCTAAGTATAACATTCCAAATTGAAAATTTGGGATGTTACAACTACTATCCTTTTACCACACTTGTGCTTCAATGTAGCACCATGATCTTCATGATAGAGAGTCTCCTATGTTGTCACTTTCATATACCAGTGGTAATTTTTCATTTTAGAACTTAGCTTGTATATTCCAATGATGGGCTTCCTCAAAGTGCCCTAGGTCTTCGTGAGCAAGCAAGTTGGATGCCCACCCACTTAGTTTCCTTTGTTGGGCTTTCATACACTTATAGCTCTAGTGCATCCGTTGCATGGCAATCCCTACTCGCTCACATTGATATCTATTGATGGGCATATCCATAGCCCGTTGATACACCTAGTTGATGTGAGACTATCTTCTCCTTTTTTTGTCTTCTCCACAACCACCATTATATTCCACCTATAGTTCTATGTCCATGGCTCACGCTCATGTATTGCGTGAAGATTAAAAAAGTTTGAGAACATCAAAAGTATGAAACAATTGCTTGGCTTGTCATCGGGGTTGTGCATGATTAAATACTTTGTGTGATGAAGATAGAGCATAACCATACTATATGATTTTGTAGGGATAGCTTTCTTTGGCCATGTTATTTTGAGAAGACATGATTGCTTTGTTAGTATGCTTGAAGTATTATTATTTTTATGTCAATATTAAACTTTTCTCTTGAATCTTTCGCATTTGAACATTCATGCCACAATAAAGTAAATTACATTGATAAATGTGCTAGGTAGCATTCCACATCAAAAATTCTGTTTTTATCATTTACCTACTCGAGGGAAAGCAGGAATTAAGCTTGGGGATGCTCGATACGTCTCCAATGTATCTATAATTTTTTATTGTTCCATGCTATTATATTATATGTTTTGGATGTTTAATGGGATTTAATATGCTATTTTATATATTTTTTGGGACTAACCTATTAACCGGAGGCCTAGTGCCAGTTTCTGTTTTTTTGCCTATTTTAGGGTTTTGCAGAAAAGGAATACCAAACGGAGTCCAAACGGAATGAAACCTTCGCGATGATCTTTCTTGGACCGAAAGCAAACGAGAAGACTTGGAGTTAATGTCAGAAGCGCCATGAGGCGTCCATGAGGCAGGAGGGCGCACCCAGGGGGTAAGCGCGCCCCCACCCTTGTCGGCCCATTGTAGCACCACTGATGTATTTCTTTCGCCTATATGTACTCTTATACCCTAGAAACATTAGGGGGAACCACAAAACCTGTGGCACCCCGGCTCAGAGCAACCGGGTTACCTTGCATTGCCAGCCCAGAGACCATGTCTTCTGGCAACAAACAACATCTTGGTACAAAAAACAACCGCTTTATTGATGCTAGCGGAACATGGTTCATATTACAACAAGTTGTGAGGCCAAGCGGCACACATGGTGCGGCTGAACAATATGTACATTATTTAGTGAACATAAAGTTGCCTCGGTCATGACAACTACACGGCAGCAAAACGACGATGAAGCGGGACTCCATAGCACAAGGACACCGATGTGGACACAATCTAGACTCGGACAACACTCCGTTCCAATGAGACTTTCCTGAAATCTGGCATGACATGCCAGGACAGTACATTGAATGTACTTGCAAGCTCACAACAAGCATAAACATAGTGACAAACAATATCATGATATTAAGCAAATTCTCACTAATGGAAAATCATACTAGGGATGCAGTTGTCACATCCCTATTTCTGGTCTGACCTATGCTAGCTTCCATGTGAGCACCATGTTTAAATTCAAATGAAACTTGAATTGAGGAATTTTCAAAAGCCTCAGAAAACCTCTAAAAATAACCAACATTTAAATCTTCTCAAATGAGTCCAAGAAAATGTTCCTGTTATTCTATAGAAATATTGGTAAGAGGTAAAATTCAAACCAATATTTTTGGAGTCACAAAAATATTTATTTTGGCCATTTGAATTAATCCAATAACTATTTGCTTTGGATTTATATTTAATATATATTAAATATGACTCCAATAATTCTGGAAGTTTGTGAGTGGCTTTGTATATATTTTAGCAAGCCATATAATAACCTACAGAATTTATTAAAATGATTTAGTTGCTAAACTAAATCAAAACAGAGGAAGAAAAATAGAAAACAGAAACTAATAAAGAGAGAGAGAATGTTACCTGGCGCCCACCTAGCAGGCCCACCTGCCGGCCCAGCCCAGCCACCGCTCCAGCGAGCTGCTTGGCTCGGCCAGGCAGGCAGCCAGGTGCTCGACGTCGGCACCAGCGCGTGCCACGCAGCTGTCCGCCGCCCTGCTTCCTCCCCTCGCCGTTCTGCCGCCTTGGGTCGGTTACCCACCCCTCCCCCGAGCTCGCAGACACGCCTTTTCCTCCCTAGCTCCTCTCTCTCGCTCTCCCTCCGCCATGGCCGACGCTGCTGCGCCCGCGCCACCGTGAAACCGCGTCCACCGTCGTCCCCGTACCGAGCCACCGTGTCCAACAACTCCGCCGCCGTCGACTCCGCCGAGCAGCCCAAGCCTCGAGCGCTCATGAGCACTGCTTCATCATCTTCGATATCATCTTCACCGAGCACCGCCGCAGATCCCCTTCGCCATCGCCGCCGCATCAGCTCGTCCCCGACCACGCCGTCTGCTCCTACGTGACCGCCATGAGCTCAGCTACCTCTCTATCCCTTCCGTTCTCGCTCTCAAGCCCTGCATCGACTGCATGAAGCTCACCCGCACAAGGCCATCGCGGAGCTCGTCGCCGACGTGACTCCGGCCGCCCACAGGCCTCACCACCTTTTCCACTAACTCCACCGCACCCCCACGAGTCCAATGCACCACTTACCGTGCCTTGCCGTGCCCCGCAGCCTCGAGTTCGACCTCACCCATCTCCGGCGACCGCCAAGGTCGTCGTCAGCGATGTTCCCGGCCACCCCGAGCCCAACCACTACCACCAAACGCCGCGGCTTGCTCCCAGCTACGCGTAGATGCCCTCCGCCGCTCATTTGGTCATCGGAACGCGCTAATGCACTTCCACCACCGCGTCTAGCCTCGCCGGTAGCTAAACACCGACGGGTTTGACCACGTTGACTTTGACTGGGCGGGCCCAGGTTGACTACCCCCTGAGTCTATGACAAGTGGGGCTCGCTTTGCTAATTAACCTAGGGTTAGTACTAACCAATTTTAGTTAGTTTAACTAACTACTCACACATGGGACCCACTGGTCAGTTTGACCTGTACCAGCTCCGTTGACCGATGTCACCCTGACGCAATGCTGACGCATTAATTCAATTACTAGAATTATTCTTATACAGGAAATTCCAGAAAATTGTATGAACTTCAAAAAATCATAGAAAATCAACCGTAACTCCAAATGAAATAAATTATATATGAAAAATGATCAAAAAAATGCAATATATCCATCTGTACTGGTTTGATGCATGTTAGAACACATTAACCTTGCTGTTTAGGTGAAACAAGTTAATGCACTATTATAAGCTCTTAAAATGGGTTTGCATTTGAATCTTTGGTTCAAATGGACTCATCTCAATCTGTTCTAGCTTGCATTAGCCCAAAACACATTCATATTGCCATGTCATAGCATGCATCATATTGTGCATTGCATTGATCGTGTTTCTTCTCTGTTTGCCGGTGTTGTTCCCCCTCGGTAGATGTTATACCGACGTTGTGATCGTTGACACCGACGAAGACTCAATGCTATCTTCAGAAGTGCCAGGAAAGCAAAACACCCTTGTTCATTCTGATACAATCCTACTCTCTCCCTCCTGCTCTCTTTTACTGCATTAGGACAACAACGATTCATCTGTTACTTGCTGCGGTAGCTGAACCCCTTTATCCTTTGCATGACCAGTCATTGCCACAGTAAATAGATGAAACCCACTAGTATGAGTAGGAGTTGTTTGAGCCCTGTTGTGCCTACTCATTCATGTTTGTTTGTCATTCCTGCTACTGCTTAGAGTTGAGTCAGGTCTGATTCATCGGGATTAAATCAGAGGTGTGTGAACATGTCCTACTATTGAGAGCTAAGTGTGTGAACACGATTTGGTAAAGGTATCGGTGAGAGGCCATGTAGGAGTACATGGTGGGTTGTCTCATTGAAGCCGTTCTCAGGAACTGAGTTCTGTGTTTGTGATCCATGAAACAGCTACTACCATGCATTGGGCCCTGAAATATGACCCCACTCGACTTCTTAATCATCCTTGTCCTCTGTCCAGGAGTTGCAAGTAGTTTTTGGTGTTTGTAGTATGCTGGAGGCCATGCGGAGCGCTGACTGGAGTGGTGGGCTGTGATGCGGTAGGCACGTGGCACGGTGTACCGGGCGCCCGTTTGGTGTCTCGGGAACCCTGCACACATCGTTCGGGGCCATATGTGGAAACTTCGGTCGGACTCCCTGCGGATGGAACCTGAATAGGCGATAAACCTGGACTAGAGACTTGAGTCTTTACGTAGGTCGTGGTCTACACCCACGTCCGCTTTCGCTTGAAGTCTGCCGAGCACATGTCGTGTGCAAACGCTAAGTGGTGGAAACATGTATGAAGAAGTACACCCCTGCAGGGTTAATATCATCTATTCGAATAGCCGTGTCCGCGGTAAAGGACTTCTGGGTTGCCTATATCAGTTCATAGACAAGTGAAAGTGGATACTCTAAAATATGCAAGATAAGCGTGAGTGGATCCATAGTGGTGTATTGATAAGATGAATATGTGGACTCGTGTGCGCCACCTCAAAAGAGTTACTTGCAGTCGTAGTTCAGGATAGCCACCGAGTCAAAGTTGGCTTGCTGTAGTTGAATCCCACCATCCCCTTTGTTGATAATGATGCATATGTAGTTAGTTCTGATGTAAGTCTTCCTGGGTACATTTGTACTCACGTTTGCCTATTTTATGTTTTTGCAGAGAGACTTCGGTCTCGTTAGTAGTTCCGCGTGGACTTCGACGTTTAGCTTGTTACCTCAGCTACGATCTTGTGCCCTCGGCAAGATCTAGTAGATAGCCAGGCTTCTCAGCCTTTTTCATTTGTAGATGTCTTTACTCAGACATGCTAAGCTTCCGCTTGTGCTTGACTTGTGTGCTCTGAATGTTGGGTCATGAGACCCATGTTTGTAATATCTCGCTCCTCGGAGCCTATTAAATAAAATACTTGAGTTGTAGAGTCGTGTTGTGATGCCATGTTGTATTTGCACATATCGAGCATATTGTGTGTATGTTATTGAAATGCTTGGTATGTGTGAGATCTGACTATCTAGTTGTTTATCCTTAGTAGCCTCTCTTACCGGGAAATGTCTCCTAGTGCTTCCACTGAGCCCTGGTAGCTTGCTACTGCTCCGGAACACTTAGACTGGCCGGCATGTGTCCTTCTTCGTTCCTGTGTCTGTCCCTTCGGGGAAATGTCACGCGGTGAATACGGGAGTCCTACTAGCCTAGTGCTACAGCCCGGATTCACTCGCCGATGACCAACACGTTCGATGCTGGGTCATGGATGCCTGTCCCAATAAGTCTGTGCCACATTGGGTTTACGACTATCCATGTCAGCCCGGGCTCCTTATCATATGGATGCTAGCGACACTATCATATACATGTGCCAAAAGGCGCAAACGGTCCCGGGCAAAGGTAAGGCGACACCCATGGGAATACCATGCGTGAGGCCGCAAAGTGATATGAGGTGTTACATGCTAGATCGATGTGGCATTGAGTCGGGGCTTCTGACAGTTTTGGTATGAGAGCCTGACTAACTGGAGGATTACCAAGCCAAACCGGTCGAAGTTGTGTCTTGAAATGCTTTAGTTATGTAAGGGAATTGATTGGGGAAGGGAACGTAAGGCTCTTTTTACTCCTTATACCTCATGGCCTTCTGATCTGAGTCAACGTCTTCTCTTCTACGGGGATTAAGAACTAGGCTTCTCATCTATCTATCAGGATGACGTGTTACTAATCCATAGACTTATAGAATTGATAGTTTCAAATCTCAGTTCAATATTTACTACTTCCGTATGTCCATAGTTGGTCTCGGAACCTTGATTTTGTGCTTCTGAGTGGTTATGCCACCATTTTTGCAGGATGTCTCAAATCATTTTGAGCATTTACAGCCGTTATGCTGTCCGAGTCATCCCAGGTTTCTAAATAGTCTGATGCATTTGCAAATCCTTTCTTTCCGTTTCCGATGTTTCTTTAGGCCAGGTTAATCACACTAACTGCTGAGTTGAGGTACTCTATGGCCTCAACGTATATGTTGGAGCTATTATCATGACCCTAGAAGTCTTATAGAACCTTATAGTAATCTAGCCATGTTTTGTGTTCCCGGTGTGATGATTCTGGCCACCATTCTCGAAAGCATCCCGTGATGCCATTTAGTAGTAGGTATTCTATTCCTGGGTTCTTGAACCCGAGCTTCACCCTACTTACCTCATGTTGATAGTGTTGCTCGTACCTTTGGTATATTAGTAACCTTGCGATAGTCCTCGAGGTCCGTGGTATTTTCTTCTTCCAAATACTATGAACCGCTTATGGCAGAAGTTCCTCGCTGAACCAAAGGATCACAATCAGAGTACTCTTGAGAGTTCTCCATTCATAATTGTGAATCTGCCAGTTCTACCCTTTCCGCATGGGTTATCCGGAAGAAATGTTGAGCTTCGCTCGACATACTAATCTATGCATCCACAACTCAGAAAGATATATGTTCCTTTGAGTTGTCCCTCTTTAGTAGTTTTCTGACCTTCGTCTATCAATTGATAGTCAAGACTATGCGTGCCTTCGTTCATCGATGCCTATTACTCTTGTGGTCCGTCAAGCCATTCAATTCCGGAATGACTAGGAGAAACAAACTCCAGTACCTCATCCATTTCTAGGATTGGGTCAAAGTATTTGTATCCCGCAGATCAAAATGCCAATCCAGCTTTGTTCTGTTCTACCTTGGAGTATTACCCCCTTTATGTCAGAATTGTCGTGAGAACTGCACCAACTCTCATGAATTCTTGACGTAGTGATACTTCTCACCATCATCATTCATTCCTCGGTCCTCTTGTTGTTGTAACCGGAATGCTGACAAGTGAACTGTGATGTGTGAAATCGATACTCCTAGCAACCTTGTTGCTTGGTAGTTAATGGACAATAGTCTCATTCGTAGCATGTTGGTTATTAAATCATCATCCTAAGATTGATCGTGCTACCTAGTCCTAATTTCTGGTGCACTCTTCGATCAATGAGTTAGGATTATTCAGTCCCTTGCTTACTTGATCATATCGTCTTGCTCTGAAAAGCAAGATTGTTCTCGAGCTAAGTAACTTATCGGTGGTTTGTGATTTTCCGGATACCTTCTCAGAAGTATTACTAGGTTGTCCCCTAACTGCTATGTTGAGCTCGTGATCAAGTTGGTTTCTTGTAAATCACCCCTTCTCCAAGAGTCTGTGTTGGATACCCTGAACTGATTGGTTAAGCTAAACAACAACTTGGAGAGTTGGAAGATGAAAGCTTGTCAGACTTAGTTCGTCACTAAGGGGTATCCTTGTGTGTCTGTTGAAGAAAGATGATATCTTCGTTGACTGATCCTCGTGATCAGTTGTCGGTGCTATTGTCTTATCCAACCCTTGATTTGAGTATGGGCTATCGTCAAATCAAATCAGAACCAATGATGTTCGTAATGTTGTCTTACTCGTGGTTGATCCCTCGAGCATACACCATTAAATCTTTTGGTCTGACCAATGCTATCACCGTGTTCACATGATGGTGGAAGTCTAGTGATATGGAAATTCCGATGATTTGTTGTTGAGTCCATCAGCAGCATTTTGTCTCCCCCATGATTCATGTTGAACATCAACCTAGTGTTGAAAACTTTGTAAGCAATGTCTTTGTGTTCCGTTCATGAAGCTTATGCTTGGATGGAAGAAGTGACTTCCTCTAATTCACGTGCATTTGATGTAAGTTGCCGCCGTGAATCCAAGAAAGTTTGTTTTCACTTCCTCTGGAATCGTCCCAAGTTAGTCATGCACGTGTGAAGTGCCCTATGGTTAGATAGGTTGGCCGCCTCCACTCCATATGTGTTTCCTAGCACACCAAGCCACTGATTGATTTGTTCAAGGAGAAGGACTTCCTTCATAGCAACTAGTCATGACTTATGTTAGGACTTGGTTATCCTTGATGATGGTTCCCAACCTGAACTCGGTAGTGTTTTATTATAAGACTACTAGCTGGTCATGCTTGTCTAGGACAACATGTTCACATGTGTGTAGCAGAACCAGCTCATGTTTTGGAGATTGCTATCGTAGTTCATTTCCCCGAGAATCTGGCAACGTCATCTTGTGGATCTGTGTTGCAAACTTTCTTTTCAGACATGCTGAGTCTGAAGTATCCTATCACCAACCGGATCTAAATCTCAGGCAGGTATGATGGTTGGAACATTCCAACAGTTGCATTCAATTCCCAGCTTGCATCACCATTGTGCCAATTCCCATGGGCTACCCTCTCAGTAATTGTTGTTTAGGATCATCTTCGAAAGTGGTCCTACCATGGGTCCCATCCATTCCCGATGATAAGCAAAAATCGTCCATTGTGTTGTCTTCAACAAGGTAGTCCACATCATCCATCCTAGTCTGAGTATGCCATTCCTTTGAGCTCTTTCGATCGATCAATTGTAAATTGCCTTAAGATGGTATGAAGAGTTTCAATGATCTACGGATCAAAAGTAATTCTTTTTGCCACTTAAGGCAGCAGTTCAACGAGTCATCTTTTTCAAGGTGCCCCATTACGGGATCAGGGAAATTATTTCCTCGCCACCTTGACACCATCCACCATCTTTCTAAGCGTGGAATTGTTGCCTACCAAATCAAACCCCGTCGTTTTTTCTTCCATCCCTCTCGATGTGTTTTGTGTCCCAACTCAAGATGTTTCAACATCTCATTCCGCGAGTTGAGATTGTATAGTTTGATCTTTGAGAAGATCAATCCTAGTAGAGTTCCTTTCCGCCGACGTCGTCACGTGGATGAAGATATCAAAAGCGAGGATGTCAAGATCAACGTATGCAACAAATCAACAACCTTATGAGGTGCAACCTGGATCGCGAAGATTGTGTTGGTCTCGTGCCCCCCTTCGTCTTCTTACCTCACGTCTTGAATCTCGGACGAGATTTTTGTTTAATGGGGGTGAGTTGTCACATCCCTAATTCTGGTCTGACCTATGCTAACTTCCATGTGAGCATCATGTTTAAATTCAAATGAAACTTGAATTGAGGAATTTTCAAAAGCCTCAGAAAACCTCTAAAAATAACCAACCTTTAAATCTTCTCAAATGAGTCCAAGAAAATGTTCCTGTTATTCTATAGAAATATTGGTAAGAGGTAAAATTCAAACCAATATTTTTGGAGTCACAGAAATATTTATTTTGGCCATTTGAATTAATCCAGTAACTATTTGCTTTGGATTTATATTTAATATATATTAAATATGACTCCAATAATTCTGGAAGTTTGTGAGTGGCTTTGTATATATTTTAGCAAGCCATATAATAATCTACAAAATTTATTAAAATGATTTAGTTGCTAAACTAAATCAAAACAGAGGAAGAAAAATAGAAAACAGAAACTAATACAGAGAGAGAGAATCTTACCTGGTGCCCACCTAGCAGGCCCACCTGCCGGCCCAGCCCAGCCACCGCTCCAGCGAGCTACTTGGCTCGGACAGGCAGGCAGCCAGGTGCTCGACGTCGGCACCAGCGTGCGCCACGCAGGTGTCCCCTGCCCTGCTTCCTCCCCTCGCCGTTCTGCCACCTTCTGTCGATCACCCACTCCTCCCCCGAGCTCGCAGGCACGCCTTTTCCTCCCCAGCTCCTCTCTCTCGCGCTCCCTCTTCCATGGCCGACGTTGCTGCGCCCGCGCCACCGTGAAACCGCGTCCACCGTCGTCCCCGTACCGAGCCACCGTGTCCAACAACTCCACCGTCGTCGACTCTGTCGAGCAGCCCAAGCCCCGAGCGCTCGTGAGCCCTGCTTCGTCATCTTCGAGATCATCTTCACCGAGCACCACCGCAGATCCCCTTCGCCGTCGCTGCCGCATCAGCTCGTCCCCGACCGCGCCGTCTGCTCCTACGTGACTGCCGTGAGCTCAGCTACCTCTCCATCCCTTCCGTTCTCGCTCTCGAGCCCTGCTCGACTGCATGAAGCTCACCTTCACGCGTCGCCGCGGAGCTCATCACCGACGTGACTCCGGCCACCCATAGGCCTCACCACCTTGTCCACTAACTCCACCGCACCCCCACGAGTCCAACGCACCACTTACCATGCCTTGCCGTGCCCCGCAGCCTCGGTTTCGACCTCACCCGACTCCGGCGACCTCCAAGGTCGTCGCCGGCGATGTTCCCGGCCACCCCGAGCCTAACCACTGCCACCAAACGCCGCGGCTTGCTCCCAGCTACGCGTAGATGCCCTCCGCCGCTCATTTGGTCATCAGAATGCGTTAATGCACTTCCACCACCGCGTATGGCCTCGCCGGCGGCTAAACGCCGGCGGGTTTGACCCCGTTGACTTTAACTGGGCGGGCCTAGGTTGACTACCCCCTGAGTCTATGACAAGTGGGGCCCGCTCCGCTAATTAACCTAGGGTTAGTACTAACTAATTTTAGTTAGGTTAACTAACTACTGACACACGGGACCCACTGGTCAGTTTGACCTGGACCAGCTCCGTTGACTGATTATGTCACCCTGACGCAATGCTGACGCATTAATTCAATTACTGGAATTATTCTTATACAGGAAATTCCAGAAATTTGTATTGACTTCAAAAAATCATAGAAAATCAACCGGAACTCCAAATGAAATAAATTATATATGAAAAATGATCAGAAAAATGCAATCTATCCATCTGTGCTGGTTTCATGCATGTTAGGACACATTAAACTTGCTGTTTAGGTGAAACAAGTTAATGCACTATTATAACCTCTTAAAATGGGTTTGCATTTGAATCTTTGGTTCAAATGGACTCATCTCAATCTGTTCTAGCTTGCATTAGCCGAAAACACATTCATATTGCCATGTCATAGCATGCATCATATTGTGCATTGCATTGATCATGTTTCTTCTCTGTTTGCCGGTGTTGTTCCCCCTCGGTAGATGTTATACCGACGTTGTGATCGTTGACGCTGATGAAGACTCAATGCTATCTTCAGAAGTGCCAGGCAAGCAAAACCCCCTTGTTCATTCCGATACAATCCTACTCTCTCGCTCCTGCTCTCTTTTACTGCATTAGGACAACAACGATTCATCTGTTACTTGCTGCGGTAGCTGAACCCCTTTATCCTCTGCATGACGTGTCATTGCCACAGTAAATAGATGAAACCTACTAGCATGAGTAGGAGTTGTTTGAGCCCGGTTGTGCCTACTCATTCATGTTTGTTTGTCATGCCTGCTACTGCTTAGAGTTGAGTCAGGTCTGATTCATCGGGAATGAATCAGAGGTGTGTGAACATGTCCTACTGTTGAGAGCTAAGTGTGTGAACACTTTGGTAAAGGTATCGGTGAGAGGCCATGTAGGAGTACATGGTGGGTTGTCTCATTGAAGCCGTTCTCAGGAACTGAGTTCTGTGTTTGTGATCCATGAAACAGCTACTACCATCCATTGGGCCCTAAAATATGACCCCGCTCAACTCCTTAATCATCCTTGTCCTCTGTCCAGGAGTTGCAAGTAGTTTCTGGTGTTTGTAGTATGCTGGAGGCCGTGCGCAGCGCTGATCGGAGGGGTGGGCTGTGATGCGGTAGGCACATGACACGGTGTATCGGGCTCCCGTTTGGTGTCTCGGGAACCCTGCACACATCGTTCGGGGCCGTATGTGGAAACTTCGGCCGGACTCCCTGCGGATGGAACCTGAATAGGCGATAAACGTAGACTAGAGACTTGAGTGTTTAGGTAGGTCATGGTCTACACCCACGTCCGCTTTCGCTTGAAGTCTGCCGAGCACATGTCGTGTGCAAACGCTAAGTGGTGGAAACATGTATGAAGAAGTACACCCCTGCAGGGTTAACATCATCTATTCGAATAGCCGTGTCCACGGTAAAGGACTTCTAGGTTGCCTATATCAGTTCATAGACAAGTTAAAGTGGATACTCTAAAATACGCAAGATAAGCATGAGTGCTATGGATGGCGTTCTTGTAGGGCGACGGGAGCGGATCCATAGTGGTGTATTGATATGGTGAATATGTGGACTCGTGTGCGCCACCTCAAAAGAGTTACTTGCAGTCGTAGTTCAGGATAGCCACCGAGTCAAAGCTGGCTTGCTGCAGTTGAACCCCACCATCCCCTTTGTTGATAATGATGCATATGTAGTTAGTTCTAATGTAAGTCTTGCTGGGTACATTTGTACTCACGTTTGCCTATTTTATGTTTTTGCAGAGAGATTTCGGTCTCGTTAGTAGTTCCGCATGGACTTTGACGTTTAGCTTGTTACCTCAGCTACGATCTTGTGCCCTCGGCAAGATCTAGTAGATAGCCAGGCTTCTCAGCCTTTTTCATTTGTAGATGTCTGTACTCAGACATGCTAAGCTTCCGCTTGTGCTTTACTTGTGTGCTCTGAATGTTGGGTCATGAGACCCATGTTTGTAATATCTCGCTCCTCGGAGCCTATTAAATAAAATACTTGAGTTGTAGAGTCGTGTTGTGATGCCATGTTGTATTTGCACATATCGAGCATATTGTGTGTATGTTATTGAAATGCTTGGTATGTGTGAGATCTGACTATCTAGTTGTTTATCCTTAGTAGCCTCTCTTACCGGGAAATGTCTCCTAGTGCTTCCACTGAGCCCTGGTAGCTTGCTACTGCTCCGGAACACTTAGACTGGCCGGCATGTGTCCTTCTTCGTTCCTGTGTCTATCCCTTCAGGGAAATGTCACGCAGTGAATACCAAAGTCCTGCTAGCCCAGTGCAACAGCCCGCACTCACTCGCTGATGATCGACACGTTCGATGATGGGTCATGGATGCATGTCCCTGTAAGTCTGTGCCACTTTGGGTTTATGACTAGCCATGTCAGCCCGGGATCGTTATCATATGGATGCTAGCGACACTATCATATACGTGTGCCAAAAGGCGCAAACGGTCCCGGGCAAAGGTAAGGTGACACCCGTGGGAATACCGTGCATGAGGCCGCAAAGTGATATGAGGTGTTACATGCTAGATCGATGTGGCATTGAGTCGGGGTCCTGACAGCAGTGGACAAAATCAAGTGCCTCAAGTCCCTCGGACTTGCTTACCAAATGGGTTACCTCGTAACCAAACAGTGATCTTTCTCGGATCACAAACGGACCAACAACTTGGTCTTCAAATGGGTTACCTCGTAACCAAACAGTGATCTTTCTCGGATCACAACAGACCAACCTCTTGGCCTCCATCATCAACATGGTTTCTCAACCATCCTCTTTCCAACAGTGCCAGGTTATTAATTTTAGTGTGCAAGATTATTTAAATGTTAACCCATGGTGTGACCTACTTTCAAGCGTGTCCGTAACCGTGGACTCGGCTATCGATAGATTAAATACACTCTGCAGAGGTAGCACACTGTACCCACACAACGGAACCCATGGCCTCGCACTCCCATTCGGGTGGACCAACGGCATTCCAACAGAACCCCTCCATTGCCTTGATACTCTCCCGTCCACTCCGACTCACTCCGCACCGGGCTAAGTCCTAGGTGGCCCCATGTCTACCAAAGACACCAACGGCCACCGTCGTGGCAAAAACATAAACGGTCCCAAATGGGGACAAGGTACCATAACAACAACGGGCACACAAGGTTATGTATGCTTACCGGGCCAGGGTAACGCACACCCATAACCTTCCCTCGTTGGAGGCACCGACTGGAGGCATGAAAACGGACCGATTAAAGGCCTTCCCATAAAGACAAATGTGGTTGCACTGGGAAAAACTCGATTGAGTGGCACCATGACCCGATCAACGATATGTTCAAGTTGAGTTATTATCAAGTTCAACTTAAAGTAAAAAAATAATCGGTGTCATGATATGCCATGCAAATGCATTCAGATAACATGCATCACTTATCATTTGAACAATAACGGATCAACTATACCAAGCACTAACCATACTTATCACAAATTCGGAACACTTTTCTGGTTATGACTATTCAGCAAACTAAACAGGACCATAGTTTAGCATAATTCTTTTATCACTCAAGAAAATATTATCCAAACTAATTATTTTTCATAAACAAATTATTTCTTCATAATCAAAGATAACTTCTAATGACTTAAACTAACTTAGTTAGCTTTAACCTACTTTAAACAAACATGTCAACACAATCAAGCATTCAACATAATGAATGTATATATTTATTTTGGTGATTTAAATGCATGAACTAAATTATTCATTCAAGTTAAAAAATCACAAATATTGCAATGGCACCATGAAATTTTGTTGTGGCTTGCCTTAGTGCAGGTGAGGTTCACTCCTCCTGGTGATCCTCAAGACAAGCATCACCTTCTGAAAACAATTAAAAACACAAAAAGAAAACATAAAGAGACACTCTGAAATTCACCAAAAAATCTAGACAGTAGAGAAAATTCTCATCTTTGGTGTGCTGATAAATATTTTCATACAGAACACAATGCAAAAAGAATCAATTCATTTGGACTTATGGTTAAAAAGTTATAGCTATTTGAAGTTCTGTGGATAAATTTGAATTGAATTTAAATAAAAATAGAACTGGGGGTGAGGTCGAAGGCGTAAACCCTATGGGCCCCACTAGTCAGGTGAGAGGGAGGGGAAGAGGGAAACAGAGCACGGCGGAGCTTTGCCGGAGCACACGACAGCGGGGAGGGCATCTTGGCCGGATCTAGAGGGATAGATCGAGAGAGAAGTCGAGGCGCACCTGCCCGTACCCGTAAAATAGCTAGGGGTGGTCGGACGGCATCGGAACGAGCCCCTCCTGTGGCGGTAGAGAGCAGCAGTCGCCGGAGTTGGGGACGACGGCGATGAGGTGCTGCCTCAGTGGTTCCAACCAGGTCGGACGGCACCACTGAAGCACAGGGGAGGCTCTGGAAGGGTGGCCCGAGCCTCGAAGGGGCTGGAGCGCTGGGGGCGAACCGCGGGGATCACCGACGAGCTCGAGGACGACGACCTGAGGCCTGCCCGACCGAGCTACAGCTTCCTACTGGCTTGTGGAGTGTGTGAGATGAGCTAGTGATGCTCGAGAGGGCTGGGAAGTGCTGTATTTATAGCCGAGCGAGGTGAGGGGTTCAGGTTCCGCCGAAGGACACCTGGATACAGCGCTTGGCGACGAACGACGTCAGTGAGCGAGGGAGAAGGCGACGCAGCTCATGCAGGCACTATGAGCGGGCGGAGACGAGCACAAGAACGAGGGGGTGGCGACGAACAAAGTGCGCGATGCACTGTTGGGTTGGCCGGACCGCGCCCGTGCTCGCTGCGGCAAGCTCCGGCGTGGGCGAGAGCCAAGAGGGAGTTAAGGGAGTAGAGACGGGGATGGTGGCGGGGTTTGGCGAGGTGCGGCAGATGGGGAAGGGAGCACGCGCCGAACAGAGCGCTCAGCGGCACTTAGCGCGGCGACAAGCGGGTTGGCACCGTGCACACGCGTGGTCACCGCGTGCACTTCTTCATAGAGCCACGGTTGGCCCCCATTTCATGTCTGGCGTGTAGTCCTTAGTGTTTAGGGTTGTGCCAATGCTTTGAGTCGAGCTCAGGTGCTGTAAGTTGGAGTTTCACTTCAAGATAAGTTTCTGGATAGTAACTTTGAGAGTTAACTATGGTCAAACTACCAAGAGTTGGAAGCTGAGCTTGGGAGGTTAGCAATCATCTAGGAAGGTAGTGATGCACAAGAAAATGCAGCAGCATTTGAGCAAGTAAAATGGTAGTTGTTGTAGAAACTACCATTTCTGTCCAGAACAAAAAATATTTTATGTAGCAAAAATATTCCAAAAAGTGATGCAATATTTTTGCTCAAGAAGGTGCCCTAGGGTTCAAAGAATATTTGTGAATTTTCTCAGATTTTTGTGGGCAAGAAAAATTGGGGTTGCTTTGGAACACATGTGGCTGGTTAGGGTTTTGGAGTAGAAAATGAATATTTTTCATTTAAGAAAAATATTAATAATAATATATTGAGGCTGACCAGAGAAGAAATGATGGCTAGAGAGAGAAATGAGTCACTTGGGTGAAAGTCAAGGTGATACCCAAGTGTTTAAGCCCAACTGAAGTGATTCAGAACTCCAAATTCAAACCAAAACCAAATAAAAACAGAAAAGAAAAGATAGCAAAAACCAGGTTGTCACAAAACCACTTTTCCACCGCCGCAACCTTCTATACCCGTGAGATCCCATCTTGGGGCCTTTTCTGGTGATCTGCCAGAGGGGAATCGATCACGGAGGGCTTCTACACCAACACCATTGCCTCCTGATGAAGCGTGAGTAGTTTACCACAGACCTTCGGGTCCATAGTTATTAGCTAGATGGCTTCTTCTCTCTCTTTGATTCTCAATACAAAGTTATCCTCGATGTTCTTGGAGATCTATTTGATGTAATATTCTTTTGCGGTGTGTTTGCATAGATCCGATGAATTGTGGATTTATGAACAAGATTATCTATGAATATTATTTGGTTCTTCTCTCAATTCTTATATGCATGACTTGATATCTTTGCAAGTCTCTTCGAATTATTGGTTTAGTTTGGCCTACTAGATTGGTACTTCTTGCCATGGGAGAAGTTCTTAGCTTTCGATTCAATCTTGCGGTGTCCTTTCCCAGTGACAGTAGGGGCAGGCACGTATTGTATTGTAGCCAACAAGGATAAAAAGATGGGTTTATATCATATTGCTTGAGTTTATCTCTCTACATCATGTCATCTTGCTTAATGCGTTACTCCGTTCTTATGAACTTAATACTCTAGATGCATGGTGAATAGCGGTTGATGTGTGGAGTAATAGTAGTAGATGCAGAATCATTTGGGTCTACTTGACACGGACGTGATGCCTATGTCATTGCCTTAGATGTCTTCATAATTATGCACTTTTCTATCAATTGCTCGGCAGTAATTTGTTCACCCACCGTAATGAATGCTATCTCGAGAGAAGCCACTAGTGAAACCTATGCCCCCGGGGTCTTTTTTCCATTATATTGCATGTCTTTTCCATATTGAATCTCATTTACTATTTTGCAATCTTTACTTTCCAATCTACACAACAAAAAATACCAAAAATATTTACTTTATTATCTCTATCAAATTTCCCTTTTGCGAGTGACCGTGAAGGGATTGACAACCCCTTTATCGCGTTGGTTGCGAGGTTCTTGGTTGTTTGTGCAGGTATTCGGTGACTTGTGCATCGTCTCCTACTGGATTGATACCTTAGTTCTCAAAACTGAGGGAAATACTTACGCTACTTTGTTCCATAACCCTTTCCTCTTCAAGGGAAAAACCAATGCAAGCTCAAGAGGTAGCAGCAGTTGATGTGTGGAGTAATAGTAGTAGATGCAGAATCGTTTCGGTCTACTTGACACGGACGTGATGCCTATGTTCATGATCATTGCCTTAGATATAGTCATAATTATGCGCTCTTCTATCAATTGCTCGGCAGTGATTTGTTCACCCACCATATTATTTGCTATCTTGAGAGAAGCTACTAGTGAAACCTATGGCCCCTTGTCTCCTTTCCATCATATAAGTTTCTGATCTACTATTTTGCAATCTTTTACTTTCCGATCTATAAACCAAAAATATTTACTTTGCCTTTTATCTATCTCTATCTGATCTCACTTTTGCAAGTAATCGTGAAGGGATTGATAACCCCTTTATCGCATTGGGTGCAAGTTTGTTTGATTGTTTGTGCAGGTATTCGGTGACTTGTGCGTTGTCTCCTTCTGTATTGATACCTTGGTTCTCAAACTAAGGGAAATACTTACTCTACTTTGCTGCATCACCCTTTCCTCTTCAAGGGAAAAACCAACGCAAGCTCAAGAGGTAGCAGGAAGAATTTCTGGCGCCATTGCCGGGGTGATCTATGCCAAGTCAAACCACACCAATTACCCATCATAAACTCTCATCTCCTGAGTTACATTATTTGCCATTTGCCTCTCGTTTTCCTCTCCCCCACTTCTAAAACAATTTTTGAAAAGATTTGCTTTTTCTTTGCCCCTCTTCCGTTCGTCTTTTTCGCATGCTTTTTGTGTGCTTGTGTGTTGGTGTGCCTTTATGGTGCAACTTGTAACACCACAAAAAATTTAACCTTGTTTTATTAATTAAAATTTTTCCAGGAAACTTAAACTTTTGTTTTCTGGATTTTCTTTTGATTTCAGAACCTTTCTTCCCTTTATTTTTATGGAGTTTTACCCCAAGTGAAAACTTTCCAATTTTATTGGACTCATTTGCCCTGTCAAATAAAACAATTCTTTTATCAGTGGGATTATTTGCATAATTATTTTCCCTGATGCCTTATTTCTGTAAAAATGATTTTTCTAAGCTTCAAGGCCTCTTTTACACTGCAACCCTTTGATAAATTCAGTTAAAAATTGCACCAAAAATTGGAGATGTCATGTGATGTTTTTAAAACACTTTATGCAAAAATATATTTCATTCCTTGGATATTTTGAGTTCTACACCAAGTTTTCAAATCTGGTCCAGAGGACAGTTTTGCACTACAACCTATTTAAATATTTCTTTAAAACTTCTACCAAAATTTTGGGATGTCAGTGGTAGCATGTCATCCAACTTTATGCAAAAACCTAGTGATGTTCTTTGGAAAAATTGGTGAAACAACCTCTTTTACATTCTGGTCCAGCCTTGTGTTTTCTACTGCAACCCTATTTATTTTTGCTCTAGTGACCTTGTGCTTTATCCTACTTGTAGTACACCTTACCAAACCCTTAAGTCCAAGAGCACGAACCCATTGGGAGATTTTTGGTCCATGCATTGATGCCATTTACCTTCTGTCTAGAATTGAAGTTTTGCAAAAACTTGCACTAGCAAGTTTCTTCTTTTGGCAAACTAACCCCACCACCCTCTCTTGCATCTAGAGAGACCCCACTCTGGAAGTTTTGACCACCCCAAGTACTCCCTAGGTGCCTCTGGCACTTTGTCGAACACCCTGTGTGCATGAACAGATCTGGCATGGTTGAAGGTTTTGTGTTGTGAACTTTTCCCTTGCCCCAAACCAAGTTATCCAGTAGCCTTCTGCATGTCTCTAACCCAGTCATGTGGACTTGCAGTGGCTCTCTAGCAACCTTAGACGCCCTGGCATTTTGTCAAGCACATCCCGTGCGTGCTCTGGGCGTGAGCAGAGCGCGCGTTTTGCACGTGTCGCGCCCGAGCCGCCATGTCGCGCCCCTGGTTTTGCCCACACCACAGAGTTGCGCCACGCACTCTCCCTCTCACCAGAACACGCCAAGCAGCCCTGGTGCCCTGCAGCACCGCCGTTAGAGCCCTTGGTAGCATGCCGGCCTCCGCAGCGCGTCTCTGCCAGGTCGGTGCCGCCCAAGCCTCTCCCGCTCGCCACCTGCCCCTGGAACAGCTCAGCCTCATCCTCTCGCGTGTCCTCTAGCTCTCGTCGCCGCCACGACGCCCTGCCGCTACAGCGAGGCGGTTCGCCGGCGAACTTATCCACGGCCACCGCAAACCGACCACGTTGCGCTATATAAGAGGCCCCCGAGCACGTTCCATTCCAGAGGCAACCTCAGAATGCTCCCCTAATTCTCCCGTGGCAGCCAATCGACCCGGGGAGGTCTTCTTCCCCATCTCCGGCAACCGCAGCCGCCGCCACTGCCCCGGCCATTCCGGCGCCACCAGAGCCTCCCCCTCTCCACTCTCTTCACCAAGAGCTTCCTCTCCCCCTCGTGAATCCATCCCCCTGCTCGATTTTGATCGGGACTCACTGCGGGAGAAAAATCACTTTGCCCGACGACCACCGTCCGCTGCGAAGCTCGCCGCCGGCAGCTCCGTCCACCCCAGAGACCGTATCGACCACCGGAGTGACCGTCTCGATCCCCTGAACCTGCGGATGGCCTCCGTTTCCCGAACGGTGCCGCCATTCGCCGGCAAGCATCGCCGGAGCTCCGCCTCTGTTCGGTCGGAGGAGGCGACGCGCGCGTGGACTGGTCAAACCTGACCAGTGGGCCAGGCGGGTCCACTATCAGTGACCCAGTGCCGATCCACGCAGGCATAAGTGGAAACGTATTTTTAGAATACGCCTTCGACGTGGTCAGTTCGAATCATTTTCTTTTTATTCTGTTTTATTTTATTGTTTAAACAGATTTTGACCACAGCTTTGACTGTCTATAACTTTTTAATTATAACTCCAAAGGAATTGATTATTTTTCCTACCTCTCTCAGATTTAATCTAGTTTGTTTTAAGATTTATCTGAAAAAAATTCAAAACAACTTTTTGTGCCGTTTTGAATTTGTGTGTTAATTCAAATTTATTTAAAATAGGACTTTGGAGAGAGAGAGAAGAAAACTTTCAAAAGTTTTGGAGTGCACCCTGCGTTTCCACACCTTGAAGGCAAGCATTCTGAACACTGGCATAATATTTTGCATGTGTTGTTTGACACGATTATGACACCACCTCAGTACTTAGAACTCGTTATTTTATGTGGTGATATGATCATTTGCATGAATGCTTATTTGATGTTTCCTTGCTGTTGGAAATGGACATGCTTGTGATAGTGATCATCCTCGTATGCCTTTCGTGCCTACCGGAAGGAAAATGGGAAAATCTCTGTCTTGGGTAGACCCGAGCTTGTCCCTAGTTCCTCGTCGTGAAGAGTGTGTCCGGCATGGCATGAGGGGTATGATGAGTGGTGATTCTGTCTGCTGGATGATATATATTCGTTGTGCTAATCATGCAGGGAATACTAAACCTCCTGAGTCGACCATAGATCGAGTCTTGTTCCAGTAACCCCCACACTTGTTTCGTACTACCACTAGTCCCTGCCATAGGTAGGGTGCGGTTCAGAAATTTGTCAACCCCTTTCCAAGCACACACCATACAGAGGGGCCGGGAGGAGGGTACCATGGCCATGGATTAAAGCCAGTCATCCGGTCAGGGGGCATGGGTGTTTCGGTTGTAGCCGAGGGGGTAGCTTCCCCAGTTAGCGCGCGGTATAAATTTTGTGATCCCATGCTAATCGAGGTTGTAGCCTCCCCACTTAGAGTTTTGCTTGACAGGTGTCGTGGGTGATTCCAGACACCGGTAAGTCAAGCTGGTGTGTGCAAGTCAGGTGTGTTTTCAATTAAAAGACCGTAGACAGAATTAGTCCCGATGGACTAAAGGAATCCATTGCTCGTGGGTAAAGAGTACACCCTCTACAGAGATAATATCTATTCGAATAGCCGTGTCCATGGTTAAGGACTACAGTCTGGGATGGGTCAACTGTCGGTCTTAGTGTCGGTCTTCGGAGGAGAAACTACTAAACCAGAACGTGGATCATGACTGATGACTTGTGATAATTATGTTTATTATTATTATTATGGACTAACCCATTATATTATTTGAATTATTGAATGTCCCTGGGACGATTCTATCCCCTGGATATTCATTGTGATTTACTTCCTTTATAAGCCCTTTATGTGGTGTCGCTTAGACGCCCGACTGTGGCATGCTTGTTATTTATTTACTTTATAAGCCCTTTATGTGGTGTCGCTTAGACGCCCGACTGTGGCATGCTTGTTATTTATTTACTTTATAAGCCCTTTATGTGGTGTCGCTTAGACGCCCGACTGTGGCATTGCTTGTTATTTAGTTCCTTTATAAGCCCTTTATGTGGTGTCGCTTAGACGCCCGACTGTGGCATTGCTTGTTATTTAATTCCTTTATAAGCCCTTTATGTGGTGTCGCTGAGACGCCCTACTGAGGCATTGCTTGTTATTTAAATTCTTTATAAGCCCTTTATGTGGTGTCACACAGATGCCCGACTGCGGCATTTTATTTCCACTCCATTATTGCTCATTCATGTTGCATATAAATAACCTGTTTGCATGCATAAGAGATTTTATTTATCACTGGCGATGTGATCATAGAATATTTCAGTGCATGATTATCATTTATATTATCCCAGTGTTCATAATGTTTGCGAGTACATTCAAAGTACTCACTGGCTTGTCCCTGGCTATTGTCTTGGCCAGATTTCTTGCACGGAGAGGAGCGACGTGATGACGGCCCCGGAACCTAAGCAACGGTGATAGCAGCCTCGTGAAGATACGAGTTAGCCTGGTCAGCTGTTCCTGTGGGAAATGGAGTCCCATAGACGCTGATGACCCACAAACCGCTTCCGCCATCAACCACTAGAAACCATTTGTTGTACTCACAGGCCAGAATGGTCTTGTACTACATATTTTGTACTTTTCTTGGAATTTCTGTATCAAGTTGGTGCCTCATCAACTAAACAGATATCCTGGGGCTGGTGAGCACAACGGCCATTTTCTGGGAAATCAATTACCCGGAAAACCGGTTGCGACACAACTGAGAGTGCAACTATCAATAGGTGGTTTTGGTAATTCCTAACAACATATAGCTCATTGAGCTAACATTATTCCAAGATAAATATTTCAGGAAAAGCTCAATGAATGGCATGGCATGGATGAGAAAAGTGGACCCCTCAAAATACTAAGGATAAAAGGATTGTCTCAAGCTCAAAAGCTCAAGACTGTACATTTTATATTTTAGTGATCCAAGATCACATTGAGTCTATAGGAAAAGCCAATACTATCAAGGAGGGATGAGGTGTTGCTTAATGAGTTTCTTGCTCCATAGTACTTAGTGATATGCTCCAAAACCCTCAACTACTTTCTCATATCCACATATGACCTAAACGAAAAGTCAAACTCGGCCCTACCGATTCTTTCTATCCGGCGCCACCGAGTTCAGATGTCATAGCCACTGCCACAAACCCTAGGCAAATCGGTCTCATCGATAGGGATCTTAGTCTCACCGAGATGGGATTGTAATCTCTCTGTTTCCCTTCGTAACGTTTCGGTACCACCGAGAAGAGTGATCGGTCCCACCGATATTGCAATGTAAACTCCATGTTTCCTTTCCGTAACATTTCGGTCCCACCGAAATGAGCGAATCGGTCCCACCGAGTTTACCTGACCAACTCTCTGGTTAGCTTATTACCAAAATCGGTCTCACCGAGTTTGTGTAATCGGTCTCATCGAGATTATGTTAAGCCCTAAACCCTAACCATATCGGTCCTACCGAGTTGCATGTCGGTCCCACCGAAAATCCTAACGGTCACTAGATTTGCTGAATCGGCCCGACCGAGTTTCTCAATTCGGTCCCACCGAGTTTCGCAAGTTGTGTGTAACGTTTAGATTTTGTGTGGAGGCTATATATACCCCTCCACCTCCTCTTCATTCATGGAGAGAGCCATCAGAACAAACCTACACTTCCAACTTGCTATTTCTGAGAGAGAACCACCTATTCATGTGTTGAGGCCAAGATATTCCATTCCTACCATATGAATCTTGATCTCTAGCCTACCCCAAGTTGCTTTCCACTCAAATCTTCTTTCCACCAAATCCACATCCTGTGAGAGATAGTTGAGTGTTGGGGAGACTATCATTTGAAGCACAAGAGCAAGAAGTTTATCATCAACACACCATTTGTTACTTCTTGGAGAGTGGTGTCTCCTAGATTGGCTAGGTGTCACTTGGGAGCCTCCCACAAGATTGTGGAGTTGAACCAAGGAGTTTGTAAGGGCAAGGAGATCGCCTACTTCGTGAAGATCTACCGCTAGTGAGGCAAGTCCTTCGTGGGCGACGGCCATGGTGGGATAGACAAGGTTGCTTCTTCGTGGACCCTTCGTGGGTGCAGCCCTCCGTGGACTCACGCAACCATTACCCTTCATGGGTTGAAGTCTCCATCAACGTGGATGTACGATAGCACCACCTATCAGAACCATGACAAAAACATCCGTGTCTCCAATTGCGTTTGGATTCTCCAAACCCTTCCCTTTACATTCTTGCAAGTTGCATGCTTTACTTTCCGCTGCTCATATACTCTTTGCATGCTTGCTTGAATTTTGTTAAGATTGCTTGACTTGTGCTAAGATAGCTAAAATCGGCCAAAGATTAAAATTGGGAAAAGGATAAGTTTTTATTTGGTCAAGTAGTCTAATCACCCCCCTCTAGACATACTTTCGATCCTACAAGTGGTATCAGAGCTTTGGTCTCCATTTGCTTTGATTTCCATAGCTTTTGGTGGTCATAGCCTTGGTTTCACAACCTAGGAGAGTATGGCGTCTACCAAGGGAAATTATCACCATAGAGGTCCGTACTTTGAAGGTACTAATTTTGCTAGTTGGAAGCATAAGATGAAAATGCATATTCTTGGGCATAACCCCACAGTTTGGGCTATTGTGTGTATTGGCTTGCAAGGTGAATTCTTTAATGGGAGAGAACCGAACCGTGAAGCTACTGCGGAAGAGTTGAAGATGCTGCAATACAATGCTCAAGCTTGTGATATCCTCTTCAACGGATTGTGCCCCGAAGAATTCAACAAAATCAGCCGTCTTGAGAATGCAAAGGAAATTTGGGATACTTTTATTGATATGCATGAAGGTACCAACTCCGTCAAGGAATCCAAGTTGGATGTGCTCCAAAGCCAACTTGACAAGTTCAAAATGAAGGATGGTGAAGGTGTCCCTGAAATGTACTCTAGGCTTGCTCTTATCACAAATGAGATTGCCGACTTAGGAAGTGAAGAGATGACCAACAAATTCATCATCAAGAAGATCCTAAGAGCTTTGGACGGAAAATATGATACCGTGTGCACATTAATCCAAATGATGCCCAATTACAAAGATCTCAAGCCAACGGAAGTCATTGGAAGAATTGTTGCTCATGAGATGTCACTCAAGGATAAGGAGGATCTTCACAACAAGTCAAGTGGTGCTTACAAAGCGTCATGTGAAGCCCCTACATCATCAAGTGAGAAACAAACCTTCAATGAAGAATTGAGCTTAATGGTGAAGAACTTCAACAAGTTCTACAAGAATAGAAGCAAAGAGAGAAGCTCCAAGTCAAGGTCCTACAATGACAAAAGATCTTCTAGTCGAGAGCGCAATTGCTACAATTGTGGGAGACCCGAACACTATTCCAATGAGTGTACGGCACCCCACAAAAGAAGAGAAGAATCACCCGAGAGGAGAAGTAGAAGAGAAGAATCACCACCAAGAGAGAGGAGGAGTAGAGATGATCGTTATGAACGAAGAACATCCCGGAGAAGCAAGGATTTGGAAAGGAAGGACAAGTCATCAAGGAGCTACAGAAAAAAAAGACATCAAGCTCATGTTGGTGAATGGGTATCCGGCTTCGACTCCGACAATCACTCCGAGAGAAGCTATCACTCCGACTCCGAATATACTCAAGATGAAGGTGTTGCCGGTCTAGCACTTGTGTCAACCAACTCCTACGACATATTTGATTCACCAAATGAAGGACTTGGAAGATGCTTCATGGCTAAAGGCCCAAAGGTAACACACCCCGAGTATGTTGATTTCAATAGTGATGAAGATGACTTGTTAGGTGATGATGATTTACTTGTTGACAACTCTAGTGATGAATACTATGATGAAACATCAATTAATCATGCTAATCAAGATAAAACGAATGACAATGATAAGGAGAAGATTGAGCTTCTAACTAAAGAACTAAACACTCTTAAGTTAGGTCATGAAACTATCTTAGAAGATCATCGAGAACTTTTAAGGACTCATGAGAAGTTACACTTTGAAAAGCTCAACCTTGAGCAAGAGCATGAGTTCTTAAAGGCAATCAATGATGATCTCCGTAAGAAAAGTTCTTCTTACATTGCCAAGCGTTTACTCTTATCTACTTACATGCCTCAAGTCAAGTCCATTAACAAGAACAAGAAGGATTCTTCCTCTAGTAGTAACAATAATCATGCTAAATCCAATGTTGTTGCTTCTAGTAGTTCTCTTGATTCCACTAATGATTCTCTTAGCCAAGTTACACTTGAGCAAGAAAATAGCTTATTGAAGGGAATTATAGAGAAAGGTGTTTACAAGAGCCTTGCCGGGAGTAAGCAATTTAAGGAAATTGTACGCAAGCAAGGAAGGCACCGGAAGAACCAAGGTGTTGGTTTCAAATGGAAGTTCAATGCCAATGGAGTTGAGTGGGAAGAAGATCAATACCCCAAGACGAAGTTTGTTCCTCAACAAGAGAAGAATGATCCTACTTCCTTCAAGGGGACACAAGCTCAAGATGATCTTCCACCACAAGACCACAAGAAAAAAGGCAAGGACAAGCTTCAAGAGGAGATTGATGCATTTGAAGAAGCTCCTAAGGCCTTGGTCAAGTGGGTTCCCTAGACTACAACATGTTCTAGTTCATCAAGTACGACTACAACTCCAAGGATTCCCATCTAGATGATGTGGATCCCAAAGAAGAAGAACTAGAGAGTTCTTGAGGGTGACTCCGCCAACATATTTCACTCATATCATTTTGGCAACAACAAGTGCAATCAAATTTCACATCTTGCACTAGTTCAAGGAGTCACAAACCCTCTTGTTGGTAAGACAAGGGACAAGGTAACCTAATGCTTTCATAGATATCATCTTGTGTGTGCATCACTCTATGTCTATGGATACCCTTGTTTGTTCCTTGTGGAACTAACCTGTGTAGGTATTGAAAGTGCAACTCACTCCAAAGGATTTCTCCATATGATCTTCATCAACATTGAGCATCCACATCTTCAACACCTACATGAAGTCATCATCAACAAAACCCAAGGTTACTTCATCCCTCTAAGGGGGGATCTCACATCTAGGGGGAGCTTAACTCTAAGAATTGAGTCAAAGCAACTCTAATGGTGTGAACACATCAATGCATTATGTAAAAGTGGTAACCCCACTTGAGCTTAAACGATGAGTATGACCTATGATCAAATGTTCTCATTTGACTCCTAACTCAATATACTCATACATAGATGACCTAGTCATCCCCAATTGTTTGATAGATGCTAGAATTGGTTGTGCATGATTTGCCACATATTTCATTTGCCATTTTATTGTGTGAGCATGTTGGTTGCATATTTCACTCATTCGAGGACATCCACTTGTTGTTTTGATTGATTTGTTTCTTTTTCTTTTGCCAAGTGGATGGACAAGAATGCCTAAGAACCTTCTCTAGCTATCTATGCTTTTCTTGTCTCAAACTCTATTCATGCTACATCACAAAATTTGATCAATCAGATTCGAACCACTCTGTGGGAGGAGCACTCGCAGTCCCCGATTCATCATAGACTTAAACTTCCAAAACTTCTTTGTGCGTTTCGGTCTGACCGATTCTTCCATTTCGGTCATACCGAGATCACTAAGTCAATCTAGGTTTTCAATCTCGGTGCAACCGATTTGAACTTTTTGGTCACACCGAGTTGCTGTAACTGTCAACAGTTATGCATCTCGGTGCCATCGAGTTGTTCCACTCGGTCACACCGACAGGGTCGGGCTATATATACCCACGGGAAAAAATTTGGAAACTTTCTCCGAACTCTTTCGCCCACGTGTAGCTCGCTCTGCCTCCAGGGTCTCTGGATCGTCCTCCTCGTCGCTAGCCGCCTCCAGTCGCTAGTCTCCGCCGCCGTCAACGGAAATCATCCCCGCTGTTGCCGTCGTAGCGAGTTCATCGCCGAACTAGGGTATGGAGTCGATCACTGCGCTATCCTCGTCCGATTCCTAGCACATTGTGTTTGTCACGAATCTTGGCATGATTGAAACTATTCTATCCAGTCAAAACACTCCATAGATTAGAAGTGAATTGAAAATTTAGGGTTAGGTTTCCGCCGAAACCATCTTGGACCCACCTAGTTGAAGAACTCGGTTCCACCGATTCGGCTAAGGCCATTGCACAAGTGATTCTCGGTCTGACCGAGAATTGCAAATTGGTGTGACCGAGTTCAGGACTTTGTGAAACCCTAGCAGTCTTGGTGCCACCGAACTGTGACTCGGTCTGACCGAGTTCACTAGTTTAGGTTCCAAAAGCTGCTTCGGTATCACCGAGTTTGCAAACGGTTGATCCAAAATGCTTTCTGTGGAAAACTAAAACTAAGTTTTTGACTCATTCTTTTGCAAAAACCTCTGTATTTTGTGATGCTCATCCACTCTATCTCATCTATATCTATTCACAGGGTCTGCAGTCAGTGTTTGCAACATGTCTGAACAAAGTGACAGCTAGAACAGGGAAGAGGAGCAGGTTCAAATGAGTGATGGCACTAGTCCCTCTAGCAGCTCTGATGAGGGTAGCAGGAGCACCCCAAGCAACTTAACCAAAGCTGCCACCAGGGCCAGAAAGAAGAAAACCTCAGAATCTGAGGATGAAGACTATGTGGCAGTTGAGGATGAGGCCACTTCCAAGAAGAAAGTGCTCAAAAAGGAGTATGGCTCATCTGCATCCACTAAGCCAGGAGTGCAGAAGAAGGCACCTGCAAGAAGGATTCCCACTTCCAAACCCAGGAAGGTTGCAAGTGGAGAAACCATGAAGTTTACTATTGAGTCAGATGATGAAGCTGCTGGTCAAGACAAAAAGAAAAAGAGAGTCAGAACCACTACTGCCAAAGTTCTTGGCAATCCCTCTATGAGGAGAGACTATGAGGAAGAAGAAGAAGAAGAGGTTGCTGCACCAGCACCCAAGGCTCAGAAGCTTATGGGTGATGCTATTAGGTTAGGGGCTGCATCATCAAAGCCCAAAGAAGCACCCAAAGCTGCCTCAAAGCCCAAGACTGCACCAAATAGGAATACCAGAAACATATTTGCTGCTGAGAACAACAAAGCCCCAGTGCCTGAAACTGTTGCTGAAGAGGAAGAAGATGAAGAGCATGTGTTGAGAAAATTGAAGCCAAAAATTCCAGATCATAATGACGCTCATCTTGTGGCTGAGAATATGAAGCTGAGAAAGGATGCAGGCCTCAGACAGTGGAGGTTGTCTGATCCTTATGTAATCAGGAGAAGGACTGTTGTTGACTACAGGTTCCATACAAAGGAACAACATGATTTCTATGAGACAGTGTTGTTGGACAAGAAGCCAATTGTGTGTGACATGAGGTGGGTGGACTGGACCTACATGAAGGAGAATGAAGAACACTATCCTGGTGTGTATGACAGTTTTAGTGCCTGTGGAGTTGTAGACTTTGTTGGGCAGAAGCTCACAAAGTGGAATGATGAGCTCATAATGCAATTCTACTCCACAGCACACTTCTATCCAAACGGCAGGATAGTATGGATGTCTGAAGGTACTAGGTACCAATCAACAATTGAAGAATGGGCAAATCTGATCAATGCACCTAAGGAGAAAGGATGCCTTGGATGTCTATGCCAAAAATAAGATAGATCACAACACTATGGCACATATGTACAAGGAGATCCCAGATGCTATAGTTGAGACACATAAGTTTGGATCAGTACATTACCTTCTGTCAGGACTGCCAACCATCAACTGGATCCTCAGGCATACTCTCTTGCCCAAGTCAGGTGACCACAACATGATCAGAGGCCATGCAATAAACTTGCTACACTTATTTGATGTGCCACAGAAGTTCAAGGTCATGAGCCTCATAGTTGAGACTATCAAGAGGACAGCAGCAGACCAGAAGAGAAGTTGTGGGTACGCCCCACAGATCCAGGAGCTGATCAACTCAAAGATGGGCACTGGCACATACTTGTTGGACAAGTATCACATGCCTATCTATCCAGACTTTAATGACAACCAAGTGGTTATGGATGAAGATGAACCATCTTCTGTGCATGCTCAAGCAAAGAAAGAGAAGGCAAGGACAGAGAAGGCTACCAAGATGCCAACAATGGAAGAGGCATCTCAGTACTTTTTAAAGAGCAAACAAGATCAGCTAGGCTACTTGATTGCATCCACTCTGAGGATTGAGAAGGGGCTGGCCACCTTGACTCAAAACCAGGAGAGCCTGGAGAGGATCATGGAGCAGAAGTTCTATGACTTGGATGTGAAGGTAACTGAGATCCAGTCTGTTGTTGAGCAGCTTCAGGATGATATGCAGGAGAGGAAGGGCAAGACAACCACTGATGCATTTGCCAGAGTGCCTAGAGCTCAGAGATCAGCTGCAGTGCCAGTGACAGACACCAGAGCCACTTCATCTGCACCAGCTACAGCTCCTACTGCTCCAGTGCAACCAGCTCCAGCACCTACACCTCCAGCTCCATCCACATCTACTGAAGTCTTTGTCCAAGGAGCCATATCTACACCACCACCTGAAGATCAAGCCTGAGAGACAATTTAGTGCTATGCATTTTCTATTAACTTTTTGGTAACTTGTTGCCAAAGGGGGAGAAAAATGTATAGATCATAGGCTTCGAGAGAGAGTGTTGCTTTTTATTCTCTCTTGCTTTGGTGGTTGAACTTTATTTGCTTGTTTGAGATACTTTATGTCTGTGTGATACTTGGATGATCATGTGTTTGATCATATGCTACATTTATGCTTGTTGGATGATATTATCCTTTTTATCTCTATATGATCATTCACTTTGCTTGGTGATGAGTGCATGTATTCAATCATTATCATTTTGAGCGCTCCACCAAGATGTATGTGACATGGAAGAGTAACCCATGAGCCTAACTCTTTGTGCATTTGCAGTCCAAAGCAAATCTTAAACTATGCACAAATTTAGGGGGAGCTCTAGCTTATCACATACTTCTCAAAGTGACAATATTTTTCACTCTTATTATCATTTGTCGAAGCTTTGATCTATATGTTGTCATCAATTACCAAAAAGGGAGAGATTGAAAGTGCAACTATCCCTAGGTGGTTTTGGTAATTCCTAACAACATATAGCTCATTGAGATAACATTATTCCAAGATAAATATTTCAGGAAAAGCTCAATGAATGGCATGCCATGGATGAGAAAAGTGGACCCCTCAACATACTAAGGATAAAAGGATTGGCTCAAGCTCAAAAGCTCAAGACTCTACATTTTATATTTTAGTGATCCAAGATCACATTGAGTCTATAGGAAAAGCCAATACTATCAAGGAGGGATGAGGTGTTGCTTAATGAGTTTCTTGCTCCATAGTGCTTAGTGATATGCTCCAAAACCCTCAACTACTTTCTCATATCCAGATATGACCTAAATGAAAAGTCAAACTCGGCCCTACCAATTCTTTCTATCCGGCGCCACCGAGTTCAGATGTCATAGCCACTGCCACAAACCCTAGGCAAATCGGTCTCACCGATAGGGATCTCGGTCTCACCGAGATGGGATTGTAATCTCTCTGTTTCCCTTCATAACGTTTCGGTACCACCGAGATGAGCGATCGGTCCCACCGACATTGCAATGTAAACTCCCTGTTTCCTTTTCATAACATTTCGGTCCCACTGAAATGAGCGAATCGGTCCCATCGAGTTTACCTGACCAACTCTCTGGTTAGCTTATTACCAAAATTGGTCTCACCGAGATTACGTTAAGCCCTAAACCCTAACCATATCGGTCCTACCGAGTTGAATGTCGGTCCCACCGAAAATCCTAACGGTCACTAGATTTGCTGAATCGGTCCGACCGAGTTTCTCAATTCGGTCCCACCGAGTTTGGCAAGTTGTGTGTAACGGTTAGATTTTGTGTGGAGGCTATATATACCCCTCCACCTCCTCTTCATTCGTGGAGAGAGCCATCAGAACAAACCTACACTTCCAACTTGCTGTTTCTGAGAGAGAACCACCTACTCATGTGTTGAGGCCAAGATATTCCATACCTACCATATGAATCTTGATCTCTAGCCTTCCCCAAGTTGCTTTCCACTCAAATCTTCTTTCCACCGAATCCAAATCCTGTGAGAGAGAGTTGAGTGTTGGGGAGACTATCATTTGAAGCACAATAGCAAGGAGTTCATCATCAACACACCATTTGTTACTTCTTGGAGAGTGGTGTCTCCTAGATTGGCTAGGTGTCACTTGGGAGCCTCCGACAAAATGGTGGAGTTGAACCAAGGAGTTTGTACAGGCAAGGAGATCGCCTACTTCGTGAAGATCTACCGCTAGTGAGGCAAGTCCTTCATGGGCGACGGCCATGGTGGGATAGACAAGGTTGCTTCTTCGTGGACCCTTCATGGGTAGAGCCCTCCGTGGACTCGCGCAACCGTTACCATTCGTGGGTTGAAGTCTCCATCAACGTGGATGTACGATAGCACCACCTATCGGAACCACGACAAAAACATCCGTGTCTCCAATTGCGTTTGAATTATCCAAACCCTTCCCTTTACATCTTGCAAGTTGAATGCTTTACTTTCCGCTGCTCATATACTCTTTGCATGCTTGCTTGAATTTTGTTAAGATTGCTTGACTTGTGCTAAGATAGCTAAAATCTGCCAAAGACTAAAATTGGGAAAAGGATAAGTTTTTATTTGGTCAAGTAGTCTAATCATCCCCCCTCTAGACATACTTTTGATCCTACAGCAACCAAAAGGCGTTGATCCTCACCTTAGGAGGTTGGAAGAAATTGAAAATAATGTTAGAAGCTTTATGTCTTTACAATTTGAGCATAATAGTTTCTTTAGAAACGATCTTAAAGAACAAAAAAGGTTTATGGAGTATATAAGTAATGTGGCACCCCGGCTCAGAGAAACCGGAACGCCCCGTATTCCAGCCCAGATATCAAGGAGAAGTCTTCTAGAATACGGCACTGCTTAGCATAGAACAAATTAGATCTTTATTACAATCTATATGGGTACAAGGGGGTTTACATCGGCACGGCGAAACTACGCGTGCCACGGTTGCTCCATGCAAGCAGCAGAACATCACGAAGCAGCGGAATGACTACTGGCTGCAGAACAGTGACGACGGTGATGAACTCCACTCTGCAGGGACTCTGGCTGGAATGCTTATCCTAGCTCGCAAACAAGAAATCCACGGCAAACAAGCAATCAAATCTGGCATGACCTGCAAACTGGCATGACACGCCAGGTCAGTACATTGAATGTACTTGCATGCTCACAGAAACCAAAGCAATCAAGACAAACAATAGGATGGCAATTACAGATTATTAAGCAATGGGGAACTGATACTATCAGAACAACACAGCATGAACAACATGATACAACTAGAACAATACGAGCATGCCATAAACATATGAACATGATGAGACTAGCATGCAACATGATGAAACTTCATTGCACCAACTTACTCTGCTCGGGCTATCTCGTAACCATCACCTGCACAAATTTACCATCATGGACATCACACGATCATCTCAGGATCCAATCAAGCTTGGTATTAACAATACCATAGTAATCATTTATGACCACAAGGAGCTTGAATTGTACCCTTGACTCTCGCATAACACCACAAATATCCAACGAGTCGGTATTCACGATACCACAGTGATCCTCTTACGATCACATAAATATCAACGAACTTCTTTCATCATCGAACCGGGGTTGTTTTTTAGCACATTATTTTTACTGTCGACCCATAGTGTGACCAACTACGAACTGGGCCCATATCTGCGGACGTGGCTATCGATAGATGTAACACACACACTCTGCAGAGATTAGCACATTGTACCCACACCACGGAACGCTGGCCTCGCACTCCTATTCGGGTGGACCAAAGCGTTCTGACAAAACCGTCCTACTGCAATGACACTCTCCCGGCCACTCCGACCAACTCCCCTTTTGGGCTAAGTCCTGGGTGGCCCCGTGCCTAATAAAGGCACCAACGACCACCGTCGTGGCAAAACGGTCCCAAATGGGGACAAGGATCCATACTCAACAACAGGCACACAAGGCTTATGCCGTCCTACCTGATCAGGGTAGCGTCCGCGCATAACCTTTCTCGCGGGAGGCACTGGTGAGAGGCATGACAATAGACACAGTTAGGACCCCCCACCCATAGGGTAAGCGTGGTTTCACTGGTCAGATCAATATGGTGGCACCATGACCCAGCCAACAGTTGTTCATGTTCAATTTATTCTGGTTAAAATTGAATGCAATATGCTGAGCCATGATAAAATAACATGATGCATGAACATGATATCAAAATAAGCATGGAGGTGCAACATAATCAACGAGCATAACAACAACATTTAATCATTTATCCAGACTAGCATGAATATCACAACTAGAATGGACGAGCACAGCGCCAAGATGGAGCCAGAGCGCATGAATATCACAACTAGGACACTACTCATAGAATAACATGACCACTAGCATCAACAATAAATACAATGCAATAACATAACGATAAACTACCATGCAAGCATTTAACCAACTGCGTGCAAAGGAACATGCATAACAACAATACTCGGGACCGACAATAGTCATGCACCGAAGAACATCACCAACATAACTATTACCAAGCATTGCCAATATTAACGTAATACTAGCATGAAGAACATAATAATAGAGTGCAAGAAAACATGAAGGTAAACACCGATCCATAAGCATAACCGAAATAACGACAGCATAAGCAAAACAATCAAACCGTTATTAAAGATTCAAGTTGGAAACCAATGCTTCTGCATGGCTATCATGCAAATGGTGGTTGTGGCTCGCCTGGGGATGAAGTAGGCTCCAGGAAGAAGTGCGGAACGACAGCGGAAAGAATCGCCGGAAAGGGTTCGCTCTCGAAGGGGGCTGATTAGAGGCAAGGGCAGACTGGTTATTTTCAGAATGTCAGACCATAGTGAAAATGATACCAAAAGTTTGGGCTCGACGAGACGAAGACGCGGGCATTGGATTCAACTCATTCGTAGTTGTGGTTGAAAAGTTACCGGACGAAAAAAAGCATGTGGCTGACGAGCGGGGTCCACAGGGTGGTGGGACCTGCCACTTATCCATGCTGGCAACGGGGTCAACGCCCGTGTCACTGCCAGCGGGGCCCAAGAAATCTCTCTCTCTCCTCCTTGCCCCTTCCCTTCTTCCTCCCGACGTCGGCTCCAGAATAGAGGAGGCCGCACATGCTGGCGAGGACTCCGGCCGACTCCGGGCATCATTTGGGACGCCGCCGCCACCAGCGAGACGAGGAGGTGGAGCCGCATGCACCTGGACGTGAAGCGGCCACCGGGGAGCACCGAGATGAACGAAACATCAACCACGGTGGAGGGTGGTTTCGACTGAAGTTGGAAACGGGGCTACGGCCATGGAAATGGAGGGAGGAAGTGCGCGGGCGGCTCTAGGAGGTCGAGGGGATTGCTGGTGGAAGCTAGGCGAGGAGGGAGTGGCCGGACTGCTCGAATTTGAGCCGAAGGGGCAGTGGCCATGTTGGCCGTGGGGAGGATGGAGAAGCTCTGGCGATGGATTGAGGGGTCTGGGAGGTTGCTAGAGAAGAGGGGAGGGCGATGGAGTGCTTGGAGGGGCTCGGGGCTGGCTATAAATAGCCGGGGCAACGAGGGGGTGAGGTGGCACGCGCGCGGCTACGTGTCCGTGCTCCGGCGACAGGCACGCACGGCCAAGGGTCACGGGGAGGTGTGGCAAGGCAACGAGGGGAGACGCGGACGAGCGCCAGGGGTCACGGAGATGAGCGGAGCTGGAGGACAAGGGAGGAAGAAGCCAACAGAGGAGAAGACAACGGTCGGCTACAGCGCGCGCACTATGCGGCGAGAGGGATGGCTCACCGGAGAAGAAGACAGAGGGGGCAAGGGCTTAGGGCACTGAGGAGGCTACTGGACAAGGATGTGGGTCGAGACGAGGGGAGAACGGACGAGCCCAACGCCAAGATGGAGCCAGAGCGTGTTTGCTGCATCTAGAACCCGTGCAAACAGCGCGGTCACCACTGTGACCGGCAAGGAGGGGACGCGAGACACTGCAGCGAATTGTCTAGTGATGAGTCCTTGCATCACAGAGGCTGAGGGAAGCGATAAATCAAGAAGAGGTGCACTGGATCAATGGGATTTTTCCTCTGAAGTTTGATGTATCAGTTTTGGATGAGCACTGGTGATCAACAGCAACT
Organism: Triticum dicoccoides; assembly: GCF_002162155.2. Lineage (NCBI taxonomy): Eukaryota > Viridiplantae > Streptophyta > Magnoliopsida > Poales > Poaceae > Triticum > Triticum dicoccoides. The sequence continues at coordinate 647,883,749 of NC_041387.1, forward strand.
TGATTGGGTCAAATGGGGTTTTCTGATATGATTGACTACGGAAGGACAAGAATCCTGGGGGTTTTGGATGGAAATGGGCCAAGGATTAGTATAGTTGCTTTGCAACTAACTAAAATGGTCCAGAATGAAGATCATGATGATGCTCTCTCATGGAGTATCAACTTAAGCTCAACTTGGGCACCGCATAGTTATTTGATCATATGAAGATGCTGAAAAATGTTTCGCACCATTTGGATAAACCAAAAGGGTACTTCCTTCACAAACATTCCCACTGACCAGAAACTTGCAGAAATTCTAGAGGGAAAATGGCTCGATGAAATATGGCCAAATTGGGTGGAGATAAGTTACATGGATATGAGAAAGCCTAGGAAAATTTACAGCCACAATGGAGCAGGGTAAAATATACTTGATTCACAAACTAAAATTTTGGATAAAATCAAAGATTTGAAGCTATGATCACATGGAGGCATTACATGAGCTCTACTTTTGTGGAGGGCTATGATATGATGATATGAAGGACCATGTAAAAGTTCAACTCATTTGGATATGCCTAGCTTGTACCTTCTTCACAAAGTTTCTTTCTGGACAGAAACTTTGGAAAATCATAATTAACTGACTACTAGGCAAATGAGGTTGCATTTTTGCATGTGGCAATGATATGGACAGGAAAAGATGTCCAAGGAGTTTGAAGTCAATTGGGCAAAGGAAAATAGCACTTACTTCACAATGTGCCATTTAGGGCAGAAAAGGAAATGAATTATTTGAGCATGATGCTAAACTTGGCAAATGAAATGTTTGACATATTTGAGGAAGATATGACCCAAACAATTTATGAGAATTATTTGGGAATTTCAGGAGTGATGGAAATATAGGTTGCTTCACAACCTAGGGCAAATTGAGTTATTCCTTTAATAGAAAAGGAATATTCCTAATAAAAAGAATATTTGGTTTTGGGCTAGGATGAAAATGACAGGGTCTATGGTTGGATAGGGGATGACAAGCCACTCTGGAAGCAAAGAAGAGGGCATCTTCTTCAGTTTCCAGACCACAAAGCCACGGAAAAAGAAAACTCAAGCAAAAACCTGAAAATCAAAAGAAAAAGAAAGGGCCAAAAATCAGGCTGTTACAAACCTTACCCCCTTAAAGAAATCTCGTCCTCAAGATTTGGTTGCTCAGGGAACAAGTCTGAATATATCTGACCTTAAGGAAACCGTTTCCAACTCGGGTATCCTTTTTCCTTTATGGTTGTTCCCACTAAATTTTATTTTACTGGCTGACTGTCTCTGAGGTTGTATCCACATTCTGACAGCTCTTTCCTCACATATTCACATTTATACTGGCTCCACTTCTTTTCATATCTGCTGACTTATCTGAGATTACCCTGACCGAAATATATGTGTGTCTCACAAATCCGAGGGTAATTTCTGATGGTTGTGTCTGTACTGACAATCTTCCATAAATTACTGACCAGATTTTCCTGGTGAACACCTAAGCTCTGACTCCTTGCATTGGGTTTCTCCACTAAAGGCAGGTTCTTCGGGTTCCAAACTGTGAATTGGACATAAGTGTTTCCTGACAGATTCTGACTCACCGCAGAAGCTTCTGAACCATCTTAACTGGTTCCACTTTATGATATTATCCGCAGACTTGACTAATGGTGGTTCTGATAGACGAGATTTTATCCATGCCAAGCTATCCTTTGGTGATTCTCATAATTGAGGGCACATGCTTCGAGACTGTTATTCACATTCTGATTGCTCATTCTGTCGGTCAGTCAATGGGGATAGTAGGCTGTGTGATGCTTCACCATAGTTGCTAGAGTCATACTGTTGAATTGACCTTTGATTTGACTTCACAGACTCAGGTATTCGAGACTGGCAAATCTGAGCACATGCCGTCAACTGAGCGGGTTGTCTGGATATTGGGTTCCTTACCAAAATTGAGTAGGCCCCTTAGGTGAATATCCATGGTGATCCATACTGACTCAGACTGTCCGGTTATCTGCACCATGTGGGTCTTGCAACAATTTTTAGTCTTGCTCCTTCATTACTGCTTTCTTTCCTGGATCCTTGGGTGAAGGAGCAGGGTCATAGTGTTTCTCTATGTGACCATAGCTTCTGTCGGGGGCAATATTCTGACATGCGTACTCTTATCCTCATTTCCTGACATGGTAGCATTATTGGAATGGCAGGTTCATCATCTCTCAAGTTCTGACCATAGGAAATGATCATCCGAACCCTTGCAAGAAATCGGCAAATAAATCAGTAGCCACTAGAATGGTCTTTACAACTCAGATCTAGGACATTACTGAGATAACTCAACCACGGCTCAGGATGTCTGAAAAGCAGCTCAGCGCATGAGACCGGGTCGATAAGAAGAAAGTGGCAGCTCCCTAAAATAGCCAAAAGCAACTATAGGGCTACTATCACAAAAAGAAACTCAACAGCTGTATGAGACGGCCGAAAAGCAGCTCAGAACTCATGACAGTGGTTGAAGAGAGAAATAAAAATTGGCATCCACCCCGGATAGCTAAAAGCAGCTCAAATCACAGGCGTGGTGCCATTACGGGAGAGAGAATACAAGGGCTCATCACGATCATTCCAGGTTCACAAGTACTTGTACTGAGCTCATTCCTTTGTCACACGGTGGTGTACAGCTGACTTCCTTCTTTTAACAATCCACATGTGCCTGTCAAATCTTCTTTCGAGTGACTTGTACTATCTTGGTGGTATGCTGATCGCATATATATGAGCATCTGATTCCCGAGGTAGACTTATTTTCTCATTGATTCTTGCTTCTGACCAAACTGTTGCGGATCTGATTCTTGGGATGTACTGCCATATATTGTCAAGCTTATCTTCTTGATAATTTCTGCTATGAAATGTGCACACTGAGGCAAACCTGATTATCCATATCACGATCAGATATCCCCAGATCCCAATGTAGTCGGTGGAGAATTCCATACTGATGCAAACTTGATACTGACAGTCCATCTAGGATTTCTTCGCATTCAGACAAGATATTCCAATTTCACTACAGCCTGCTGATAATTCCATTCTGTTTAGCTGAGTTTCCAAACATTTGAATTCCTTGCTGATTCTTCAGGTCCGGTGTCGGTTGACGAGCAACTTTAATAAGGGGAAAATTTGTAACACCGAAGGCCCAAAGAAAGAAACAAAAGAGACGATGAAAACAAAAGCACACAAGCATACTAATAATATAAAGCAATCAACACATATTACTGCTACTCACACAATAATATGCATGCACACCTAAGCACACAATTGTCGTTGAAGCGCTGGTACTATGGTCTAATATGTTGTGGCGATGTGCATGAAAGTGAGTCTGTGTGTGGAAAGAGTTGGCGTAACCAAGGCTACACCAAGTGTTGGCTGAACGCCGGCTGGATCTGGATGGATACGGAGGCGAGAACAGACTTGGTGATCATGCAGCAAGACAGGAGGTCACGACCATATCATCATGCGTACGAAAGGGAATCGTACACGTCCAAAGAACGAGATGACAGGGCAAACTAGGGGAGGAAAAGCAAGGCTTGCTGGCGTTGCCCTTTTCTGATAACAAAGATCAGTAAGGTTTGCCAAAGGGATGAGATGGATGGCACGATTCAAGATAGAAACAAGTCTATCATCGAAACGATGTGGGTGGGTAGCAGAAAGATATCGACGCGATACCTGAGCATAACTCCTGCAAATGGTGTCTGGAACACTAGGTACTAAGGCATCATTCTGCTGGGACAGAGATAACGCCGAACACCGAAGAGCAGGCATGCTAAGAAAGAGGGTGCAGGTAGAGGATCGAAACCGATGCCACATGCACTCATAGGATAAACCGTTAGTGACAAGATAATGAGTCTATATGCATGCTATGCAACAAACAAATGCAGCAATCAAGTGCAAGAAACCACCCAGACTCTATACTACCACATTTTAACGTTTGCGCGGGCTAGGGCATCCTACAGCCAGACCTACTCTGATACCCAGCCTGTGGCACCCCGGCTCAGAGAAACCGGAACGCCCCGTATTCCAGCACAGAGATCGAGGAGAAGTCTTCTGGAATACGGCACTGGTTAGCATAGGGCAAATCAGCTCTTCATTACAATCTATATGGGTACAAGGGGGTTTACATTGGCACGGCGAAAGTATGCATGCCACGGTTGCTCCATGCAAGCAGCAGAACATCACGAAGTAGTGGAATGACTACTGGCAGTGGAACAGCAACGACGGTGATGAAGTCCACTCCGCAGGGACTCTGGCTGGAACGCTTATCCTAGCTCGCAAACAAGGAATCCACGGCAAACAAGCAATCAAATCTGGCATGACCTGCAAACTGGCATGACACGCCAGGTCTGTACATTGAATGTACTTGCAAGCTCACAGTAACCAAAGCAATCAAGACAAACAATAGCATGGCAATTACAGAATATTAAGCAATGAGGAACATGATACTATCAGAACAACATAGCATGAACAACATGATACAGCTAGAACAATACGAGCATGACATAAACATATGAACATGATGAGACTAGCATGCAACATGATGAAACCTTCATGCACCAACTTACTCTGCTCGGGCTATCTCGTAACCATCACCTGCACAAACTTACCATCACGGACATCACACGATCATCGCAGGATCCAATCAAGCTTGGTATTAACAATACCGTAATAATCATTTATGACCACAAGGAGCTTGAATTGTACCCTTGACTCTCGCATAACACCACAAATATCCAACGAGTCGGTATTCATGATACCATCGTGATCCTCTTACGATCACATAAATATCAACCAACTGCTTTCATCATCGAACCGGGGTTGTTATTAAGCACATTATTATTACTGTTGAACCATAGTGTGACCAACTACGAACTGGGCCCATATCCGCGGGCGCGGCTATCGATAGATTTAACACACACACTCTGCAGAGGTTAGCACACTGTACCCACACCATGGAACCCTAGCCTCGCACTCCCATTCGGTTGGACCAAAGCGTTCCGACAAAACTGTCCTACTACCATGACACTCCCCCGGCCACTCCGACCAACTCCCCTTTTGGGCTAAGTCCTGGGTGGCCCCGTGCCTACCAAAGGCACCAACGGCCACCGTCGTGGCAAGACGGTCCCAAACGGGGACAAGGATCCATACTCAACAACGGGCACACAAGGCTTATGCCGTCCTACCTGATCAAGGTAACGCCCGCGCATAACCTTCCCTCGTGGGAGGCACCAGTGAGAGGCATGACAATAGACCCAGTTAGGATCCCCCCCATAGTGTAAGCGTGGTCGCACTGGTTAGATCGATATGGTGGCACTATGACCCAGCCAACAGTTGTTCAAGTTCAATTTAATCCGGTTAAACTTGAATGTAATATGCTGAGCCATGATAAAATAACATGATGCATGAACATGATATCAAAATAAGCATGGAGGTGCAACATAATCAACAAGCATAAAAACAACATTTAATCATTTATCCAGATGAGCATGGCATACTGATGAGCATGAATATCGCAACTAGAACACTACTCATAGCATAACATGACCACTAGCATCAACAATAAATACAATGCAATAACATAACGATAAACTACCATGCAAGCATTTAACCAACTGGGTGCAAAGGAACATGCATAACAACAGTACTCGGGACAGACGATAGTCATGCACCGAAGACCATCACCAACATGAACTATTACCAAGCATTGCCAATATTAATGTAATACTAGCATGAAGAACATAATAACAGAGTGTAAGAAAATATGACGGTAAACACCGATCCATAAGCATAACTGAAATAACGACAGCTGAAGCAAAACAATCAAATCGTTATTAAAGCTTCAAGTTGGAAACCAATGCTTCTGCATGGCTATCATGCAAATGGAGGTTGTGGCTTGCCTGGGGATGAAGAAGGCTCCGGGAAGAAGTGCGGAACGACCGCGGAAAGAATCACCGAAAAGGGTTCGCTCTCGGAGGGGGCTGATTAGGGGCAAGGGCAAACAGGTCATTTTCACAATGTCAGACCATAGTGAAAATGATACCATATGTTTGGGCTCGACGAGACAAAGACGTGGGCGTTGGATTCACCTCATTCGGAGTTGTGGTTGAAAAGTTACGAATGTTCGTTCGTTAGGTAGAGAAGAAATAAAAAGCATTTATTTCTGCTCTTAACGGACAAACATTCACAAACTAGAGGTTTCGGCCGGGCCGACGTGGCGGGGCGGGGTCAAAGCGTGTTGCTGACGAGCGGGGTCCACAGGGTGGTGGGACCCGCCACTTATCCACGCTGGCAATGGGGTCAACGCCCGTGTCACTGCTAGTGGGGCCCACCGGATCTCTCTCTCTCCTCCTCGCTCCTTCCCTTCTTCCTCCCAACGCCGACTACAGAACAGAGGAGGCCGCGCGCATCGGTGAGCACTCCGGCTGACTCCGGGCATCATTTGGGACGCCGCGGCCACCGGCGAGACGAGGAGGCGGATCCGCATCCACCTGTACGTGAAGCGGCCACCGAGGAGCACCGAGATGAACGAAACGTCAACCGCGGCGGAGGATGGTTTCGACCGGAGTTGGAAACAGGGCTACGACCATGGAAATGGAGGGAGGAAGTGAGCGGGCGGCTCTAGGAGGTCGAGGGGATTGCTGGTGGAAGCTAGGCGAGGAGGGAGTGGCCGGACTGCTCGAATTTGAGCCGAAGGGGCAGTGGCCATGTTGGCCGTGGGGAGGATGGAGAAGCTCTGGCGATGGATTGAGGGGTCGGGGAGGTTGTTAGAGAAGAGGGGAGGGCGATGGAGTGCTTGGAGGGGCTCAGGGCTGGCTATAAATAGCCGGGGCAACGAGGGGGTGAGGTGGCACGCGCGCGGCTACGTGTCCGTGCTCCGGCAACAGGCACGCACGGCCAAGGGTCACGGGGAGGTGTGGCAAGGCAACGAGGGGAGACGCAGACGAGCGCCAGGGGTCACGGAGTCGAGCGGAGCTGGAGGACAAGGGAGGAAGAAGCCAACAGAGGAGAAGACGACGGTCGGCTACAGCGCGCGCACTATGCGGCGAGAGGGATGGCTCACCGGAGAAGAAGACGTAGGGGGCAAGGGCTTAGGGCACCGAGGAGGCTACTGGACAAGGATGTGGGTCGAGACGAGGGGAGAACGGACGAGCCCAACGCCAAGATGGAGCTAGAGCGCGTTTGCTGCATCTAGAACCCATGCAAACGGCGCGGTCACCACTGTGACCGGCAAGGAGGGGACGCGAGACACTGCAGCGAGTTGTCTAGTGATGAGTCCTTGCATCACAGAGGCTGAGGGAAGCGATAAATCAAGAAGAGGTGCACTGGATCAATGGGATTTTTCCTCTGAAGTTTGATGTATCAGTTTTGGATGAGCACTGGTGATCAACAGCAACTTGATTGGGTCAAATGGGGTTTTCTCATATGATTGACTACGGAAGGACAAGAATCCTGGGGGTTTTGGTTGGAAATGGGCCAAGGATTAGTATAGTTGCTTTGCAACTAACTAAAATGGTCCAGAATGAAGATCATGATGATGATCTCTCATGGAGTATCAACTTAAGCTCAACTTGGGCACCGCATAGTTATTTGATCATATGAAGATGCTGAAAAAGGTTTCGCACCATTTGGATAAACCAAAAGGGTACTTCCTTCACAAACATTCCCACTAACCAGAAACTTGCAGAAATTCTAGAGGGAAAATGGCTCGATGAAATATGGCCAAATTGGGTGGAGATAAGTTATATGGATATGAGAAAGCCTAGGAAAATTTACAGCCACAATGGAGCATGGTAAAATATACTTGCTTCACAAACTAAAATTTTGGATAAAATCAAAGATTTGAAGCTATGATCACATGGAGGCATTACATGAGCTCTACTTTTGTGGAGGGCTATGATATGATGATATGAAGGACCATGTAAAAGTGCAAGGAGGGAGTTGCCGGACTACTCGAATTTGAGCCAGAGGGGGCAGCGGCCATGGTGGCCGCGGGGAGGATGGAGTGGCTCTAGCGATGGATTGAGGGGTCGGGGAGGTTGCTAGAGAAGAGGGGAGGGTGATGGAGTGCTCGGAGGGGCTCGGGGATGGCTATAAATGACCGGGGCAACAAGGGGGTGAGGTGGCACGCGCGCGGCTACGTGTTCGCGTTCCAGCGACGGGCACGCGCGGCCAAGGGTCACGGGGGGGCGCGGCAAGGCGACGACGGGAGACGCGGACGAGCGCCAGGGGTCACGGAGACGAGCGGAGCTGGAGGACAAGGGAGGAAGAAGCCAACAGAGGAGAAGACGGCGGTCGGCTACAGCGCACGCACTATGCGGTGAGAGGGAGGGCTCACCGAAGAAGAAGACGGAGGGGGCAAGGGCTAAGGGCGACGTAGTCGATCACGAGGAGGCTACTGGACAAGGTTACGGGTCGAGACGAGGGGAGAACGGACGAGCACAGCGCCAAGATGGAGCAGGAGCGCGTTTGCTACATCCAGAACGCGTGCAAACGACGTGGTCACCACTGTGACCGGCAAGGAGGGGACGCGAGACGCTGCAGCGAGGTTTCTAGTGATGAGTCCTTGCATCACTGAGGCTGAGGGAAGCGATAAATCAAGAAGAGGTGCACTGGATCAATGGGATTTTTCTTCTGAAGTTTGTTGTATCAGTTTTGGATGAGCACTGGTGATCAACAGCAACTTGATTGGGTCAAATGGGGTTGTCTGAGATGATTGACTACAGAAGGACAAGAATCCTGGGGGTTTTGGATGGAAATGGGCCAAGGATTAGTATAGTTGCTTTGCAACTAACTAAAATGGTCCAGAATGAAGATCATGATGATGCTCTCTCATGGAGTATCAACTTAAGCTCAACTTGGGCACCGCATAGTTATTTGATCATATGAATATGCTGAAAAAGGTTTCACACCATTTGGATAAACCAAAAGGGTACTTCCTTCACAAACATCCCCACTGACCAAAAACTTGCAGAAATTCTAGAGGGAAAATGGCTCGATGAAATATGGCCAAATTGGGTGGAGATAAGTTATATGGATATGAGAAAGACTAGGAAAATTTGCAGCCACAATGGAGCAAGGTAAAATGTACTTGCTTCACAAACTGAAATTTTGGACAAAATCAAAGATTTGAATCTGTTCTCACATGGAGGCATTACATGATCTCTACTTTGGTGGGGCTCTATGATATGATGATATAAAGGATCATGCAAAATTTCAACTCATTTGGATATGCCTAGCTTGTACCTCCTTCACAAAGTTTCTTTCTGGACAAAAAATTTGGAAAATCATAATTAAATGACTACTAGGAAAATAAGGTTGCATTTTGGCATGTGTCAATGATATGGACAGGAAAAGATGTCCAAGTATTTTTGAAGTCAATTGGGCAAAGGAAAATAGCACTTGCTTCACAATGTGCCATTTAGGGCAGAATCGGAAATGAATTATTTGAGCATGATGATAAACATGGCAAATGAAATGTTTTGCCATATTTGAGGAAGATATGACCCAAATAATTTATGAGAATTATTTCGGAATTTTATGAGTGATGGAAATATAGGTTGCTTCACAACCTAGGGAAAATTGAGTTATTCCTTGAATAGAAAAGGAATATTCCTAATAAAAATAATACTGGGATTTGGGCTAGGATGAAAATGACAGGGTCTATGGTTGGATAGGGGATGACAAGCCACTCTAGAAGCAAAGAAGAGGGCATCTTCTTCAGTTTCCAGACCAAAAGCCACGGAAAAAGAAAACTCAGGCAAAAACCTCAGAAAATCAAAAGAAAAAGAAAGGGCCAAAAAGTAGGCTATTACAAATAAAGAGCTTGATTATATGTCTAAGGAATTTTATGGTCTGAAATCTCAGTTTGCTCATACTGAAAATCTAGTAGGCCAAATTTCTGATAAACAAGCTACCTTAGTAAATAACATGGCTGCTAAACCAAAAGCTGAAAATAATGTTGAAGATCTTAAAGTGATTGATGTGACTCCTATTGAATCTTTGTTTTCCAATATAAATCTTGATAAAGATGGGACTGGAGATGAGTTAACTTTAGTTAAAAGGCGTCCCAATGATTCTGAGTTTTTAGATCTGGATGCAAAAATTGATAAAAGTGGGACTGGAGAGGTGGGGACTTTAAGTAGTAATGAACCCATTCTTTTGGATTTCAAGGAATTTAATTATGATAATTGTTCTTTAATAGATTGTATTTCCTTGTTGCAATCTGTGTTGAATTCTCCTCATGCTAGCTTTTACTAAACATATCGTTCATGTTGTGATGCAATCTTTTGAAGAAAAGCTTGAATTGGAAGTTTCTATCCCTTGAAAACTTTATTATGAGTGGGAACCTACTATTAAGATTATGATTAAATATGATGAGTGCCATGCTTTGTGTGATTTGGGTGCTAGCGTTTCCACGATTCCAAAAACTTTATGTGATGTGTTAGGTTTCTGTGAATTTGACGATTGTTCTTTAAATTTGCATCTTGCGGATTCCACTATTAAGAAACCTATGGGAAGGATTAATGATGTTCTTATTATTGCAAATAGGAATTATGTGCCCGTAGATTTGATTGTTCTTGATATAGATTGCAATCCTACATGTCCTATTATTCTTGGTAGACCCTTCCCTAGAACGATTGGTGCAATTATTAATATGAAAGAAGGAAACATTAGATTCCAATTTTCGTTAAGGAAGGGCATGGAAAACTTTCCTAGAAAGAAAATTAAATTGCCATATGAATCTATGATGAGAGCCACTTATGAATTGCATACCAAAGATGGCAATACCTAGATGTATCCGTGTTTTATGCCTAGCTAAGGGCGTTAAACAATAGCGCTTGTTGGGAGGCAACCCAGTATTATTTTTGTTCTTTGCTTTTTGTTCTTGTTTAGTAATAAATAATTCATTTATACTCTGTTTAGATGTGGTTTTGTGTTTTAGTTAGTGTTTGTGCCAAGTTAAACCTTTAGGATAGCTTACGGTAATAGTTGTGTTGATCCTGCTGAAAAACAAAAATTTGCTCCTAGTAAATAATTTCCTGGATTTTATTGAAGCGTGCTTTGGATCTAATTCTTTTTGCTCTAGATTGGCACACAAATTTATTAGGTTGTCCTAATTTTTCATAATTTGTGGAGTTACAGAAGTATTCGAGAGTTATAGATTACTACAGACTGTTCTGTTTTTGACAGATTCTATTTTCTATGTGTTGTTTGGTTATTTTGATGAATCTATGGGTAGTATTTGGGGGTATGAACCATGGAAAAGTTGGAATATAGTAGATATTACACCAATATAAATAAAGAATGAGTTTTCAACAATACCTTAAAGTGGTGATTTATTTTCTTATGCTAACGGAGCTTATAAGATTTTCTGTTGAGTTTTATGTTGTGAAGTTTTCAAGTTTTGCGTAAGGATTTGATGGACTATGGAATAAGGAGTGCAAGTGCCTAATCTTGGGGATGCCCAAGGCACCCCAAGGTAATATTCAAGGACAACCAAGAGCCTAAGCTTGGGGATGCCCCAAAAGGCATCCCCTCGTTCGCCTTCGTCTATCGGTAACTTTACTTGAGGCTATATTTTTATTCACCACATGATATATGTTTTCCTTGGAGCGTCTTGTATGATTTGAGTATTTGCTTTTTAGTTTGCGACAATCATCCTGGCTGTACACACATTTTGAGAGAGACACGCATGAATCGTGATTTATTAGAATACTCAATGTGCTTCACTTATATCTTTTGAGCTAGGCAATATTGCTCTAGTACTTCACTTATATCTTTTTAGAGCACGGCGGTGGCTTTATTTTATAGAAATTGATGAACTCTCATGCTTCACTTATATTATTTTGTGAGTCTTTAGAACATCATGGTATTTTGCTTTGGTTATAAATTTAGTCCTAATACGATAGGCATCCAAGAGGGATATAATAAAAACTTTCATATAAAGTGCATTGAATACCATGAGAAGTTTGATTCTTTATGATTGTTTTCACATATGAAGATGGTGATATTAGAGTCATGCTAGTGAGTAGTTGTGAATTTGAGAGATACTAGTGTTAAAGTTTGTGATTCCCGTAGCATGCACGTATGGTGAACCGTGATGTGATGAAGTCGGAGCATGATTTATTTTTTGATTGTCTTCCTTATGACTGGCGGTCGGGGATGAGCGATGGTATTTTCCTACAAATATCCCTAGGAGCATGCATGTAGTACTTCCTTTCGATAACTAATAGATTTTTGCAATAAGTATGTGAGTTCTTTATGACTAATGTTGAGTCCATGGATTATACGCACTCTCACCCTTCCACCAATGCTAGCCTCTCTTGTGCCGCGCAACTCTTGCCGGTACCATACACCCACCATATACCTTCCTATAAGTAGCCACCATACCTATCTATTATGTCATTTCCATGGCCATTCCGAGATATATTGCCATGCAACTTTCCACCATTCCATTTATTATGACACGCTTCATCATTGTCATATTGCTTTGCATGATCATGTAGTTGACATTGTATTTGTGGCAAAGCCACCGTTCATAATTCTTTCATACATGTCACTCTTGAGTCATTGCACATCCTGGTACACCGCCGGAGGCATTCATATAGAGTCATATTTTGTTCTAAGTATCGAGTTGTAATCCTTGAGTTGTAAGTGAATAAAAGTGTGACGATATTCATTATTAGAGCATTGTCCCATGTGAGAAAAGGATGATGGGGGCTAAGATTCCCCCACAAGTCGGGATGAGACTCCGGACAAAAAATAAAAATAAAAAGAGGCCAAATAAAAAAAGAAGGAAAGGCCCAAACAAAAAATGAGATAAAAAGAGAGAAGGGGCAATGTTACTATCCTTTTACCACACTTGTGCTTCAAAGTAGCGATGTGATCTTCATGATAGAGAGTCTCCTATGATATCACTTTCATAAACTAGTGGTAAATTTTCATTATAGATCTTGGCTTGTATATTCCAATGATGGGCTTCCTCAAATTGCCCTAGGTCTTCGTGAGCAAGCAAGTTGGATGCACACCCACTTAGTTTCTTTTTTAGCTTTATACACTTATAGCTCTAGTGCATCCGTTGCATGGCAATCCCTACTCACTCACATTTATATCTATTGATGGGCATCTCCATAGCCCATTGATACACCTAGTTGATGTGAGACTATCTCCCTCTTTTGTCTTCTTCACAACCACCATATTCTCTTCCACCATAGTGCTATATCCATGGCTCACACTCATGTATTGTGTGAAAGTTGAAGAAGTTTGAGAACATCAAAAGTATGAAACAATTGCTTGGCTTGTCATCGGGGTTGTGCATGATTTAACTATTTTGTGTGATGGAGGTGGAGCATAGCCAGACTATATGATTTTGTAGGGATAGCTTTATTTGGCCATGTTATTTTGAGAAGCCATGATTGCTTTATTAGTATGCTTGAAGTATTGTTGTTTTTATGTCAATATTAAACTTTTGTTTTGAATCTTACGAATCTGAACATTCATGCCACAATAAAGAAGATTACATTGATAAATATCTTAGGTAGAATTCCACATCAAAAATTCTGTTTTTATCATTTACCTACTCGAGGACGAGCAGGAATTAAGCTTGGGGATGCTTGATACGTCTCCAACGTATCTATAATTTTTGATTGTTCCATGCTATTATATTATCTGTTTTGGATGTTTTATATGCATGATTTTGCTATTCTATATTATTTTTGGGACTAACCTATTAACCTAGAGCCTAGTGCCAGTTTCTATTTTTTTCCTGTTTTAGAGTTTCGCAGAAAAGAAATACCAAACGGAGTCCAAACGGAATAAAAATTTCGTGATGATCTTTCTTGGACTAGAAGCAAACCAGGAGACTTGGAGATGAAGTCGGAGGATCCACGAGGCGGCCACAAGGGTGGAGGGCACGCCCAAGGGGGTAGGGTGCGCCCCTGTCTTGTGGGAACCTCATGGGTCTCCTAACCTAATTCTTTCGCCCATATATACTCTTATACCCCAAAACCATCAGGGGAGCCACGAAAACACTTTTCCACCACCACAACCTTCTGTACCCATGAGATCCCATCTAGGGACCTTTTCTGGCGTCCTGCCGGAGGGGGATTCGATCATGGAGGGCTTCTACATCAACACCATTGCCCTTCCGATGAAGCGTGAGTAGTTTACCACAGACCTACGGGTCCATAGCTAGTAGCTAGATGGCTTATTCTCTCCCTTTGATTCTCAATACCATGTTCTCCTCAATGTTCTTGGAGATCTATTCGATGTAATATTCTTTTGCGGTGTGTTTGCCGAGATCCGATGAACTGTGGATTTATGATCAGATTATCTATGAATATTATTTGAATCTTCTTTGAATTCTTATATGCATGACTTGATATCTTTGCAAGTCTCTTTGAATTATCGGTTTAGTTTGGCCTACTAGATTGGTTTTTCTTGCAATGGGAGAAGTGCTTAGCTTTGGGTTCAATCTTGCGGTGTCCTTTCCCAGTGACAGTAGGGGAAGCAAGGCACGTATTGTATTGTTGCCATCGAGGATCGTAAGATGGGTTTTTGACCATATTGCTTGAGTTAATTCCTCTACATCATGTCATCTTACTTAATGCGTTACTCTGTTCCTTATGAACTTAATACTCTAGATGCATGCTGGATAGAGGTCGATTGGTGGAGTAATAGTAGTAGATGTAGAATCGTTTCAGTCTACTTGACACGGACGTGATTCCTATGTTCATGATCACTGCCTTAGATATCGTCATAATTATGTGCTCTTCTATCAATTGCTCAGCAGTAATTTGTTCACCCACTGTATTATTTCCTATTTTCAGAGAACCTACTAGTGAAATCTATGGCCCCCGGGTCTCCTTTCCTTCATATAAGTTTTCGTGTACTATTTTGCAATCTTTTACTTTCCGATCTATAAACCAAAAATTATTTACTTTATCATTTATCTATCTCTACCAGATCTCATTTTTGCAAGTAACCGTGAAGGGATTGAGAACCCCTTTATCGCGTTGGGTGCAAGTTTGTTTGATTGTTTGTGCAGGTATTGATACCTTGGCTCTCAAACTGAGGGAAATACTTACTCTACTTTGCTGCATCACCCTTTTCTCTTCAAGGGAAAAACCAACGCAAGCTCAATAGGTAGCAATGATGACGACGATGATGAATCCCCCTCTTTGGAGCCCCGAACAGACTCCAGAACAGCCCTCCCGATAAAGAACAGGAGGTGGCGGTAGCTCTGTATCGTAAAACGCGATGAAACTTCTTCTCCCATTTATTTCTCAAGAAGATGGAATTTATAGCCTTGGAATTGGGTCAGATGGAGCCTCGTGGGCCCCACAAGACATCAGGGCGCGCCCTGCATGGGGG
>NC_041387.1:647899515-647915803 GCF_002162155.2 Triticum dicoccoides
TCTTCATTACAGTATTTTTTATTTATTCAATAAAAAGTCTCTGCAAAGTTTCGTCTGATTCCAGGAACTTTTGTTTCTTCACAAAAACAACACCATGGTATCTGTTGAAATCAGCATCAACCCGGGTTAGTTTCATTCAAATCATGCAAATTAGAGTCCAAAACAAGAGAAAAAGTGTTCGGAAAAGTAGATACGATGGAGACGTATCAACTCCCCCAAGCTTAACTCATTGCTTGTCTTCGAGCAATTTAGTTCAAACTAAAAGTGATAAATAAAAACTTCTAAAAACTCTTTTGTTTTTGTATCAGTATATAAGCTTAAATAGTAGGGTCTTTTACGTATGTGTCCCTAACTTGAACCCACTACTCAGATTTACCCCTAATTTCGAAGCATGCTCAAATTTTCCCCTTTGTCGTTAGTTGACCTTATAGAAATGCCCTTTCGTGTCGTTTCCATTAGGTCAAAGGCCTTTGACCGTCTACCAGACGTTTCCTGGACATTTTTCCCCTACCTCCATGTGTCACTTACATGTGGGACCTACTCAGAGAGAAAATAAAAAGAAAAACATTTTCTCTCACCCCCTCTCTCTCACTTACATATGGGCCCTACTAATAAAATGAAAAATATTACTTGATATGGTTCAGTCATTGTTCTATTATTTTCTAAAATGTTATTTACTGATTTATTTGAGGGCTGGACCCACTAGTCAGCTTTTGTAAAATGAGTGTAATTAGAACTAATAACAGTTTAGGATAATCTGGGATTAGGCTAACTAAAAATACGCCGGCGCCCGCACATGAAGACACGACAGCGATGTACGGGAGGACGCTGGAGCAGTCGAGTGGCTGCAAGATCGGGCTTGTGAGGGTGCGGGAGAGAAGCTTCACTGGCCTGAGGTGTCCAGAGAATGTGGGGTGCCGGGGAGGATGGGAAGTTGCGAGCTTGAGCGGTGGCGACGGGAGGTGCTTGCCGGCAGAGCTACTTGGGGAGGCGAAGATAATCGGGAGCAGGCGGAGGATGATCAGGAGGAGATTTCAAAACTCAAGAACTTGAGGTAAGGCGGCAGTGCTCACTGGTGGAGGCAATGAAGCGGCGGCGGCGTGACACTGGAGATGGGGAAGACGAGGAAGGATCCGTCACTATGGGGCGTTTAAATTCAATTAATCGCACAGGAAGATGAATCAGAGAGCGGTCGGGCTATCAGACATTTTATTGGAGCTCTGTACTGTCGCTGGACGTGCGTGCGCGTCAATGCCGATGATAGTTGCTTTGCTATTCCTTGGCAAGAGATAGAGGGAGAGGGCGGCGGAGCACAGCGAGCTGGCGACCGGGCGCGGTGAGGTGGTGGAGGAGCATGGCGAGCCAGCTCCAGTGGCGGCGCGAGGACCGGTCTGCCGGCCGTCGCATGTAGTTCACCGGAGATGAGAGAGACCGCGAGGTCGGGAGACAGAGCGATATATTTTTTTATTTTCTTTATTTTTTGCTAGGCCCCACATGTAAGTTAGAGTGAGATGTGGGAGAGGGGTTTTTCTTTTTCCTTTTCTGGGCCAATATGTAAGTGAGAGAGACAGGGGTGAGAGAAAGTGTTTTTATTTTTATTTTTTCCTAAGTGAGTGCCACATGTAAGTGACACATGGAGGCAGGGGCAAAATGTCCATGAAGTGCCCCGTAGATGGTTAAAGGTCTTTGACCTAACGGAAACGTCACGGAAGGGCATTTCTATAAGGTCGCCTAACGGCAGAGGGGTAAATTTGAGTAGACTTTGAAATTAGGGGCAAATCTGAATAGGTGTTCGAGTTAGGGACAGAAATGCAAATGACCCTAAATAGTAACCAAGTTTTCAGCAAAGATCGTGATCTAACCATGTGAATGATGACACTTATAACTCACATTTACTTATATCAATAGCATAATCAAGTAGCGAGCAATAATAACATATCTCAAATGCCAACAATTTGGCAAAATAATCATGATATAATATGATAATTTGGTATCTCGCTAGCCCTTTCTAAGAATGCAAAACGTAAATGCATAGGACCTCTAAAGTTGAAGCAACGATTAAACATTGTACTACAGGGTAGAAGAGATCTAGTCATGCTCATTTCCAACATTAACTAGACTCAATGCATGTTAAACTAAGAATAATAATAGTGCTCTCTATGTTGGTGCTTGAATGAGAAGGTGATGACTCAATAGTAAAAGTAAATAACATGAATGTAAATAGAAAGGCCCGTCGCAGAGGGAAGCAGAGATTTGCAGCCGTGCCAGAGCTCAAAGCTTAAAATAGAGATGAATACATTTTTGAGTAGTGTGCTTTTCCTGTCAATGTCACGACAAAGGATTTCAACATGTTCCATGCTACACACATTATTGGCGGTTCCCATGCAGGAATGATAAGTTTAACTCCCACACAACCATACAAACACAAGGCATGGCTAGTCAAATCCACGGGTGCCCTCCAAACAATCAATTTTCCTGGGCGAGTTTTGTTTTATTATATATATTTTTCTTTTTGTTTGAGCATGTTTATTCTAAGTAGGACCTATCCTTTTTCTATGTGAGGAATGATTGAGCTGAGGACATCATCTAACCAGCAAGGAGTGATGGTGGGAAGGGAGTCATTTTGGCTGCCTAGTAGCTCACATACACCATAGTCCTCCAGCCCCATGCAAAGCATCCGCATGACCTACAACTCGGACAACACTCCCTACATTCTTCAATAGAGCTCGGGTCCCTAACCTCTGCATGCATGTTGGTCCCAACGTGGCTGTCATGAGAGGCAATGGCTCCCCGATGTTCTAGGTGAACCTGAGGAGGAGGCCGCAAGAAGCGCACCCGCCAAACTAAGTACGGTGACGACGACTCCATATGTTGATGGAATTGGAGCATGTGCCCAATCCCATACACCCAACGATGGTGGTGCCCGTTGAGTCTGAGCCTTTCGCCGCCCAGTGTTAAACCGATGGCGGACGACATGACGATGATGGTATTGGTGGGGATGAAGAAAAAAAAGAGCAAAAATTTAATATAATGTAAATATAAAGTAAAGGAAGGATAGACTGGATTCTTTTGTACTTCTAAAGAAAATGTAGATACAAGGATTCGTCTTCCGTAGGTATGTGCTCCTTCTCTAAAAGCATACTCAAGAGGACCATAGTATCTATACAATTATTACGACTTCTCGAAGGGTCATGACGTGGTGAGAGAAAGAAAAGGAATTTATGGGGGTGGGAAAACAAATCACAGAACACCGATATGTACCGAAGAGAAGCAAAGAAACACGTGTTAGGAGCACAGAAATCACCAGCAGACCCTTAAAGTCGAAGAGAATTGAAAAGCTATGCGGTTCTGTACATGTAATGTAATAATGTAGTTACCGCACAAAATCTATGATCCCAAAAGAAAATTAAACATGTTTACCCGGCAAAAATACGTAACATAGGAAGAAAAAAACAAAATGTGCATACCACTTCCATTTGTCATGTCGACAAAGAAAGAAAATAGCAAAGCACTCGCTGTTGTTTCCTTGCGAGGGGGTTGAAGAAAACGCTTGACGCGCCTTCTCAAAGGGCTGCAACATGGTGGCAGAAAATAATAAAGAAGACCGAGTAGAGGTGGGAAAACAAATTGGGGAACCCCAGTGCATACGAAGAGAAGAAAAGAAACATGCCTATCAAGAATCACCACCAGGTCACTAAAATCAAAGAGAAATGAAAGGCTAAACGGTTTTGTGCCTGTAATAATGTAACTAATATTGTTGTTATCACACAAAAATCTACCCTCCCAAAAGAAAACGTAAACATCATTACCCCGCAAGAAAGCATAAGAACCTAGTGTATGTAGGAAGAGAAAAGCAAAGTGTGCAAACCGGTTGTCATTTGTCAAGCTATCGGAAGAAGGGAAATAGTTGTGCAAGTGCCACATTCCAGGTCCTCGTGTACGCACGCGCCGAAAAAGGATACATTGAGCGTATTCACCGCGTAGTCCCCTCCCCTCTTCCTCCTGCTGCGCCAAGGTCTAATAAAAGTAGGGATCCCACGCATGAGTCCCTCCAACTACAAAGACCCCCAACCCCAAGAAAGCCTCAAGTCGTTTCGGTCTCCCTCACCCTGGCTCCCTATGAGGAGTACGTGTAGGAAAGCGTGCGGCGCAGGAACCAGAATCTCCCTGAGAGCGAGAGGAGGTTGGGGCAGTTGCTTCGCCTTCTCTTCTCCCATCCCGAAAGCAAGGGGCATTGACTAGCTATTTCGTTCTAGGTCATACATTGTTGTCTCCATCCTTCAACATATTGCTTTGTCATCATACATTGTCGTCTTCATTGTTAGACACATATTGCTATTCAAGTCATAAATTGCCTTCAACATTGTTAGATATTGCTTCGTCGGTTTTAATATGCGTCACATTGACCAACTTCTTTTGGGAACTTTTTGTTTGAATAGAATCTGTCATCTTGACATCCTGGAACTCTTTTTATGAAGGCTGAACTGTGAACATGGGTGTCGCACTTGCATGTAATTTTTTTTGAAGAAACTGTAGTTGCTAACACACATTCATTTGACTAGTTATTGTGTTCCGACACATACGTTGTTGTCATCTATTTGGATAATGTTTTTACTGGTTCATATGCTCGTTGCATTGACCATCTTTGCTATTAGAGTCATACGTTGTTGACATCTTGTTAGATAATGTTTCTGCCGGTTCGTATGTTCTTTGCATTGACCATTTGTTGTTGTTAGAGTCATACATTGTTTTTGTCTTGTTAGATAATGCTTTTTGTTAGTTCGTACGCTCGTGCATTTACCATCTATTGTTGTTATAGTCACACGCTGTTGTTCATTAAATGATTTTTGGTTTTCTGCTCTTATCTGCATTGCATTGACCAACTATTGCTAAGAATGGTCCCTATTGACATTTGGAGCTATTTTATATAGGCCAATGAGTGCACATTTGTGTTTCAGTTGTAGGTACATTGTTTATAGGAATCTAGTTGCTAAGCTAAAGTTTACTTGATTCCAAGTATTTATTTGGTTGCTCTTGTCCAATTACCTTTTGCACTTCTGAATTGGTAATAGTTTTCATTGATGCATGACCCCAATATGATTTGTCGTCGGTGCAACGGGAAATGTGTATCCATGAATCCACCCAACCAAGGGCGCATGAGGAAGCCGTGGGGACTCTGGATTCGCAACCGAGGGGTATTGTATCTAGGGCATGTGATTCCCTAAATCTCGTGGATGTCGAGGAATATAACATGGCGGGGTGGGCGATGCATCGGTGCTACAAGAGGTGCGAGAGCGCATGGTGTTGTTGTGCCCTCGATACCATTACCACTGATGCAGTGTTGTTATTTTCTTGCAGAAGACGATGGAAACACTCAATGCACCCTCTCGAGGGGCCACAACATGGTGCTAGAAAGAAGAAATAAAACCGATCGAAGGATGTGGGAAAACGAATCGCGGAACACCGGAGCATTCGAAGAGAAGGATAAAAACACGCGTGCCACCACCAGAAGCGCAGAAGTTGCCAGGAGGCTCCGGGAACTGAAGAGAATGCAAAAACTACGTGGTTCTATACATGTAAAGTAATTATGTAGTTGTTATTATAACACAAAAGATCTACAATCCCATAGGAAAAACATAAACATAATTACCGCAAAAAAATACATCAGAACCTTGGAAGAAACAAAGAAAGTGTGCATGCCACTTGCCATTTTCCAAGCCGGCGAAAGAGAGGAAACAGATCACAAGTGCCATGCTCTGGGTCCCCACGTACGCGAGCACCAGATAAGGAGAACTTGGAGCGTGTTTTCCATGCACTATGCCTCCCTCTCTCCCTGCCGCTGCGCTGAGGCCTGATAATAGTGGGTGTCCCACGCACACATGCGGGATCCCTCTGACTACACGGTAATCCTGGACGACGACTGTGTAATCCTGGATGCTGACCCTGTCATCGACATGTTCATTGTCGATGAGAAGAAACCTAGGAATGATGGTGCAAAAGAAGATTTGTGTGTTGTTTGAGAGAAAGGGGAGGTACTGATTTCTTGCGTGCAATTCCTCTATGTTACCACATTGTGTCCGACTCATACATCATTGCCAGTTTGTATATGCGTAAAATTTGACGAGCTATTGTGTTATGGGTCATACATTGTCATGTTCATCCTTGTACATATTGTTTTGTCATCATACATTATCGTCTTCATTGTTAAACATATATTGCTATTCAAGTCATAAATTGCCTTCAACATTGTTAGATATCGCTTCGTCGGTTCTAATATGTGTCACATTGATGAACTTCTTTTGGGGCCTTTTTTATTGACCAGAATGTGTCCTATGGGCGTTCTAGAACTCTTTCTATGTAGGCTGATCTATGAACATCTATGTCTGACTTGCATGTAAATTTGTTGCATAACGTGTTTGCCATGCACTGCGTGTCTCCCTCTCTCCCTGCCGCTGCGCTGAGGCCTGATAACAGTGGGTGTCCCACGCACACACGCAGGACTCCTCCGATTACACGGTAATCCTGGACGATGACTATGTAATCCTGGATGGCGACCTTGACATAGCCATGTTCATTGTCAACGAGAAGAAACCTGGGAACGATGGTGCAAAAGAAGATTTGTGTGTTGTTTGAGAGAAAGGGGAGGTACTGATTTCTTGCCTTTAATTCCTCTCTGTTACCACATCGTGTTCGACTCATACATCATTGCCACTTTGTATATGCGCTAAATTTGACGAGCTATTGTGTTCTAGGTCATACATTGTCGTGTTCATCCTTGTACATATTGTTTTGTCATCGTACATTATCGTCTTCATTGTTAGACATATATTGCTATTCAAGTCATAAATTGCCTTCAACATTGTTAGATATCGCTTCGTTGGTTCTAATATGTGTCACATTGATGAACTTCTTTTGGGGCCTTTTTTATTGACCACAATGTGTCCCATGGACATTCTCGAACACTTTCTATGTAGGCCGATCTATGAACATCTATGTCTAACTTGCATGTAAATATGTTGCATAAATCTTAGGATTTGCGGATGGTGCAATATGTGATGATGGATCCATAAAACTACCCATCCAAGGTGGAGGTGGAAGCCATGGGGACTATAGATCCCGCAGTCGTGGTGGCTGGCAATGCTTGTTCTAGGGTTGAAAGGTGATGGAATCCCATGGACATCAAGGAATACAATGTCCCAGAGAGGGTGGCGTGTTGGTGTTGTGACAGTTCACAAGAGAGGGGATGGAGGAAAGGGCTACGTGTTGATGTGTCACTATTGTTATTACTGCTAATGTGTTGTCATAGTTCCTTTTTTTTACCTAATTTGTGTAAGGAGGAGAAAGTGTTGGACGTGCCTTCTTGAACGGCCACATTACATTGTGTGGAAAGGAACAAAAATTGAGTGGAGGTGAGAGAACGAATCAGAGAAGACCGTTCAAAATCACATACGTATGAAGTGAACTAACAAATCAGACTTTTCAACACCATAGTAATCACAAGAAAAACAAAAATACTGGGAGGATTGAAAGGATACCCTGTTTGGTACATGTAGCAATGTACGTAGTTATAGCAAAAATGCACAAAATAACCTAGGAAGAGCAAGTGTGAATACCACTTGTCAAGAAGGTGAAAGGAAGGAAGTAGCAATGCAAGTGACATAGTTTCTTCCTAAAATTTCATTTTCATTATTTTATAATGAATGAACTCACCATCTAGTGAGTTTACCGTTTCTTCCTCCCATTTCCATTTTATTCCCCCCATTTTCTTGACATTTGTGGTTTCTTGCCATCGATTCCAAGATATCACCATTCAAAACAGTAAACACTATTTGCCACCAAGATTTCAATGTGTGTGTAACATGGGGTTTACAGTTTTATTATAGTTCATGAGTATGTTTCCTCTAGGTAGTGTCTTTGCTTCTGCTCTATGAGGAAAGATGGAGGTGAGGGCATCATCCCAACAGTAGGGAGTGATGGCGGGAAGGGGGTCATTTGGGCTGCCAATATCCTACTGACGCCACAATCCTCTGGCCCCATGTAGAGCTCAACTTGATATCTAGCCTCGACTTGACTGTTGGCCCCGACGAGGCTAGCACATGAGGCAATGGCGTGCCGGCCTTTCAAATCAACATGAGGAGGATGACATGTAGAAGCGCCAACAATCAACTAAGTATGGTAACAAAGGCTCCATGTCGTTGGCATTGGTGCCTATGGCCAAAGTTCATGGACCCAACGATAGTAGTTCCCAATGAGTTAGGGGCTTTCTCGACACCTAGAGTCAGGCCGACGGTGTGCGACGGTGGCACTGGTGGGATGCAGAACAAAATTGATAACACGCGTTCGTCAGTTTGAAGTTAAAATTATAATAAAGGAAGAACATAATGGTTTTTATAATACTTATGCATCCACTAATAGATGCAAATGTTAGAACCTATAATCATGTGTGATGTTGGTATGATGGAAGAAGAGGATTTTCCGACGGTGCAATAGGCGATGTTGTATTTGTGAAACCACCCACCCAACCAAGGACGGATGATGAAGCCATGGGGTCTCTGGATCCCGTAGTCGGGACAACAAGCGATGCTAGGCCTGGGGACAATAGGCCGCTAACACCCATGGACATCAAAGAAGAAATGGTGGAAAGGGTCATGTGTTGATGTTGTGAAAGGTCGAGGGAGAGGACACGAAGGAGAGTGTTACCTTTTGATGCTCCGTCATTGACATTATTGCTATTAATTGTTTCATTTTTGCTTAATTTGCTAAAGGAGGAAAACCTGTTTGATGTTCTTTCTTAAAGGGCCACATTACACGTTGTGCAACAACAAAAATACTAACTGTACATCAGAAAAAATCAAAGAAGACCAGTCAAGTTTATGTATGTACAAACAGAACTAAAGTAGCAGGCATGTCAGCAACATAGAAATCACAATAAGACCTAAAAAGCAGAGGGAATTGAAAGGATAGGTTGTTTAGTACACGTAACAATGTGTGCAGTTATAACACAACAACATACAGTCCCCAAAAATGCACACAAGGACCAAGAAATAGAAAGTGTGAATACCACTCTTCAAGCCAATACAAGAAAGGAAATAACAATACAAGTGACATGGTTTGATCCAACTATTTCACTTTCCCCATTTTAGGAAGAATAAAGTCACTATCTAGTGAGTCTACTGGTTTCTTCCTCCCATTTTCTTTCCATTTTCCTTATTTACTTGACATTTGTGGCTTCTTCCCAACCATTCCAAGATACCACTACTCAAAGATGTAAAATTTGTTCGCCGCAAAGATTTTGAGCTTTGTGCAATAGAAGGTTTACGATTTTCATATAATTGATGAATATGTTTGTTCTAGGTAGGAGCTCTGTTTATGCTATGTGAGGAACAATTGAGGTAAGGGAATAGTTTGAGAAGTATGGAGTGACGGCGGGAAGGGAACCGTTTGGGCTACCTAATAGCTTATCGACACAACAGTCCTCCGGCCGCATGCAGATCATGCGTTCGACATATGACCCGGAAGAACTCCCTACTTCCTTCAGCGCAGCTCAGCTTGCTAGCCTCAACAAGCCTATTGGCCCCGACATGGTTGTCACATGAAGCAATGGGCCCTGATATTCCAGGTGAACATGAGGAGGAAGCAACGAAGAAGCACAGACAACCAACTAAGTACGGTGACGACGACTCCATGTCGCTGGCATTGGCGCTTGTGCCCAATCCCGTAGACCCGAGGCGGTGGTTCCCGATTAGTCTGAGCCTTTTAGTTGCCTTCCGTCAAACCTTCGACGGATGACAAGCCAGTGGTGGTGCTAGTGGGGAGAGAGAAACAAAAAAAAATAGCAAAATTTTATTAGTCATAAGTATAAACTAAGGAAGTATACACTGAATATATACTTCCACAAAGTATAGACACAAGTATTCATCTTCCAGATACTATGTGCTCCTTTCTTAATCCATATCCAAGAGGGCATCGTACTATCAATTATTATGCATGCACTGAGTAGATGCAAATGTTGGATTGAAATCAAATGTGTAGTACGCACTCACTAGTGATGTTGATTCCGATGGCGAAGAGGATTTGTTGCTCGGTAACAGGTTTCATCGTATCCATGGAAACACCAAACATAGAGACAGATGGGGAAGCCATGGGGACCCTGGATTCCTATTTGGAAGGCACAGGGTCCAAGGACGGTGAGGAAGATAACATGGTGGAGAGGGAAATGTGTCGGTGCTATGAGAGGTCGGGGGAGAGGAAGCCAAGGAGAGGGTGGCGTGTTGTTGCGCTCTCGATGTTATTACTACTAGCACATATGCCCGTGCGTTGCAACGATAGAGAAAACAGTATGCATTTAAAGTTAGTAAGAATTATATATGCAAGGAAAAACCCTATGTGCACGTGAAAAAGCAACATTTAGCTCCTCGGTTTCACCGGGCGTGTAGTAATCAATCCGCCATTTTTCCATTCTTTGATCGAGTGCATTTAAGAGTTTTGTTATGTCATTGTACGCGAGAGAAGGCCCATGAATTATTCAATCTACTTTTCCTTTCAATGGAGGAGATTTTAAGGTATGAAGTTTCTGCATATTGTAGGAAACACGAACCATTTTTTAAATCTGAACAGTTTCTGAAAATTATGTACACTTTTAGAAAAACGCGAATAAAATTTGAAATAGGAACATCTTTTAAAATTCACAAACATTTATTTAAAAAGCAAACTTTTTTTATAAACACATGAACATTATTTGAGTTTGGGAATATTTTTTTAGAACGGGAACATGTCTTGAAAATTCATAACATTTTTCGAGAATGTGTATCTTCTAATATTTTTTGAATTGTGAAAGTTTCACGAAGACAAGAATATGTTTCAAATTTGGAGCATTTTTAAAATGCCATTTTCTTTTTAGAAATATCGAACAATTTTGAAAAACAATAAAGGTTTTTGAAAAGGTGGGATACTTTTTTCAAGTTCCGACTGTTTTTTTAAATAGCAACAAAATTTTGGAATTCTGAACATTTTGTATAATTTGAATTTTAAAAAAAAATCTGAATATGTTTGAAAATTTTGAATATATGAAATCAATTATATACAAAAAATAAATTTGAGAGGGAAAAAATTGATAGGGGAAGGAGAATAAAAATAGAAGTAAACCGCAGAAAGAAAGAAAAATGGGACAACCCATTATTGGCTGTCATATGAGAAGCTCCGACTATTTGTCGCCTTGTGCGGTAAATAGAACATTCCCAGCTGCGTGAGCAGAAAAAAAAGTGGACTGGTTTTGTTGGACCACAGAGTGCATCCCGCGTATGAAATTCTGGAAAACCCTTTTTTTTCTAGCAAGCGAACACAAAGAATTTAGTACCATCTCGGATAGAGAAAAAAATCGGCGGTGAACAGATGAAAAAATTAGCGAAACGCACCTTGCTTTATTAGTACTAGCACATATGCCCGTGCGTTGCAACGATAGAGAAAATAGTATGCATTTAAAGTTAGTGAGAATTATATATGCAAGGAAAAACCCAATGTGCACGTGAAAAAGCAACATTTAGCTCCTCGGTTTCACCGGGCGTGTAGTAATCAATCCGCCATTTTCCCATTCTTTGATCGAGTGCATTGAAGAGTTTTGTTATGTCATTGTACGCGAGAGAAGGCCCATGAATTATTCAATCTATTTTTCCTTTCAATCGAGGAGATTTTAAGGTATTAAGTTTCTGCATATTGTAGGAAACACGAACCATTTTTTAAATCTGAACAGTTTCTGAAAATTATGTACACTTTTAGAAAAACGCGAATAAAATTTGAAATAGGAACATCTTTTAAAATTCACAAACATTTGTTGAAAAAGCAAACTTTTTTTATAAAAACATGAACATTATTTGAGTTTGGGAATATTTTTTTAGAACGGGAACATGTCTTGAAAATTCATAACATTTTTCGAAAATGTGTATCTTCTAATATGTTTTGAATTGTGAAAGTTTCACGAAGAGAAGAATATTTTTCAAATTTGGAGATTTTTAAAATGCCATTTTCTTTTTAGAAATCTCGAACAATTTTGAAAAACAATAAAGGTTTTTGAAAAGGTGGGATACTTTTTTCAAGTTCCGAATGTTTTTTTAAATAGCAACAAAATTTTGGAATTCTGAACATTTTGTATAATTTGAATTTAAAAAATCTGAATATGTTTGAAAATTTTGAATATATGAAATAAATTATATACAAAAAATAAACTTGAGAGGGAAAAAATTGATAGGGGAAGGAGAAAAAAAATAGAAGTAAACCGCAGAAAGAAAGAAAAATGGGACAACCCATTATTGGTTGTCCTGTGAGAAGGTCCGACTATTTGTCGCCTTGTGCGGTAAATAGAACTTTCCCAGCTGCGTGAGCAGAAAAATAAGTCGACTGGTTTTGTTGGGCCACAGAGTGCAGCCCGCTTATGAAATTCTGGAAAAACCTTTTTTTTCTAGCAGGCGAACGCTAAGAATTTAGTACCATCTCGGATAGAGAAAAAAAATCGGCGGTGAACAGATGAAAAAATTAGCGAAACCCACCTTGTTTTATTAGTATAGAACGGGAACATGTGTTTAAAATTCATAACATTTTTCGAAAAGGTGTATCTTCTAATATTTTTTTTAATTGTGCAAGTTTCACGAAATAAGAATATTTTTCAAATTTGGAGCATTTTTAAATGCCATTTTCTTTTTATAAATCTCGAACAATTTTGAAAAACAATAAAGGTTTTTTAAAAGGTGGGATACTTTTTTCAAGTTCCAAATATTTTTTGAAATAGCAACAAAATTTTGGAATTCTGAACATTTTGTATTGAATTTTTTTAAAAATTTCTGAATATGTTTGAAAATTTTGAATATATGAAATAAATTATGTACAAAAAATAAACTTGAGAGGGAAAAAATTGATAGGGGAAGGAGAATAAAAATAGAAGTAAACCGCAGAAAGAAAGAAAAATGGGACAACCCATTATTGGTTGTCCTGTTTGAAGCTCCGACTATTTTTCGCATTGTGCGGTAAATAGAATTTTCCCAGCTGCGTGAGCAGAAAAATAAGTGGTCTGGTTTTGTTGGGCCACAGAGTGCAGCCCGTGTATGAAATTCTGGAAAAACCCTTTTTTTCTAGCAGGCGAACGCAAAGAATTTAGTACCACCTCGGATAGGGAAAAAAATTGGCGGTGAACGGATGAAAAAATTAGCGAAACGCACCTTGCTTTATTAGTAGGTATAGATATAGATATAGATATAGAGGTATAAATATAGATATAAATATGGATATAGATATAGATATAGATATAGATATAGGTTGATGCACTGCCGCTGTTATTTTCTTGCAAAAGGAGGAGAAAACACTTGACACGCCTTCTAAAAGGATCACAACACGGTGATAGAAATAGAAAGGAAAAATAGCTAGAGTTGGGAGAACAAATTGCGGAACACTAGTGCATTTGATGCGAAATAAAGAAAAACACGTGTCATCAGTACAGAAATCACCAACACAACGCTAAAATAATAGAGAACGGATAGGCTAGGCGGTCTGTACATCTAATGTAATAATGTGATGTATAATTACTAACAGTTGTCACACAACAATCTACGATCATCATGAAATAAAAACATCAGGACCTAGTAGGAAGAGAAAAAGAAAGTGTCCATATCACTTGCCGTTTATCAAACCGGTGAGAGAAAGGAAACATCAACGCAAGTGCCATGTTATGGCTCCCCACATACACGGGTTCTACAAAAGGAGCAAGCCTCCCCTCCCCCTCCTGCTGCACCGAGGTCTCATAATAGTGGGGGTCCCACTCACGATTCCTTGGGGTTTGGTTGTGCCTAGGCTTGTGTTGGTTAAGCCAACTCCACCGCGCGACTCCAAAGGGACGTCCATTTTGTCCGGATTCTGTCCGTTTGGGTAGGGGTTTGAGGCCGTGTCCGGGCCTGTCCTGGGATGCGGTGGCCGTGCGCGCAGCGTGCGGCCGCATCCATTTTGCCCCATTCTGTCCCGTCCACTAAAAAAACTAAAAAGTAACATTTCAAATGCCAAGCCGTAGTTCAGGCCAGCGGCCCCGGTTCATCACGCCGGCCTACACGTCCATCGCCGGCATCAGTCAGCGGCCGGCAACACAGCCAGCCTCCAAAATGAATAGTTTTCCTCGCTGGCAACACAGCCAGCGGCCGGCAACACAGCCGGCCTCCAAAATGAATGTTTTCTCGCCGGCACACTGCCAGCGGCCCCGACGGGCGGGCGGCACCCATGCCAGCCTCAAAAAGAACGGCCACGCCGATCGGACGACCTAGTTCAGGCCTTCGGCGTCGAGCATCTCCTTCTGTCTGGCCTCGAACCAGGCCCTCGTCTTGTCGCTCATCTTCGATAAGTCCACGCTCATGATCGCAAGGGCCACCTCCTTCGCTTTGGTGGCGGCATTGGTGGCCTCGATGTCGAGCTGCCTCTGCCTGGCCTTGACGTTATCGGCCTAGATGTCCAGCTGTCTTTGCCTGGCCGCCTCCTCCATGTCGAGCTGCCTTTGCCGGGCCGCCTCCTCCATGTCGAGCTTCCTCCTCTTGGCCGCCTCCTCCATCTCAAGCTTCTGTCTTTGAAGGTCTAGGTACTGCTTCATTTGCTCGTCCTTGCTTTGCCGCTTCTTCTCGTCCCTCACATCCTTTTGGGACATCATGCCATGCAAAGTCTCATGCAAGGCCATGGATGACGCGTCACGTATGTCGTCCACCTTGGAGTTGGTCTTGCCCCTCGGCCTCTTCAACGCCTCGCCATCCCCACCTCCGGCGAACTTGGCCGTCTTCTTGCCTCTCTTTCTTTGAAGTTCACAGTATTGGTCCTTGAACTTGGGGCAATTGTTGATGATCGTCCAACAATGCGTAAGAGTAAATGGCTTATCATTGTACCGGGCCTTGAATGCCTCCAAAGATTGGAATGCCTACACGACATGATCAACAACAAGTAAACATGCAAACATATACACGGCCAAAGCCTCATGGCCGTAGCAAGGAAAGAGCTAGAAAGAGGAGACCATACCATGTCCCCAACGCCGAGACCACTCACGGGCCGTGCTTCAACGCTCTCAAATGCGGCGCAATACTTGTTGCACTCTTGTTGGATGAACAATCATCTTTTTTGAATCGAGCCGATGCCACGGTTGCTTGTAATTTGGTAGGGCTCAAACATCCTCCTTTCATGGAATGTTTTGTGGACCCTCGTCCAAAAAACAATGCCCTTTTGTTGCGCGTCGGTCCTCGGATCTTGGCTAATCTCCATCCAAGCTTGGAAAATCAACTTGTCCTCATCTTGTGTGTATGAACCCGCGCGAATGCTCTTCCTCTTCTTTTGTGCCTCGGCTCTTTGGGTGAGCTCGTCGATGAACAATGGCGCACCACTAATATCAACGTCATTGCTTTCTTCTTCTTCATCATCACCTTCGACATAGATGTCATCGTGACTCGTGGTCGTAGTCAGCACGGTCGTCGGCCTCTTCATCGGGGACGTACTCGGCACGGCCATCCTGACTTTGGGTCTCATCGAGGTCGTAGGTACGGCCATGGCCACCGTCGAAGATCACGTCCTCCATGTACCGGTTGTAGAAGGGATCGTCGACCGCTGGCGTTGGGGTTGGCATTCCGTCAAACAAGACACGGGGGGCCGGCATGGTGCCCATGAACGGTGCCCGTGCCTGCTTTCTTAGCATCTCGACGGACGGCCGGCCGCCGCTGCTGGCCCTGGGCGTGACGTTGAGGTCGATGACGGCCGCGGGGCGCGGTGTGGACGGCGCGAACAAGCCCACCTCCGGCGACCCCGAGAAACGGGTATGTCCGCCGTGTCTTGGTGGAGGGAAGCCGGGCGACATGGGCGTGGTGCGCGACGTCGGCGACTGGCAGTGCGTAGGCCGGGCGACCGACGAGCTGGTGCTCGCCGGGGCGACGGCCGCTGCAGGGAACCCGGCAGGACGGCCCATGCCAAGCATGAGGATGGCGTGCACTTTGTTGACGAGGTCCTCCTTCTCGTCGGCAGCGGCCTTGCGCCGCGCGGCCTCCAGCTCCTCGCGCATGACGGCTCTCTTGGCCGCGGCGGCATTGAGCTTGACGACCGCTCTCTGTTCCCTCCTCTTCGCCGATTCCGCGTCCAACTTGGCGATCTCCTCCAGTGTGCACTCCGACCGCGGCTTCCTTTGCGCCTTCTTCTTCACCTTTGCGGGCGGGTCGACGGCCAGGCCGCCGGAACTCGGCGGGGCGTCGGCCATGGCCGGAAGAGAGAGGGGGCGGCGGGAGGAAGGCGG
>NC_041387.1:647916266-647978727 GCF_002162155.2 Triticum dicoccoides
TTTCTCCCACCGACAGACGGGCCAGGGGAGGACAAGCGCGCGCGTCCCGCCCGTCCGCGCGCTGTCTGTTTTACCCCAAAACCAGCGCAAGTTTGGGCCGAGGATGGGTCGAAAGCGGACACAAAACGGACACAAAGTCCGTTTGCGCCCGCGCGCTGGGCCGTCTCTTTTGTCCCTTTTACCCTAAACGGACGGGGGCGGACAGGATAGGGTCGCGCGGTGGAGTTGGCCTTATCTGGGACATGTTCTAAATTCCATGCAGATGCATAGGTTTGTTTGTGCAGGGCATGGGATTTATTCCACACCCTGGTTAGGGCGGCTTGGTTGGTGCACTCCTCGTTCTCCACCAGTCCACCATCATGGCACTGTTCGAACATTATAGCTTGGAATTCAGTGACACTCGGCTCAGTGGAGTCCAATGAGGGGAGTGGACAGGACCACGATAGGACATGGACGAGGGGGCGACCGGCGTCATGACCGAGCGACGCCTACTAGTAGTAGGGGACGTAGGACATGAAATTTTGTTGACTCAAGATAACATTTCCCCCTAGCGGTTTGACATCTAATTTTTGTTTTCATCTTTTTTATTTATTTACTCCTCGTAATTATTATGAGAAACAAATATACATGCACATCACATGCTACTTGCGGAAAGGGTTTTCCTCTTCTCCAGTCCACGTGACCACATCTGGGCGGAGAGAGGAAGCTCGGGAGACGGAGAAGGGGAGCGGAGATGATCATCGTGGCGGGCTTAGAGGAGTGGATATGGTACATGGCGGCGGGGCATGTGGTGAGGATGGCCCAGTTCAGAGAGATCTGTGGATAGTTTCCAAACATGGAGATGCTCGATGAGGACTCGGTTAGAATTTCCATCTCGGCAACGAGGGCGGAGCGAGCAAGGATGTCCAGAGATGGAGCTTTGTTCCTACGAGCTCATTCACTATGCTATGATTCAATCGAAATCGGTGGATCAGGGGCATAGGAGGAGATGGGCGGCATACAGATCACATATGATGTTTTCCCCAAATCCAGAGGGGAAAACTAATGGCAGTGCCTGTACCGGGGTTGGTTGAGCAGCAGATACCGGATATTGGAGAAATCATTGTGCCTAAGACTAGCCACAGTGGGAGTAACTTCAGCAGTAACATCGAGTCCAACTCAGCAAATTTGCTTACGTGGCAATGAGTTAATGAGGAGAGAGGTAGTTACAGTAACTTAGCAAGTTACTGTAACATCACATGTCCCAATGCAATATGAGTCTATAACCTAATAAATAAAGCTTTGCATGTTACCACACTTATGTTACTTCTCACTATGAAGGTAGTAACATAGTCTAGGGATATATGTATGTTACTAGTGTATGTTACTATGCACTATGGCTAGTCTAATACAAGGAGAGGGAGATGCATGCACACGATTCAGATGTCGTGTCGCTCGCCTCACTTCCCTTATCGCTCAGCGAGGACTCAGGCGCTTGCTCACAGGTTAGGCAGGCATTATGAGTCACTCTAGCCGATAGCCGCTCCTGGGTGTTGGACGGGAGAGGATTACGATGAGGAATCTTCTATAGTGTATCATATGTATAATCAAACCCCCTTCTCAAATTCATGCTACCTAGGGTAGATATCTCATTGCACCGTCAAGATATTTAGATTGATATGGCTCATTTCATACTGTTGTTGTCCATGATAGACAAATACAGAGATCTGTGAAGAAACAATTGAGGAAGCAACATTGTACTAATAATACTAAATATGTGGTTGATTTGAGTTGCTCTCCATCTTTATTTTCACCTGCTAGTTGCTTCCCTCTTGATTCAGTTGGTGATATTTGATGACCCACAAGTATAGGGGATCGAGACAGTCTTCAAGGGTAGTATCTCACACAAATTTGTTGATTCGACACAAGGGGGGCAAAGAATATTTATGAGCCTTAGCAGTTGAGTTGTCAGTTCAACCACACCTAGAAAATAATATTTTTGCAACAAAGTACTTAGTAGCACAGTAGTATGATAGTTTGGTGGTAGCAGTAACAGTAGCAATAGTAATAGTAACGGTGGCAATTTTGTAGTGATTGTAATAGTAGCAACAACTATAGTAACTTAGCAAAGACAAGGCATTGGATCAGTGATTGATATTTGTGTGGACGACATTCATCGTATAACAGTCACAAAATAGAGTAATACACAATAGCTCCAATTCATCTATTCAATGTAGACATGTATTGCGTATATAGTCATACATGCTTATAATAAGGATTTGCATGACATCTTTTATCCTACCCTCCCGTGACAGCGGGGTCCATAAGGTAATGTAAGGGATATTATGGCCTACGTTTAATAGAGAATTGAAACAAAGCACTAAAACATGGTAAATGCATGAACTCCTCGAATTATAGTCATCTCCAGAGAGTATCCCAATTATTATCACATTAGGGTCTACGATCCAGAACAATAACATGTCCATACAACTAGCAGATAGGATCAAGAACTCAAATATGTTCATGAAAACATAGAGGGTTTGAATCTGAAATCATGACACTCAGGCCGTAGTGACAAGCATTAAGCATAGCAAAGTAATAGCAACATCAATCTCAGAACATAGTTGATATTAGGATCAAGCCCTAAAAAATTGACTCGATTACATGATAAATCTCATCCAACTCCATCACCGTGCAACAAGCCTACGAAGAAATTACTCACTGCCGGTGGTGAGCATCACAGAATTGTTGATGAAGAAGGGTTGATTATGACGACGACGATGAATCCCCCTCTCCGTAGCCCCGAACGGACTCCAGAACAGCCCTCCTGATGAAGAACAAGATGTGGCGGTAGCTCTTATCGTAAAACATGATGAAACTTCTTCTCCTATTTTTTTCTCGGGAAGATAGAATTTGTAGGCTCGGAATTAGACCAGATGGAGCCTCGTGGGCCCCACAAGACATCAAGGCACGCCCTGCATGGGGGCGGGGGTAGGTGCGCCATGTTGCCTTGTGGGCAACAGGTGGGTCCTCTCTAGTAGATCTTCATTCCATTATTTTTATTTTTTCAATAAAAAGTCTCCACAAAGTTCCATCCAATTCCAGGAAATTTTGTTTCTGCACAAAAATAACACCATGGTAGTTCTGTTGAAAGTGGCGTCAGTTTGGGTTAGTTTCATTCAAATCATGCAAATTAGAGTCCAAAATAAGAGCAAAAATGTTTGGAAAAATAGATACGATGGAGACGTATCAACTCCCCCAAGCTTAACTCATTGCTTGTCCTCAAGCAATTTAGTTCGTAAACTGAAAGTGATAAATAAAAAGTTTTAGAAACTCTTTTGTTTTTGTATCTCTTTATAAGCTTAAATAGTAACCATGTTTTCAGCAAATACCATGATCTAATCATGTGAATGATAACACTTAGAACTCACATTTACTCATATCAATAGCATAATCAACTAGCGAACAATAATAACATATCCCAAATACCAACAATTTGTCAAAATAATCATGATATAATATGATAACATGGTATCTCGCTAGCCCTTTCTAAGAAAGCAAAACATAAATGCATAGGACCTCTGAAGTTGAAGCAACGGCTAAACATTGTAATACATGCTAGAAGAGATCCACTCATGCTCATTTCCAACATTAACTAGACTCAATGCATGTTAAACTAAGGATAACAATAGTGCTCTCTATGTTGGTTCTTGAATGAGAATGTGATTACCCAATAAGGGTTTTTATCATTTATGCCACTGGTTATGTCTTACTACTCAGTTTTGCCACTAAGAATTTCAACTGCTCAAAAATGCCATCGCTTCGTTAGGAACATGCTCAAAAATGCCACTGGACACCATTACTGTCAGCTCAAATCTCGTTTGCCATGTTATAATGACCAAAATACTTATAGACCAACATGTCACCTCTCCCTCTACCTCACTACAATGAAGTGTGGGTCCCACTTGATCCCAACATCGTTCTTATTTTCCTCTAAAATTATTCGCTTACTTACTCATGGCAAGTGGGATTCACACTTATTATTGTGAGATAGAGAGAGCTGACATGTGGGTATTGGGGAATTTTTGTCATATAACATGGTCAACGAGTTTGACCTAACAATAACGATGTCTAATGGCATTTTGAGAAAACATCTAATGGAACGATAGACATTTTTGAGATATCTAATGGCATTTTTGAGCAAGCATCTCACGAAATGATGGCATGTTTGAGCAGTAGTAATTTCTAATGGCAAAACTGAGTAGTGAGACACAACTAGTGGCATAAATGATAAAAACCCAAGTAAATAACATGAATGTAAATAGAAAGGCCCCTCGCAAAGGGAAGCAGAGATTTATAGCGGTGCTAGAGCTCAAAGCTTAAAATAGAGATGAATACATTTTTGAGTGGTGTGCTTTTCCTGTCAACGTCAAGACAAAGAATTTCAACATCTTCCATGCTAAACACATTATCGGGGTTCCCATGGAGAATGAAAAGTTTAACTCCCCCACAATCATACAAACACAATCATGGCTAGCCGAATCCATGGGTGCCCTCCAAACAATCAATTTTTCCAGGGGAGTTTTGTTTTATTATATATTTTTCTTTTTTGTTTGACGGGACTGGACATTCCAATTACCAGTCTCTCTCGTGCAGGACAAGTGAATAAACTCTCGCCATGAGAATAACCCACTTAGCATAGAAGATATTGACCGCCCCATCGCTCCATGAGCGGTACGGGCACACAAAATAGATGTTTATTTGTGTAAATAGAGATGGCACATGCAAATTTACTTGGGACGGCAGAGCAATACTATTTATGGGTAGATATGGTGGACTCTTTTAGAATAACTTTGGGGTTTTAGGATTGTAGATGCACAAGAAGTATTCCCGCCTAGTACATGCGAAGGCTAGTAAATAGATTGAGAAGCGACCAACTAGAGAGCGACAATTGTCATAATCATGCATTGCGGATATTTAACATTGACTATGAGCATGAGTAGGATATAAACACTCTGAATATAAATATCATAAAAGATGCATTGGTTTTGAATCAACTACGTGTGTGAAAATGTGCCAAGTCAAGCCACTTGAATTCTTCATAGGATACCATCCTAACATACTACACCATAATCATTTTAATGCATGTTGATACTCAAGATAAATCATTATTCACTTATAACTACTTAAGCATGGCATAAGCACCTATAATCTCTAATTCTCATCACAAACATGTTTACTCATAATATGTTGAATCAGGGCTACCGAGTTAAACATGTTTACAAAAACAAAAACAAAAGAAGTTCATACAAGCTTTTCTTTGCCACAATCATTTCATTAAAATTATCGTCATTATTGCCTTTCACTTGCATGACTGAATGATGTGAAAATAATAATAGTACAAGCATGCCGTGGACTAAGCTAAAATCTGCAAACAATTTACTCAAAGGAGAAGACAAGGAAATATTGGCCCTTTGTTAGATTAACAACTAAGCATATGAGAGACACTCAACAATTCTTACATAGTCTTCTCCATACTACTCAGATAAACACATCAAAATTGTCGAGGGAATGACCCCCGGGTAGTCCTAAGACATCGAGTCGGGCAGGGTGCCCGGCTGCCCCGGCTCACGCCCGCAGCCAGCTGCTCCAGCCGGCCGGCCGCCCGAAGTCAACCATGATGTCGCGTCGGACCTGCACGGATGTGACGGCCATGCCATGCGGCAAGACACTATTGATGAGTAGGCAGACACTTCACACCCGTCATGCGTTATCATCTACAGTGCTAGTTAGGCGCCGTGGGCCGTCACGTGTTCCCTGGGCAATGATTTATAAAGTGCCCTAGGGCTCCTCGCTTCAGTAAGCCCACGGACGCTCTGCTCCATCCCTCTCGCTCAGACCACCAAAATCATGCCTGCTACAAAAAAACTCCGATCAAATCCCCACACCGTTTCTGGGCCTCAAGCCGCCGCCCTAGGCACCTTCCCTCCCCGCCGCGCTGGTCGCCGACCACCAGTCCGATGTGTTTTAGGGGCTGGTCACGCGACGAGGGCTCGCTATCGCCAGACCCGGGCTCGGGCGCACTTGTCCGCACCCTACCTCCAACATCACCACCTCCAACGTCATCACCTCCATGGCTGTCCAATTCAGCCTCTTGCCCACCCGCACGAGGAGATCCTCCTCGTAGCCAAAACCGCCACCGCTGGGAATCCCTCCATCCCCCGGCACCACCTTCCTCCCGCTCTTCCTCGTCGAGGCCGCCGAGGCCGCGTCCTTCACCACGATCGCTCTCAGTGACCTCGTATCCCGCATCGCCTCCCACCACGCCCTTCCTCCCCTCCCTTCCTCCCCTCCCTTCCTTCGACTACGAGGCCGCACTCAAACGCGCCGTGCTCTGCTCGTACAAGCTCACCACCTATGCACGTGACGAGGGGACGACATCGATTCTCTCCCAAGTCTTATTTCTCCTTCTCGCGCACCTCCACAACCGCGCACCGATGCACCTCGCCAGCTGCTCTGCCTCTGCGCGCTCGCGCCGCCCTGCGCCGGTTGCTGGCAGCCTGTTGGCCGATCCGGCCGCACGCTGGCTCCGCTCGCATCGCCCCGGCCCTTCTCCACCCCACCTCTAGCCGGGGGAACGCGCGGACGCGGCGACACTGGTGGGGATGAAGAAAAAATATATGACATTTATGATCAGTACCAAGTTAAAATAATATTAAGCAAAGTTTAGACTTGTTTTTGTAAATACTTCTAAAAAAGTGTAGACGCAAGTATTTTTCATCCATAGGTATGTGTTTCTCTTCTAAAGCATTCTAAAAATGGGCTCAGTATCGTCAATTATTATGCATCCACTGGTAGATGCAAATGTTGGATTGGAATCAATATTCACCTGTAATGTTGATACGATGGAAGAAGAGTATTTGTGGACAGTGTAATAGGTGATGGTGTATCTATGAAACAACCCAGTCAAGGACGGATGATGAAACCCATGGGGACTCTGGATCCCGCAGTAGGGAGGGCGAGCAATATCGGGTCTACGACCACTGCTGATTCCTGTGGACATTGAGGAAGACAACATGGCGCAAAGGGTGGTGCGTTGATTATGTGAGAAGCCGAGGGAGAGGCCGCGGAGAAAAGGGCTATGTCTTGATGCTCCACCAGTGTTATTACTGGAAATGTGTTGTCATTGTTACTATTTTACTTCATTTGCTAAAGGAGGGGAAATGGTTTGACGTGCCTTCTTAAACGGTCACATTACGTGCTGTGCATGGAACCAAACTGACTGGAGGTGAGAAAGCAAATCGGAGAAGACCAATACAAAGAGAACTATTGAAACAGACGTGGCAGCAACATAGAAATCAGTAGCAGACCTAAAAAGCAAGGCTATGCAGTTTAGTAGATGTAACAATAACAGTGTACATAGTTATAACACAACAACCCACAATCCTCAAAAATGCACACGAAGACCTCGTAGGAAGAAAACGTGTGCATACCACTTATCAAGACAGTAAAAGAAAGGAAACATCAGTGCAAGTGACATCGTTTCATCCAACTATTTCATATTTCCCATTTTAGGATGAATAAACTTACCATCTAGTGAGTTTACCATTTCTTTAGCCCATTCATTTTCCCTATTTACCCATTCCAAGATACCACCGCTCAAATATGTAAACTCTGTTTGCCAACAAAAAATTGAGCTTTGGGCAACACGGGATTTATGGTTTTCTGATAGTTGTTGAGCATGTTTTTTCCAAGTAGGAGCTCTGCTTTTGCTATGTGAGGAATGATTGAGATGAGGACCTCGTCTAAGTAGCAAGGAGTGATGGCGGGAAGGGAGTCGTTTGGGCTGCATAGCTAATAGCTCACATACTCCATAGTCCTCCAACCCCATGCAAAGCATGTGCATGACCTACAACCCGGACGACAATCCCTGCTTCCTTCAATAGAGCTCAGGTCGCTAACCTCTGCATGCTGCGACGTGGCTGCTGCAGGAGGCAATGGTGCCCATATGTTCCAGGTGAACATGAGGAGGACGCCGCGAAGAAAAGCATCTGGCCAACCAAATACGGTTATGACGGCACCATGTGGCTGGCATTGGAACATGTGTCCAATCCCATAGACCCAACGACGGTGGCGCCCGATGAGTCCGAGCCTTTCGCCGCCTGCTGTTAAATCGATGGCGGCCGGCAAGCCGGTGGCGGTATCAGCGGGGATGAAGAAAACAAAGATAACAAAAAATTAATAAAATGTAAATATAAACTAAAGGAAGGATAGACTGAATTCTTTTATACTTCTAAAGAAAGTGTAGACATGAGTATTCATCTTCCATAGGTATGTGCAACTTCTCTAGCAGCATACTTTTGCTTCCAGTGAGTAGATGCAAATGTTGGATTGAAATCAAACCTATAGTCAGTAGTCAGTACTCACCATCACTATTGATTCTGACAGAAGAAGGAGATTTTCCGCCGCTGCAACACGTGACGTTTTATCCATGAAATCAACCAACCTAGGATGGATGAGGAAGCCATGGGAACTCTAACCCGCATATGGGAGGCGCTAGATCTAGGGCCAGCGGTTCGCAGACTACCGTGGATAGCGAGGAAGATTACATGGTGGGAGGGCAACATACCGGTGCTATGAGAGGTCAGGGGAGAGGACACGGAGGAGAGGGTAACGTGTTGTTGCGGCCTCGATGTTATTACTGTTGATGCGTTGCCACTATTATTTCCTTGTGGAAGGCGGAGAAAAAATTGACGTGCCTTCTCGAAGGGTCATGACGCGGTGAGAGAAAGAAAAGGAATCAACCAAAGGTGGGAAAACAAATCGCGGAACACCGAATGTACCGAAGAGAAGCAAAGAAACATGTGTCAGCAGCACAGAAATCGCGAACGGACCCCTAAGGTCGAAGAGAATTGAAAGCTATGTGGTTATGTATATGTTTACCCAAAAGCAAATTAAACATGTTTACCCAGCAAAAATACATAAGAACAGGATGTCACGCCCAATATGCGACCCTATCCAAAAGGAACTCGAAGGTCCCACCAAGAATAGACCCGCATATTGAAACGCTTTTGCAAGGTGGATATCATTACATCAACATTACATAATAGATGGGGATACATACATAAGGCATACAATGCCACTCGAATACAACATCACAATACATGAGAGCATCATCCGACTACGGATGAAACACAAACAGAAACTCAAACGACATCCACCCTGCTAGCCCAGGCTGCCGACCTGGAACCTATCCCTTGATCGAAGAAGAAACAGAAGAAGAACTCCAACGCAAGCAAGCATCGCTCTCGCGTCATGATCATCGC
The DNA here is from genome assembly GCF_002162155.2 of Triticum dicoccoides. Classification (NCBI taxonomy): domain Eukaryota; kingdom Viridiplantae; phylum Streptophyta; class Magnoliopsida; order Poales; family Poaceae; genus Triticum; species Triticum dicoccoides. The sequence goes on from NC_041387.1 coordinate 647,925,572, forward strand.
ATAACCTGTACCTGCAACTGTTGTTGTAGTAATCTGTGAGCCACGAGGACTCAGCAATCCCATTACCATGGGTATCAAGACTAGCAAAGCTTAAAGGGAAAGGAAGGGGTAAAGTGGTGAGGCTGCAGCAGCGACTAAGCATATATGGTGGCTAACATACGCAAATAAGAGCGAGAAGAGAGCAAGCAGAACGGTCGTCAACTAGTAATGATCAAGAATTGATCCTGAACTCCCACTTACGTCAAGCATAACCCAGAAACCGTGTTCACTTCCCGGACTCCGCCGAAAAGAGACCATCACGGCTACACACACGGTTGATGCGTTTTAATTCGGATCTGGTGTCAAGTTATCTACAACCGGACATTAACAAATTCCCATCTGCCTATAACCGCAGGCACGGCTTTCGAAAGATTATACCCTGCAGGGGTGTCCCAACTTAGCCCATGATAAGCTCTCGCGATCAACGAAGGATATACCTTCTCCCAGGAAGACCCGATCAGACTCGGAATCCCGGTTTACAAGACATTTCGACAATGGTAAAACAAGACCAGCAAAGCCTCCATCTGTGCCGACAAATCCCGATAGGAGCTGCACATATCTCATTCTCAGGGCACACCGGATGACCAGACGTCGGGTTGGCATAGACCCTGGTTGCCCAGGGGGCGCCGGACATCACTCGGTTTGGACCAACACTTAGACAAGCATTGGCCCGGGGGGGGGGGGCTAAAATAAAGATGACCCTCGGGTTGGCCAACCCAAGGGAAAGGTATAGGTGGTGGTGAGGCAAATGGTAAAACCAATGTTGGGCCTTGCTGGAGGAGTTTTATTCAAAGTGAACTGTCAAGGGGGTCCCACAAATCACCCGACCGCGTAAGGAACGCAAAATCCGGGAACATAACACCGGTATGACGGAAACTAGGGCGGCAAGAGTGGAACAAAACACCAGGCAAAAGGCCGAGTCTTCCACCCTTTACCAAGTATATAGATGCATTAATAATATAAGAGATATTGTGATATCCCAACCAAAATCCTGTCCACCATGGAGAAATCTTCAACTTCACCTGCAACTAGCAACGCTATAAGAGGGGCTGAGCAAAGCGGTAACATAGCCAAACAATGGTTTGCGTAGGAAAGGTGTCAAAGGTTAGAGGTTCATGGCAATATGGGAGGCTTGATAAACAGGTGATAGGTAGCGCAGCATAGCGAAAGAACGAAGCAACTAGCATAGCAATGATAGTAGTGAGATCCAGGGTAGCGGTCATCTTGCCTGAAATCCCGCAAGGAAGAAGAACGATTCCATGAAGAAGATGAACGGATGAAGCCGAACCAAGCGTAGACGAACGAATCCTCACGATCGCAACGAAACAGGAACTAGCGAGAAGAAACACACAACATGGTAAACACACCACACATGAACAAGACATGATGCACAACCAAGCATGATGCATGACAAAGCTACATGAAGCTACTCATGGCAAGGGATGATGCAAAGAAGAGCAACACATCAAAGCAAGTTTAAATGAGACCGGAAACAACATATAACAATTCCGGTAAGTCCTCATATGCATATTTCGAAGTTGGTCCAGATCTGAATAAACCTTATGTTCAAGTTGTTAAACAGCAAGTTAAGATGCACCAAGATGATCTACACGAGATTCTAGTCAAGTTACATATAAAGTTCATTTAGTTCGGAGCTACGGCCTAGAAGATATGAGCAAAGCAAGTTATACATGGCAATGATGCAGAATGCATCCAAACATCAAGCAAACACCTCAAAACAAGGATTCAACATGATAATATGAAACTACATGCAAAATTAAGCAAGTTTTATATAGAGCACACTCAAAACGGAGCAACGGTTCAACACACACACTCTATACAAGTTTTAAGGACAAGCTGTCCAAAACAGCAACTAGGCATATTGCAAGCATCAAAACAACATGCTACAGCACCTCAACAAGAAAACAAAAGGCATGAGAATGATGTACAGGTAAAGCATAACAAAACATGAACACTGAGCTATCTCTAGAAATCACTAGAACATGCTCAAACACACATGGCAAGATTGCAAGTAATAACAATTTCAGACTTTGCAGAGAATAACATCAGGAGGCAATGTTTAGAGCTATCAAACAACATGTTACAGGAACTTATAATGGCAAACAAAGGCATGGCATGAATCTACTAAACCCATAGAACAAAAGTCCCTTACTGGCCATAAGCCAAAAAGGATCAGAAAAGATGATGCCACCCACGTAAACATAGCAAGTTATAATACATATTCAAACATGGCAGAAACAGAATTATGAAGGCATGTTGGTGAGCGTGTACCACTCACCACAGAGCAATACATGGCATGGCAAGGCACCCAACAGTAAGAATACATGTTTGTGAAGCTAAGCATGGCAATAGCAAGTTTATAGGGTGCATGGAACACTAGGAAAACACATGGCAACAACTGAACTTAATGTTAACAGGCTGACAGCAACATTATCAAGCAACTTTGGAGCAAGATATGAACAAGCTACAGCAAGCTATAATTGCAACCAGGGGCATGAATGGATAGAGCATGATATGTAGAACAAAACATGTTTAGTGGACATCTCCAGATTATGCATAGAATGACTAGTAGCAACATGTTTATATAGCATCACGAAATAACAGATTCAGCCTAGCAAAACAGCAACAACAAGTACACTACTTAACAAGCTCGATTCACTCACCACAAGTCATTGCATGACAAGATAAGCATATCATCATCAAGAAGACATGTTTATGTAACAATCCAAGGCAAGAACAAGTTCATAGCATGCAAGGATCAACTACAACAACCTTGGCAAAATTGAATAATATGTAAACAATCTGTCAGGAAACATTTTGTAGCAAAAGTAGAACACGAAAATGACATGCTAGACTACTCCATAATTGCAACCAAGGGAAGGGATGGATAGAGCATAACCATATGTTCAAAACACCCTTACTGAAGTAACTCAAAATAAGCATGGATCTCTCTGTAGCATCAAGTTTACATGGCATCAAAATAACAGCAGAACAGAGACTAAAATCAGCAACATCACGATGCCTAGTTTGCATGCTTGTGCTAGTCACCACATTGATCACAAAAATACCTGGCATACACCCCTGTAAAGATGGCGTGGCATAGATTAAAACACATGTAGACATCAACCTCATAGGATGCACACATCAATCATGGCAAAAATGACAAAAGAGCTCGTTCTGTTAACAGACAGCAGAAAACATCATGAACCACTCTTGCAACGATGATTCAGGCATCAAGATGACCTCAAATGAATATGATGCAATAGAATGAAATGAAGTACTCATCGAGGCGAACAATTTTCCATATTACATGCACAAAATGGAGCTACGGATGCAGAGATACGATGCGATGAACATGGCATGATAATTACTGCAGATTCGGGGACTTGGTCAATTTCACCTCCGCGAAAAGTCAACGGGACGAGGAGATCCGGGACGGCGAGATCCAGGCGGCTCGGGGGCGCATTTGGATGGCGGGCCTGGTGGTTCTGGTCCAGGCCGGGGCGACGGGTCCGGCGGCTCCGGTGAGAGCTCCGGCGAGGGCTCCGGCCGGAGTTGGAGGCGAGGGCCACGGTAGGCGGCGCCGGCGTTGGGTGGCGCGGCTCTGGCGAGCGGCGCGGGGCGCGCAAGGCGGCGGCGGTCGACGGGGACCGTAGGGGCGGCGCGGAAGCCGAGGTCCGGCGAGGCTCACGGGCGCGGCGAGGTTGCACGGGAGGAGGCGCGACGGAGGGGCCGGAGGGCGCGGCGGCGGCCCAGGCCGGAGGCGCGCGGCGGCGGTGGCGAACAGGCGGCGGGGCGGCGAGGGACCGGGCGGCTCACTCGGCGGCGGCGCGGGCCGGTCAGCGACGGCGGAGGCCGGTACGGCGAGACGGGCGGTGGCGCGCGGCTGCGCGGGCGCGGGATCCGGGCTCGGGCGGGCCGGATCTAGGCCCCGCGGGCCTGCGGCGGCGCGCGGTGGGGAACGGCGGCGGGGAGGACAGGTGGCGGCGCGCCACTGGCTGTGGGAGGCGGCGGGCTGACGTGGCACGATGCGATTGGACGGAGGGACGTGGTCGGTGGACATGTCCGGCGCGGATGGACATTCCGGCGGCGCGGTGGAGAAGGGGCTAGGGTTCATCTGCGATTTTTGGACGGGAGGCACATATTTATAGGTAGAGGGAGCTAGGAGAGTCCAAATGAGGAGCGGTTTTTGGCCACGCGATCGTGATCGAATGACCGAGAGCATGGATGGGAGTTAGATGGGTTTTGGGACACTTTGGAGGGGTGTTGGGCTGCAAAGAGAAAAGGGGAGTTTCGGGCTACGCGGATAACCGTTGGAGTATCAAACAGACTCCAAATGGCACGAAACTTGACAGGGGTCTACCGGTGCTATACCAAGGCCGCTTGGCAAGACTCGGTCCATTCCGAGAACATTTAACACCCGCACATGAAAACAAGGTCTGAGAGGGGCGACGGGCGCGCGCAAGAGGTCCGGACTCCGAACGGACAACGGAGAGAACCGGGAGAACCCGAACGGATGCAAGTTTTGAAAAACATGCAGATGAAATGCAGATGATGACATGGCAAAATGCAACACGCGAGCAAATGACAAGGCAACTACGGCGAATAACTGGCAGACACCTGGCGCATCGAATCCGGGGCGTTACACAGGAAGACAAAAAGAAAGTGGCCATACCACTTCCATTTGTCAAGTCAACAAAGGAAGGAAATAGCAACGTTTCCTCGTGTGGGGGTGGGGGTTAGAGAAAACGCTTGACACGCCTTCTCGAAGGGTCAAAACATGGTGGAAAACCGAGCGGATGTGGGAAAACAAATTGCGGAACATCGGTGCATACGAAGAGAAGTAAAGAAACACGCCTATCAAGAATCGCCACCAGATCCCTAAAATCGAAGAGAATGGAAAGGTTACATGGTGTGTGCCCATAATAATGTAATAATGTAGTTATCACACAAAAATCTACCGTCCCAAAAGAAAAACATCAACATTATTACCCTGCAAGAAAGCATAAGAACCTAGTGTATTAGGGAAGAAAAAAAGAAAGTGTGCACACCGGTTGTCTTTTGTCAAGCTGTTGAAAGAAGGGAAATAGCTGTGCCAGTGCCATATTCCGGGTCCCTATGCACGCACGCGCCGGAAAAGGAGCAACGAATGCACACGGAGCATATTCACCACGCATTCCCCTCCCCTGTTCCTCCTACCACACCAGGTCTAATAAAAATGGAGTCCCAGGCATGACTCCCTCCGTCTACACAGACCTATTACCCCAAACAAGCCAATGAGTGCACATTCATGTTTCGGGTGTATGTAGATTGTTTATAGGAACCTAGTTGCTAAGCTAAAGTTTACCTGATTCCAAATATTTATTTCGCTGCTCTTGTCCAGTTATATTTTGCTCTTCTCATTTGGTAATAACTTTCATTGATGCATGACCCCACCATGAGTTGCAGGTCCTATATAATATTTTGGTTTAGTGCACCAATCATTCACCTTAAAGATTAAGCTACTAAGGGATGGTAGCCACACTACTTGCATTTCAGTGATATTATTCCCTATTTTGAATATCATGGATGTCCTTCCATGGGATGGGTTCCCCATGTATTGCTATTGCAAAACACTATTTGGTGGATCCTGACTGCATAATATTTTAACTTCATGATGACTTTAGTGACCGTTGATATTGGTATGGTATACTTATGTTATATCTAGTTGCTTATCATGAAATTAGTGATTATTTAAGGTACTGGAAGTACCCCGCTGGTCATCATGCCAATATATGTTCGTTTTTATCCACATTATTTTCCAAATCGGTGGCGACCGGCAAGCCAACATCAGTGTCGGTGGGGACGAAAGAAAAAAATAGCAAATTTTATCAGTCAGAAGTAAATAAATGAAAGGAAGTATAGACTAAATTCTTTTATATACTTATAAAAAAATTAGACACAAGTATTCATGTTCCATTGGTATGTGGTCCTTTTCTTAAAACATACTCAAGAGGGAATAGTATTGTCAACTATTATGCAATCACTGAGTGGATGCAAATGTTGGATTGCAATCAAACTTGTAGTGAGTACTCACCAGCGAGGTTGATTCCAATGGAACTAAGAGGATTTGCCGCCGGTGCAACAACTAATGTTGTATCCGTGAAACCACCCAACCAAGGACGCGTGAGGAAGTCATGGGGACTCTGGATTTGCAACCGGGGGGGGGGGGGTGCTGGGTCCAGGGCCTGTGATATGCTGAATCCCGTAGATATCGAGGAAGATAATATCGTGATATTGTTCCCTATTTTGAATATCATGCATGGCCTTCGATGGGATGAGTTCCCCATGTATTGCTATTGTAAAAAACTATTTGGTGGATTCTGTCTGGATAATATTGTAACTTCGTGATGACTTTAGTGACCCTTAATAATGGTATGATATACGTATGTCATATCTAGTTGCTTATGACAAAATTAGTGATTATTTAAGGTACTGGAAGTACCCCACTGGTCGCCATGCCAATATATGTTCGTTTTTAATCCACATTAATTTTCAAACCGGTGGTGGAAGGCAAGCCAACATCAGTGTCGGTGGGGATGAAAGAAAAAACATAGCAAATTTTATCAGTCAGAAGTAAATAAACGAAAGGAAGTATAGACTAAATTCTTTTATATACTTCTAAAAAAAATTAGACACAAGTATTCATGTTCCATTGGTATGTGGTACTTTTCTTAAAACGTACTCAAGAGGGCACAGTATTGTCAACTATTATGCCATCACTCAGTGGATGCAAATGTTGGATTGCAATCAAACTTGTAGTGAGTACCCACCATCGAAGTTGATTCTGATGGAAGAAAGAGGTTTGCCACCGGTGCAACAACTAATGTTGTATCCGTGAAACCACCCGACCAAGGACGCAAGAGGAAGCTGTGGGCTGATTCGCATCCGGGAGGCGCTGGGTCCAGGGCCTGCGATCCGCTGAATCCCTTGGACAACGAGGAAGATAATATGGTGAGGAGGGCGTGGGGCGCCGGTGCTGTGAGAGGTGGGGGAAGGGCGTCATGTAGTTGCACCCTCGGTACCATTACCGGCGATGCAGTGCCGCTATTGTTTCCTCGCGAAAGGCGGAGAAAACACTCGACACACCTTCTCAAAGTGCCACAACATGGTGCCAGAAAGAAGAAAGAAACCCGGCCAGAGGTGGGAAATCGAATCGCGGAACACCGGTGCATTCGAAGATAAGGAAAGAAACATGCGTGCCAGTAGCGCATAAACCACCCGCAGGCCCCAAGAACCAGAGAGAATTGAAAGGCTACGCGGTTCTGTACATGTATATGTAATAATGCACGTACTCATAATAACACAAATCATCTACAATCCCAAAGGAAAAAACATAACAATAATTAGCCCCAAAAAACACATAATAAGAACCTTGGAAAAGACAAAGAAAGTGTGCATCCCACTTGCTACTTGCCAAGCCGGTGAAGGAGAGGAAACAACAACGCAAGTGCCACGCTCTTCCGAGTCCCCACATGCACTGGCGCACGCGCGCCGGAAATGGGGCAGCGAATGCACGCACACACGGACACGGAGCCAATAAAAGTGGGGTTCCCACACATGCACGACTGCTCCCACCCAAAGGGAGGCCCACGTCACTCTGTCCCTCTGGCCTCCCCTCGCACTGGCGGAGTACGCGTAGCCAAGCTCGCAGCCGCGGCGCAAAAACCATAATCTCCCCAAAAGTGAGAGGGCAGTTGCTTCGCCTTCACTTCTCCCGTCCCCACCACCCACCTCCCCCATAGCCACCATGGTACCCCCCCCCCACTGCTCTCCTCCCCTCCTCTCCATAGTCCTCCAGTCCCATGCAAACATGACAATCCCTACTTCCTTCAACAGAGCTCGGGTCGGTAACCTCCCCATGCATGTTGGCTCCAACGTGGTTGTCACATGAGGAAATGGTGCCCCGATGTTCCAGGTGAACATGAGGAGGAGCCCGTGAAGAAGTACATCCGGCCAACTAAGTATGGTGATGGCGGATCCATGTCGCTAGCATTGGAGCATGTGCCCAAACCCATAAACCCAATGACAATGGCACTGATGAGTTCGAGCCTTTTCACCACCTGCTGCTAAACCGATTGCGGTATCGGTGGGGATGAAGAAAAAAAGATAGCAAAAACTTAATAAAATGTAAATATAAACTAAAGGAAGGATAGATTGAATCCTTTTATACTTCTAAAGAAAGTGTAGACACAAGTATTCATCTTCCATGGGTATGTTCTCCTTCTCTAAATGCATACCCAAGAGGGCCATAATATCGTCAATTATTATGCTTCCAGTGAGTAGCTGCAAATGTTGGATTGAAATCTAACCTGTAGTCGGTACTCACCATTATTGTTGATTCTGACGGAAGAAGGGGATTTGCCGCCGCCACAATAGGTGGCATTGTATCTGTGAAATCACCCAACCAAGGATGGATGTGGAATCCGTGGGGACTCTAACACAGACATGAGGCACTAGAGCTAGGGCCAATTGTTTGCAGACTCCCTTGGATAGCGAGGAAGATAACATGGTGGGAGGGAAACACGCCGGTGCTATGAGAGGTCAGGGGAGAGGACGCGGAGGAGAGGGTGGCGTGTTGTTGCGGCCTCAATGCTATTACTGTTGATGTGTTGTCGCTATTATTTCCTTGTGGAAGGCGGAGAAAATGTTGACGTGCCTTTCCAAACGGTCATGACGCGGTGAGAGAAAGAAAAGGTATCGACAGGAGGTGGGAAAACAAATTGCAGAACACCAATATGTACTGAAGAGAAGCAAAGAAACACATGTCAGCAGCATAGAAATCGCCAGCAGACCCCTAAAGTCGAAGAGAATTGAAAGGCTATGCGGTTCTCTACATGTAATGTAATAATGTAGTTACTGCACAAAATCAATCATCCCAAAAGCAAATTAAACATGTTTACCTGGCAAAAATACATAAGAACGTAGGAAGAGAAAAAAAAGTGGACATACCACTTACATTTGTCAAGCCAACAAAGAAAGGAAATAACAACATAGTCACTGCCGTTTCCTTGCAGGGGGTCGGAGAAAACGCTTGACACGCCTTCTCGAAGGGTCAAAATGTGGTGGCAGAAAAGAAGAATGGAAACCGAGTGAGGTGGGAAAAAATTCGCGGAACATTGGTGCATACGACGAGAAGGAAAGAAACACGCCTATCAAGAATCAGCACCAGACCCCTAAAATCGAAGAGAATTAAAAGGATGTACGGTTTTGTGCCAGTAATAATGTAATAATGTAATTATCACACAAAAATCTACCCTCACAAAGAAAAACATAAACATTATTACCCCGCATGAAAGCATAAGAACCTAGTGTATGTAGGAAGAGAAAATCAAAGTGTGCACATCGGTTGTCTTTTGTCAAGCAATCAAAAGAAGGGAAATAGCTGTGCAAGTGCCACATTCCAGGTGACCATGTGCGCATGCGCCAGAAAAGGAGCAACTAATGCACATGGAGCGTATACACCGAGCACTCCCCTCCCCTCTCCCTCCTAGCGCACTGAGGTCTAATAAAAGTGGGGGTCCCACGGACGACTCCCTCTGACTACACAGACTCCCGGCCACAAACAAGCCCCAAGTGATTCCAGCCTCCCTCACCCTGGCTCCCTGTGTGGAGTACGCGTAGGCAAGTGCGCAGCGCAACAACCAAAATCTTCCCGAAAGTGAGAGGAGGTTGGGGCAGTTGCTTCGCCTTCGCCTTCTCTTCTCCCGTCCCGAAAGCGAGAGGAATTGACCAGCTGTTGCGTTCTAGGTCATACATTGTCATCTTCATCGCTATACATATTGCTTTGTCAACATACATTGTCATTTTCATTGTTAGACACATATTGCTATTCAAGTCATTAATTTCCTTCAACAGTGTTAGATATCGCTTGGTCGGTTCTAATATGCGTCACATTGACCAACTTCTTTTGGAAACTGCTTGATTGACCAGAATAAGTCATCTTTATATTCTGGAACTCTTTTTATGGAGACAGATCTATGAATATCGTTGTCGCACTTGCATGTTATTGTTTTTGAATAAATCTTAGTTGCTAAGACACATTCATTTGATCAACTATTGTGTTTCAACACATATGTTGTTGTCGTGTTGTTGGAAAATATTTTTGTCGGTTCGTATGCTCGTTGCATTGACCACCTGTTGCTGTTAGAGTTATACGATTGTTGACTTCTTATTAGATAATTTTTTGTCAATTTGTATGTTCGTTGCATTGACCATTTGTTCCTGTTAGAGTCATACATTTTTGTTGCCTTCTTAGATAATGCTTTTGTCAGTTCGTACGTTCGTTGCATTGACCATCTATTGTTGTTAGATTCATACATCATCAAATGATTTTTGTGTGTCAGCTCTTATCTGTGTTGCATTGACCAACTATTGATAAGAATGGGCCCTATTTACATTTGGAGCTCTTTTATGTAGGCCAATAAGTGCACATTCATGTTTCGGTTGTATGTACATTGTTTATAGGAACCTAGTTGCTAAGCTAAAGTTTAGCCAGACTACTTGCATTTCAGTGACATTCTTCCCTATTTTGAATATCATGGATGGCCTTCCATGTGATGAGTTCCCAATGTATTGCTATTGCAAAACACTATTTGGTGGATCCTGACTGGATAATATTGTAACTTCATGATGACTTTAGTGACCATTGATATTGGTATGGTATACTTATGTTATATCTAGTTGCTTATGATGAAATTAGTGATTATTTAAGGTACTGGAAGTACCCCACTGGTCATCATGCCAATATATGTTCGTTTTCTTATCCACATTAATTTTCAAATTGGTGGCGGACGGCAAGCCAATATTAGTGTCAGTGGGGACGAAAGAAAAAAGCTAGAAAATTTTATCAGTCACAAGTAAATAAACAAAAGGAAGTATAGACTAAATTCTTTTATATACTTCTAAAAAAAGTTTAGACACAAGTATTCATGTGCCATTGGTATGTGGTCCTTTTCTTAAACCATTCTCAAGAGGGCACAATATTGTCAACTATTATGCAATGACTGAGTGGATGCAAATGTTGGATTGCAATCAAACTTGTAGTGAGTACTCACCAGCGAAGTTGATTCCGACGGAAGAAAGAGGTTTGCCACCGGTGCAACAACTAATGTTGTATCTGTGAAACCACCCAACAAAGGACGCATGAGGAAGTTGTGGGGACTCCTGATTCACAGCCGGGAGGCACTGGGTCCAGGGCCTGCGATCCGCTGAATCCCTTGGACATTGAGGAAGATAATGTGATGAGGAGAGCGCGGGGCACCAGTGCTGTGAGAGGTGGGGGAAGGGCGGCGTGTAGTTGCACCCTCGATACCATTAGTGGCGATGCAATGCCGCTATTGTTTCCTCGCGAAAGGCGGAGAAGACACTCGACACACATTCTCAAAGTGCCACAACACGGTGCCAGAAAGAAGAAAGAAACCCGATTGGAGGTAGGAAATCGAATCGCGGAACACCGGCACGTTCGAAGATAAGGAAAGAAACATGTGTGCCAGTAGCGCATAAACCACCTGCAGGCCCTAACAACCGGAGAGAATTGAAAGGCTATGCGGTTCTGTACATGTAATGTAATAATGCACGTACTCATAATAACACAAATCATCTACAATCCCAAAGGAAAAAACGTAACCATAATTACCCACAAAAAACACATAATAAGAACCTTGGAAAAGACAAAGAAAGTGTGCATCCCACTTGCTACTTGCCAAGCCGGTGAAGGAGAGGAAACAACAACGCAAGTGCCACGCTCTTCCAAGTCCCCACATACACCGACGCGCGCGCTGGAAATGGGGCAGCGAATGCACGCACACACGGACACGGAGCCAATAAAAGTGGGGTTCCCACAAACGCACGACTGCTTCCACCCAAAGGGAGGCCCTTGTCACTCTGTCTGTCTGTTCTCCCCTCGCGTTGGCGGAGTACGGGTAGCCAAGCTCGCAGCCGCGGCGCAAAAACCACAATCTCCCCAAAAGTGAGAGGGCAGTTGCTTCGCCTTTGCTTCTCCCGTCCCCACCACCCACCTCCCCCATCGCCAGCATGGTACCCCCCGTCCCCCGCTCCCCTCTCCTCCTCTCCATAGTCCTCTAGTCCCATGCAAAGATGACAATCCCTACTTCCTTCAATAGAGCTCGGGTCGCTAACCTCCGCATGCATGTTGGCTCCAACGTGGCTATCACGCGAGGAAAATGTTGACCCGATGTTCCAGGTGAACATGAGGAGGAGGCCGTGAAGAAGTACAACCGGCCAAGTAAGTATGGTGATGGCGGATCCATGTCGCTAGCCTTGGAGCATATGCCCAAACCCATAAACCCAATGACAATGGCACCGATGAGTTCAAGCCTTTTCACCACCTGCTGCTCAATTGATGGCGGATGGCAAGCCGATGGCGGTATCGGTGGGGATGAAGAAAAAAAGATAGCAAAAATTTAATAAAATGTAAATATAAACGAAAGGAAGGATAGATTGAACTCTTTTATACTTCTAAAGAAAGTGTTGACACAAGTATTAATCTTCCATAGGTATGTTCTCCTTATCCAAATGCATACCCAAGAGGGCCATAATATTGTCAATTATTATGCTTCCAATGAGTAGCTGCAAATGTTGTATTGAAATCAAACCTGTAGTCGGTACTCACCATTATTGTTGACTCTGACGGAAGAAGGGGATTTGCCGCCACCACAATAGGTGGCGTTGTATCCGTGAAATCACCCAACCAAGGATGGATGTGGAATCTGTGGGGACTCTAACACAGAAAGGAGGCACTAGATCTAGGGCTGACTGTTTGCAGACTCCTTTGGATAGCGAGGAAGATAACATGGTGGGAGGGAAACACGCCGGTGCTATGAGAGGTGAGGGGAGAGGACGCGGAGGAGAGGGTGGCGTGTTGTTGCGGCCTCAATGTTATTATTGTTGATGTGTTGTCGCTATTATTTCCTTGTGGAAGGCTGAGAAAATGTTGACGTGCCTTTCCAAACAGTCATAACGTGGTGAGAGAAAGAAAAGGAATCGACCGGGGGTGGGAAAACAAATTGCAGAACACCAATATGTAGTGAAGAGAAGCAAAGAAACACGTGTCAGCAGCATATAAATCGCCAGCAGACCCCTAAAGTCAAAGAGAATTGAAAGGCTATGTGGTTCTCTACATGTAATGTAATAATGTAGGTACTGCACAAAATCAATCATCCCAAAAGCAAATTAAACATGTTTACCTAGCAAAAATACATAAGAACATAGGAAGAGAAAAAAAGTGGACATACCACTTACATTTGTCAAGCCAACAAAGAAAGGAAATAACAACATAGTCACTGCCGTTTCCTTGCAGGGGGTCGGAGAAAACGCTTGACACGCCTTCTTGAAGGGTCAAAATAGGGTGGCAGAAAACAAGAATGGAAACAGAGTGGAGGTGGGGAAAAATTTCGCGGAACATTGGTGCATACGACGAGAAGTAAAGAAACATGCCTATCAAGAATCAGCACCAGACCCCTAAAATCGAAGAGAATTAAAAGGATGTGCGGTTTTGTGCCAGTAATAATGTGATAATGTAGTTATCACACAAAAATCTACCCTCCCAAAGAAAAACATAAACATTATTACCCCGCAAGAAAGCATAAGAACCTAGTGTATGTAGGCAGAGAAAAGCAAAGTGTGCACATCGGTTGTCTTTTGTCAAGCAATCAAAAGAAGGGAAATAGCTGTGCAAGTGCCACATTCCAGGTGACCATGTGCGCATGCGCCGGAAAAGGAGCAACTAATGCACACGGAGCGTATACACTGATCATTCCCCTCCCCTCTCCCTCCTACCGCACTGAGGTCTAATAAAAGTGTGGTCCCACGCACGACTCCCTCTGACTACACAGACCCCCGACCAGAAACAAGCCCCAAGTCATTCTAGCCTCCCTCACCCTGGCTCCCTGTGTGGAGTACGTGTAGGCAAGTGCGCGGCGCAACAACCAGAATCTTCCGGAAAGTGAGAGGAGGTTGGGGCAGTTGCTTCGCCTTCGCCTTCTCTTCTCCTGTCCCGAAAGCGAGAGGCATTGACCAGCTGTTGCGTTCTAGGTCATACATTTTCGTCTTCATCGCTATACATATTGCTTTGTCAACATACATTGTCGTTTTCATTGTTAGACACATATTGCTATTCAAGTCATTAATTGCCTTCAACAGTGTTAGATATCGCTTCGTCAGTTCTAATATGCGTCACATTGACCAACTTCTTCTGGAAACTGCTTGATTGACCAGAATAAGGCATCTTCATACTCTGGAACTCTTTTTATGGAGACAGATCTGTGAATATCGTTGTCGCACTTGCATGTAATTGTTTTTGAATAAATCTTAGTTGCTAAGACACATTCATTTGATCAACTATTGTGTTTCAACACATATGTTGTTGTCGTATTGTTGGAAAATATTTTTGTCGGTTCGTATGCTCGTTGCATTGACCACCTATTGTTGTTAGAGTTATACGATTGTTGACTTCTTCTTAGATAATTTTTTTTGTCAATTTGTATGTTCGTTGCATTGACCATTTGTTGCTGTTAGAGTCATACATTCTTGTTGCCTTGTTAGATAATGCTTTTGTAAGTTCGTATGTTCATTGCATTGACCATCTATTGTTGTTAGATTCATACATCATCAAATGATTTTTGTGTGTCAGCTCTTATCTATGTTGCATTGACCAACTATTGATAAGAATGGGCCCTATTTACATTTGGAGCTCTTTTACGTAGGCCAATGAGTGCACATTCATTTTCAGTTGTATGTACATTGTTTATAGAAACCTAGTTGCTAAGCTAAAGTTTACTTGATTCCAAATATTCATTTGGCTGCTCTTGTCCAATTACCATTTGCTCTTCTGATGTGGTAATAACTGTCATTGATGCATGACCCCACCATGAGTTGCAGGTCCTATATAATATTTTGGATTAGTGCACCAATCATTCACCTTAAAGATTAAGCTATTAAGGGAAGGTAGCCAAACTACTTGCATTTCAGTGATATTATTCCCTATTTTGAATATCATGGATGTCCTTCCATGGGATGGGTTCCCCATGTATTGCTATTGCAAAACACTATTTGGTGGATCCTGACTGCATAATATTTTAACTTCATGATGACTTTAGTGACCGTTGATATTGGTATGGTATACTTATGTTATATCTAGTTGCTTATGATGAAATTAGTGATTATTTAAGGTACTGGAAGTACCCCGCTGGTCATCATGCCAATATATGTTCGTTTTTATCCACATTATTTTCCAAATCGGTGGCGGCCGGCAAGCCAACATCAGTGTCGGTGGGGACGAAAGAAAAAAATAGCAAATTTTATCAGTCAGAAGTAAATAAATGAAAGGAAGTATAGACTAAATTCTTTTATATACTTATAAAAAAATTAGACACAAGTATTCATGTTCCATTGGTATGTGGTCCTTTTCTTAAAACATACTCAAGAGGGAATAGTATTGTCAACTATTATGCAATCACTGAGTGGATGCAAATGTTGGATTGCAATCAAACTTGTAGTGAGTACTCACTAGCGAAGTTGATTCCGATGGAAGAAAGAGGTTTGCCACCGGTGCAACAACTAATGTTGTATCCGTGAACCACCCAACCAAGTACGCATGAGGAAGTTGTGGGGACTCTTGATTCACAGCCGGGAGGCGCTGGGTCCAGGGCCCTTGGACATCGACGAAGATAATGTGGTGAGGAGGGCGCGGGGCGCCGGTGCTGTGAGAGGTGGGGGAAGGGCGGCGTGTAGTTGCACCCTCGGTACCATTACCGGCGATGCAGTGCTACTATTGTTTCCTCGCGAAAGGCGGAGAAAACACTCAACGCGCCTTCTCAAAGTGCCACAACGCTATGCTAGAAGGAAGAAAGAAACCCGGCCGGAGGTGGGAGGCCAAATCGTGGAACACCGGCGCGTTCAAAGATAAGGAAAGAAACATGCGTGCCAGTAGCGCATAAACCACCCGTAGGACCAAAGAACCGGAGAGAATTGAAAGGCTACACGGTTCTGTACATATAATGTAATAATGCACGTACTTATAATAACACAAATCATCTACAATCCCAAAGGAAAAAACGTAACCAGAAGTACCCCCAAAAAACACAAAATAAGAACCTTGGAAAAGACAAAGAAAGTGTGCATCCCACTTGTTACTTGCCAAGCCGGTGAAGGAGAGGTAACAACAACGCAAGTGCCACGCTCTTCTGAGTCCCCACATACACAGGCGCGTGCGCCGGAAACGGGGTAGCAAATGCACGCACACACGGACACTGAGCCAATAAAAGTGGGGATCCCACACGCACGACTGCTCCGACCCAAAGCGAGGCCCACGTCACTCTGTCCGTCTGGTCTCCCCTCGCGCTGGCGGAGTACGCGTAGGCATGCGCGCAGCCATGGCGCAAAAATCACAATCTCCCCAAAAGTGAGAGGGCAGTTGCTTCGCCTTCGCTTCTCCCGTCCCCACCGCCCACCTCCCCCATCGCCACCATGGTAAGCCCCCCTCCCCCCTGCTCCCCTCCCCTATCCACAGTCCTCCAGTACCATGCAAAGATGACACTCCCTACTTCCTTCAACAGAGCTCGGATCTCTAACCTCCGTGTCACGCCCAAGATGCGACCCTATCCTAAAGGAACTCGAAGGTCCCACCAAGGATAGAAGCGCATCTTGAAGACGCTATTGCAAGGCGGATATCATTACATCAACATTACATAATAGATAGGGATACATACAAGAGGCATAGAATGCCACACGAATACAACATCATCTTACATAAGAGCACCATCCGGCTACGGATGAAACACAAACAGAAACTCAAAAGGCATCCACCCTACTAGCCCAGGTTGCCGACCTGGAACATATCCCCTGATCGAAGAAGAAGCAGAAGAAGAACTCCAAAACAAGCAAACATCGCTCTCGCGTCATGATCATCGCAAACCTGTACCTACAACTGTTGTTGTAGTAATCTGTGAGCCACGAGGACTCAGCAATCCCATTACCATGGGTATCAAGACTAGCAAAGCTTAATGGGAAAGGAAAGGATAAGTGGTGAGGTTGCAGCAGCGACTAAGCATATATGGTGGCTAACATACGTAAAAAAGAGCGAGAAGAGAGCAAACGGAACGGTCGTGAAGCTAGCAACGATCAAGAAGTGATCCTGAACTCCTACTTACGTCAATCATAACCCAAAACCGTGTTCACTTACCGGACTCCACCGAAAAGAGACCATCACGGCTACACACACGGTTGATGTGTTTTAAATTAGATCTAGTGTCAAGTTATCTACAACCGGATATTAACAAATTCCCATCTGCCACATAACTGCGGGCACGGCTCTCGAAAGTTTATACCCTGCACGGGTGTCCCAACTTAGCCCATCACAAGCTCTCACGGTCAACGAAGGATATTCCTTCTCCCAGGAAGACCCGATCAGTCTCGGCATCCCGGTTTACAAGACATTTTGATAATGGTAAAACAAGACCAGCAAAGCCGCCCGACGTGCCGACAAATCCCGATAGGAGCTGCACATATCTCATTCTCAGGGCACACCGGATGAGCCAGACGTCGGGTCGGCATAGACCCTGGTTGCCCAGGGGGCGCCGGACATCGCTCAGTTTGGACCAGCACTTAGAGAAGCACTGGCCCGGGGGGCTAAAATAAATATGACCCTCGGGTTGGCCGACCCAAGGGAAGGGTATAGGTGGTGGTGAGGCAAATGGTAAAACCAAGGTTGGGCCTTGCTGGAGGAGTTTTGTTCAAAGCGAACTTTCAAGGGGGTCCCATAAATCACCAAACCGCGTAAGGAACGCAAAACCCGGGAACATAACACCAGTATGACGGAAACTAGGGGGCAAGAGTGGAACAAAACACCAGGCATAAGGTCGAGCCTTCCATCCTTTACCAAGTATATAGATGCATTAATTAAATGAGAGATATTGTGATATCCCAACATAATCCTGTCCACCATGGGGCAATCTTCAACTTCACCTGCAACTAACAACGCTATAAGAGGGGCTGAGCAAAGCGGTAACATAGCCAAACAACGGTTTGCTAGGAAGAGTGAAAAGGTTAGAGGCTGACATGGCAATTTGGGAGTCTTGAAGAACAAATGATAGGTAGCACAACAAAGCGATAGAACGAAGCAACTAGCATAGCAATTATAGTAGTGAGATCCAAGGTGACGGTCATCTTGCCTGAAATCCCACAAGGAAGAAGAACGAGTCCATGAAGAAGACGAACGGATGAAGTTGAACCAGGCGTAGACGAACGAATCCTCACGGTCGCAATGAAACAGGAACTATCGAGAAGAAGCACACAACATGGTAAACACACCACACATATACATGACATGATGTTCAACCGAGTATGATGCAAGACAATACTACATGAAGCTACTCATGACAAGAGATGATGCATACAAGGGCAACACAGCAAAGCAAGTTTAAATGAGGCCGGAAACAACATATAACAATTCCGGTAGTCCTCATATGCAAATTTAGAAATTGGTCCAGATCTGAACAAACCTTATGTTCAAGTTGTTAAACAGCAAGTTAAGATGCACCAAGATGATCTACATGAGATTCTAGTCAAGTTAAATATAAAGTTCATTTAATTCGGAGCTACGGCCTAGAAGATATGAGCAAAACAAGTTAAACATGGCATTGATGCAAAATACATACAAACATCAAGCAAACATTCTCAAAACATGGATGCAACATGATAATATGAAACTTCATGCAAAACCAAGCAAGTTTCATATAGAGCACACTCAAAACGGAGCAACGGTTCAACACATACACTCTATACAAGTTTGAAGGACAAGCTGTCCAAAACAGCAACTAGGCATCTAGCAAGCACCAAACAAATATGCTACAGCACCACAACGTAAGAACAAAAGGCATGGGCATGAAGTACAGGTAAAGCATGACAAAACATGAACACTATGCTATCTCCAGAAAACAATATAACATGCTAAGGACATGGCAAGATTGCAAATAATAACAGTTTGACTTTACAGGAATCACATCAGGTTGCAATGTTTAGAGCTATCAAACAACCTGCTACAGTAACTTAACATGGCAGACAAATGCATGGCATCATAGTACTAAATACAAAGAACAATACTCACTTAATGAACTTATTCCAAAGATCAACATAAAAGATGGTAGCATCCATGCAAACATGGCAAATGATATGACAGATTCAGACATGGCAGGAACAACAATAAGTAGGCATGTTGGTGAGCTTGTACCACTCACCACAGAGCAATAAATGGCATGACAAGGTGAAGAACGGTAATAATACATGTTTATTAAGCTAAGCATGGCAAGAACAAGTACATAGGGTGCACGGATCACTAGCAAAGCTCATGGCAAAACTGAACTTAATGTTAACAGGCTGACAGCAACATTATTTAGCAATTTGAGAACAAGATTACAACAAGCTAAAGAAGGCTATAAATGCAACCAGGGGCATGTATGCATAGAGCATGACATGTATAACAAAACATCCTTAGTGAGCATCTCCAGATTATGCATAGAATGACTTGTAGCAGTAAGTTTACATAGCACCACGATATAGCAGAAACAGTCTAGCAAAACAGTAACAGCAAGTACCCTACTTCACGAGCTTGATGCACTCACTACAAGACTCACAAAAATACATGGATTGCACCACTGAAAATATGGCATGATGTAGCTCAAAACTCATGTAGACATCAAGCTCAAAGGATGCACACACAAAATGCAATGAAAAAGACAAATCACCAAGTTCTATTAACAGACAGTAGTTAACATCATATAGCACTCTTACAACGATGATTAGGGCATCAACATGAACTCAAACAATCATGGCACAATGGAACAAAATGTAGATCATCTCCTGGTGAACATTTCGATATATTGCACGCACAAAACGGAGCAGTGTACAAGGAGTTATGATGCGATGAAGATACACACATAATATGATATTTTCGGGACTTAGACGAAATCACCTCGCAGGAAAAAGTCAATGCGGGACGGCGGGAGCGCGTTTGGTTTGGGACCGGGTGGATCTCATCCCACCCGGCCGGATCTGGGACGGGGCGGCTGCCGGCGGCGGCGTGGTCGCCGGAGGCGTGGGAGACGGCGGTGGAGGGGCCACTCCGGCGGCGGGGAGGGTCCGGCAAGGCCGGAAGCGGGGTGCAGGGACGGATCCGGCGGCGGCGAAGCTAGCCGGCGGTGATGGCGAGGTTCGTGGCAGCGGGGCGGGACGACGGGCGCCAGCGGGATTCGCGGCGAGGCGGTTGCAGGGCGAAGCCGACGGCGGCGCGGGCGACGCGGAGAGGCGCAGGGGTGCGGCCCGGTCGGAGGCGAGACGCGGCCGGGCGGTGCAGGGTCTGGCGAGGGCGCACGATGGACGGCGGGGCCGGGCACGCGGGCGGCAGGGATGGCGGCGCGGAAGCCGAGGTCGCCGGCACCGGGCGGCGAGGACAGGAGGAGTCGCGGGGACTCGGGCGGCGCGCGGTCCGGATGGGCCGGGACGGCCCGCCCCGGGCCGAGCGGGCCGGCGGCGGCGGGAGGAGAGAGAGGGTGAGGTGGCGGCGTGGGATTCGGTGCGGGCGGCGGCACTGTTGACGTGTCGTCCTGCCATTGGCCGGCGCGACGTGGAGGGGAGCGGCGTACATGTCTGGCGCGGCGCGAAGATGCGTCCGGCGGCGGAGAGGGGAAATTGCTTTTTAGACTGCGATTTTGAACGGGGAAGGTGTTTAAATAGGTAGAGGGAGCTAGGAGAGTCCAAAAGAGGTGCGGTTTTCGCCCACACGATCCTGATCGAACGACCGAGAGCATGAAGGGGGTTAGGATGGGTTATTGGGCTGTTTTGGAGGGGTGTTGGGCTGCACACAAAAGAGGCCTTTACGGTTCCCCAGGTAACCGTTGGAGTATCAAACGGACTCCAAATGGCATGAAACTTGACAGGCGGTCTACCGGTGGTATACCAAGACCGCTTGGCAAACCTCGGTCCATTCCGAGAATGTTTAACACCCTCTCACAACAAGAGACAAAAAAGGAACGCCGGAGGGCATAGGAGTGTCGGATTGCAAAACGGACAACGGGAAAATGCTCGGATGCATCAGACGAACACGTATGCAAAATGAGATGCACATGATGACATGGCAAAATGCAACACGCAAGCAAATGACATGGCAACAACGACGAATAACTGGAGGACACCTGGCGCATCGAATCTGGGGCGTTACACTCCGCCTGCATGTTGGCTCCAACGTGGCTGTCACTTGAGGAAATGGTGCCCCGATGTTCCAGGTGAACATGAGTTGGAGGCCATGAAGAAGTACATCCGGCCAACTAAGAATGGTGATGGTGGATCCATGTCACTAGCATTGGAGCATGTGCCTTAGCCCATGTACCCAAATGGGAAGATTGTCTGCCATATGCGGAATTCTCATACAACAACAACTTTCAAACCAGCCTAAAAATGTCACCTTTTGAAGCTTTGTACGGCCGTAAGTGCCGCACTCCATTATATTGGTCTCAAACCGGAGACAGCCATATCTTCGGTACTGATCTGATATTGGAGGCAGAGAAACAAGTCAAGGAAATTCGAGATAGACTACAACTAGCTAAGTCACGAAAAAGAGTTATTATGATGCCAAACATCGACAAGTCTGTTTTGAACCCGGTGAACATGTGTATCTCCGAGTCACACCCATTAAAAGAGTCAAGAGATTTTCAGACCCGAGGCAAATTACCAGCAAGATATATTGGTCCGTTCCCGGTCATGACACAGGTTGGCATAGTTGCTTACCAGTTGGAATTGCCACCAGAATTGTCAGAAGTACACAACGTGTTCCACGTATCACAGCTGAGAAGGTGTATTTCACCCCCCCCCCCCGAAAAGAGGACTGATATGTCATAGATTGATCTTGCCAAAGATTTAACCTATGAGGAGAAACCATTTAGAATCTTGGATGAGGCAGAAAGGGTCACACACAACAAAGCGACCAAATTTTACAAGGTACAGTGGGAGCATCACACGGAAGAAGAAGCAACCTGGGAAAGAGAGGAAGTTTTAAGGACAACCTACCCAAAATTGTTTTTCCAAGCAACCGAATCTTGAGGACGAGATTCATCTTAAGTGGGGGAGGTTTCTGACAGCCTGGATTTTACCTTCTCACTTTTTTCGGACTTTCAGTTGCATTTGGTTTGGATTTGGAGTTTTGAATCAATTCAATTGGACTTGAAGACTTGGGACTACCCTTGATTTTCATCCAAGTGACCCATTCACCTCTGACTCACCTTTCCTTCTCTGAAAAACTCCAACAAAAGCCCAAGGAATATTTTTCATAAAAGAAAAATATTCATTTTCTTCCCTGAAAATCACTTCAGAGAAGTATGCTCCAAAGCAACCCTAGATTTCTTGATCCAAAAATCCTGAATAAATTCACAAATATTCTTTGAAACCTAGGGTACCTTCCTGAGCAAAAATATTGCATAACTTTTTGTGATATTTTTACTACAGAAAATCATTTCTATTCTGGACAGAATGATCACTTTACACAGCAAGTATATTTTTGCTTGATCTTTTGGGGCTTATCTTTTTTGAGCTTGTTTACCTTCCTAAGAGATTACTAAACCCCAAAGCACAACCATTAATTATCACTAGATTTTTCTCAGGGAAGCTCACAAGTTTCTGTCCAGAAACTTGCCAGGAAGATAGCCACTCCCACAGTGCACCTGTGATCCAGCCAAACATGCAAAACAACTAAAACCACTAAGGACTACCTGCTAGACATGGTGTTTGCGCTTAGCTCAGCCTGATACCAAAGTTCACGCGGTGACCATGTTCGTCCAAGGGGGTTGGCATGCGTCCGACGCGCTCTATGTTGCGCCAACTCCTCTGTTTCGCGCGTGCTCACTGCCCAAGCTGCCGCACCTTGCCAAACTGCGCCACCATCTTCGTTTGAACCCTCATAACGGCACCATGGCGCTCGCCGATGCCGGTGCTCGCCGCAGTGAGCACGTGCACGGCATAGCCAAGGCAACAGTGCACCTGTGCCCCTGTGCTCGTTGCATACCGCGCTCTTGTGCTCGTCATGGCTCACCTGCAGGCCCCGCGTGATCTCCAGCGTCTCCCCCCCCTCTCATTGACGCCATTCGTTGCCGGGCGAAGCTCCAGAGAGCTCCGGCGAGCTCTCGATCTCGACCTCGCCTATAAATAGAACTCCCCCGAGCTCGTTTCTCTTCACGCACACACTCAATACATCTGCACACACCCGTAGGAAACCGCAACCCGGTCGGGCAGCCCTCTGGCCGCTGTCCCCGCCCCGAGCTCACTGGTGATCCCCGTTCTCTGCCCCCTCCCTGTCCAGAACCGCTCGAGCTCAACCGACCACTCCAGTGTGTTCATGTTGGTCCACTAGTGCATGCTGGTGCTGTTGGAGCTGCTAGACTCGCCCTGTGTCGCCAGAAACCACAATCTCCAAGGAGCTCTGCCCGCCGCCGCCGCTGGAGAGCTCCGTTCCGACCCCGTCCGGCCACCCCTAGCCACGCTACGGGCAGGTGTGCCTGTATCTCCTCTACAATGCTATCCCTCTAGATCTCGTCGCCAGGCACTCCTCGCCAAAGAAAGCGTCATCGCCGCGTTGCCCGCCTCTATTTCTCTCTCTCTCCCCCTCCGACCTAACAGCTAGGGCCCATTGTCAGCCACTCAGGCCACGCCTGAAGTGGTATGAGTGGTGGCGCCCTTACGCCTTTGACGTCACCCCCCGATTTTTCTTTTTAATTTAAATTTAGTTCAAATTTGACCAGAACTTTGACTGACTGTAACTTTTATTCTACAAGTCCAAATGAGTTGATTCTTTTTGCATTCTGTTCTTATTAGAAAATCCTAGCAGCACACCCAAGATGGGATTTTTTTTCCTTGCTGCCTGGAATTTTTGGTAATTTTCAGAAGTGTTCTTGGTATTTTCTTTTTGTCATTTGATTTATTTTCAAAAGGTGAAGCTTGTTTTGAAGGCATCCAGGAGGAGTGTGAAGCTCCTCTGCACTAAGGCAAGCCACAACAACATTGTCATGGTGTCTTTGCAATATCCATGATTTTCTACTTGAATTTATATGATATTTATGGCATAAAGTATTAAAAATAAATAATGCTTGTGTTATTTAGTTTGTCATGATCAATATGCTTAGTTAACAGAAATGAATGCTTGAAGTAGTGAGATATAGCTTGAGTAGTTGATCTAAGTAAGTTTGTCATGGCTATGTTAATATGATCATCGGTATAATTTTTACTATATGCAAAATGAGTTTTATTTGATAAATGCCAACTAAAGTGATGAGTAGAAATAATCAGTAAGAAAGGACCAGAAATGTTGAAAGTTAAGTTTGTGCAAGTAGAACTTTGAATAAGGTTGATCTGATATTGTTAAGTGATATATGATGCATGATACATGGCTGCATAAGCATGATCTGTTGTGACTCGAGCATTTTTATTTTCAAGTTAAACCTGATAATAATTGAACTTGAATTTAAAGTTGGTCGAGTCATGGTGCCACTGAATCGGGCTGACAAGTGCAACCACATTTCCCTTAGTATGGGGAGGCCGTTAGTCATTCCGTTTTCATGCCTCTTGTCGGTGCCTCCGACAAGGGAAGGTTATGGGCGTGCATTACCCTGGCCCGGTAAGCAGACATAACCTTGTGGACCCGTTGTTGTTATGGTACCTTGTCCCCGTTTGGGACTGTTTATTTGCCACGATGGTGGTTGTTTTGCCTTTAGTAGGCTCGGTCACCCATGAATAATCCCAGTGGCGAAGTGGTCGGAGTGTCCGTAAGCGTGTCATGGCAATGGCAGGGTTCTGTCAGAATGTCGTTGGTCCACCCGAATGGGAGTGCGAGGCCATGGGTTTCGTGGTGTGCGTAAAGTGTGCTACCTCTGCAGAGTGTATTAATCTATCGATAGTCGCGACTGCGGATAAGGGCCCAGTTCGTAAGTAAGTCACACCATGGATCAACTTTCATAAATGAATCTTGCACAATAAGTTATTTGCATTGCACTGGTTGAATCATGATGATGTCAATGAGACTGACTGTTGTGCGTAAAGTGATCACTGTTTGGTTATGGGGTAACCTGTTGAACTAAGTGTGGTTCCATTCATGATCCATCGCGATCACTGTTCGGTTGCGAGGCAACCTGTTGGTAAGAGAGTTCGAGTGACTCAATGCACAAGTTTGGTCACGGCATGAGTAGCATGTTGATATTTGCATTTAACTTGCTTAAATGTCATGATATTGTTTGTCATTATGGTTCTGTTTGCTATGAGCTTGCAAGTACATTCAATGTACTGACCTGGCGTGTTATGCCAGATTTCAGGAAAGTCTAACTAGATCGGAGTGCTGCCCTGTCTAGACCGTGTCCACATCGGTGTCCTTGTGCTATGGAGTCCCGCTACGTCTTTGTTTCGCTGCCATGTAGATGTCATGCTCGAGGCCCCTTTATGTTCACTAAATAATGTACATATTGTTCAGCTGCATCGAGTCTGCCCCTTGGCCTCGCTACTTGATGTAATGTAACACTATGCTTCCGCTAGTTTAATAAAGCGGTGATTTCTGTACCAAGATGTTGTGTGTTTCCAAAAGACATGATCTCTGGGTTGGAAATGCAAGGTAAACCGGTCGCTCTGAGCCGGGGTGCCACAACGCTTGGTATTAGAGCCGCGCTGACTATAGGACACGCTAGACCCCGACAAGCGAAGTAAACGTTAGCTAGTTTGCTAATTGAGTGTTGTTAGTATTTGCATCTGGATGCTGCACTGCATTGCATGCATTAGACTTATTGTTATTTCTAACCGGTTAATGGTTGTGAGTGTAGATGGCTCCGGTGTTGTATCCATGTCAGTTGCAGCTGATGCCCTACACTTCTCCGCATCTCCTTCGTACCGTGTGGCGTTGACTATACCCTCATGGTGACGACCCAGCATATCGGGTGTACCGGAAGCGTCTAGCCGACTCCGTGTATGAGTATCATGCCGTGGTTACTCTACGCACTAGTTCGTTAGCAGGTTCTTACACTCGTACCTCTCGGAGCGGTTATGCATCCACTGCCGCTCAGGCCGTCCAATATGTTGCATTCAAAATTCTTGTTGAGTTACACTATGCTGAGGATCAGATGCAGAACCATCCAGGTTTTCGTTTCTACCCATCTCTGCACGATGATGGTCATGTTCGTTTTCATTCCGTTGATCCGGCGTCTGATATTGACACTAGCCACCTTTCTCAATATATCACTGCTAGTTATCTGTTGATTCACGAGTTGGCTTGAGAGCTGAATCATGCTCGTTCTGCTTTAGCCGCCGCTAGATCCTACCCTACTCCACCTTCTATGGGATTTACTCCTTATATTGTGCCCAATTATAGCTCGCCCATTTCTCCGGTTACTCCCATGAGTAGCTCGGGCACCTTGATGGTGAACCCACATAGTGCTCCTGCTGAGTGGGCGTCTCTTCTTGCTACCCCCGCAGCTCACATGATCCCTTCTCACCCCACACCTACCCCTGAGGGAGAGCCCTCGAGGCAGCATCGTCGCATTACCTTTCACCCGGAGGTTTCGGTTGGAGTCCTCAGTTCAGGATCTGTGTCTGACTCAGGAGAGGATCTGGCAGCACTGGCAAAGTCTTAGAGCGTCTGAGTATCAGCAGTGGTCATGTGATGTACGGATGTAGTTGTATGAGCCATGATGCATGTATGCGAGTAGTCACACCCGTCATGATGTTTACCTTTCATGCATGAGTCTATGTATAATTATGTTGGAACTTTTTATTCGATCTTGTGTTTTTCGGTTCGTTCGCTTTCTCGGGTTTGTTGCTGGCTTTTTTTCCCATGATTGGATGTTTCTCATCACGGTTGCTCTTATTGGGAAAAATAAACAGTAGGATGACGCGCAGAGGCAGCAGCACGCAGGCTTGTGAGGGTGTCACTGTTCGTCGTTCAGCATGACAAGCAAGACACTCCCCCGAGCCGTATCCGCAACCACCGCCTCCACCGCCAAATCCACCATCCACTGAACAAATTATGCGCATGTTTGAGGAAAGAAGGAACAATGATCTGATTGAGTTGTTAAAAAGTGTGTAAGCTATGGTTGGGCAGAATGGAAATCAAAATGGACATCACTCCAAGATGTCGGATTTTCAAAGGACTAAGCCTCCCAGTTTCAGTCAGTAGTTGACCCGTTGGAAGCAGATGATTGGTTGCGAACCATTGAGAAGAAACTTGAGATTTCTCGCACTGATGAAGCTGACAAGGTTCCATTCGCTACCCACTATCTTGAAGGAGCCGTTGCTATATCGTGGGATAATGCTAAAGCTCTGTGGCCTGCGGGAGAAGAAATTACGTGGAATAATTTCAAGGACCAATTTCTCAAGTATCATATTCCAGCCGGTATCATGAAGGTCAAGCAACGCGAATTTCTTGGTCTCACTCAAGGCAATCTGTCAGTAAGCGAATATTTGCACAAGTACAACCATCTGGCCCGTTATTCCCTTTATGATGTGTCCACGGAAGAAAGAAAGATCGATAGGTTCCTTGGAGGATTAAATCAACACCTCAGGAGTGCTCTCTGCATGCTCGACTTTCCAGATTTTTGGTCTCTGGTGAACAAGGCTCTCATTGCATAAAGAGAGTACAAGCCTGTGCAAGACAACCGACCCGCAAATAATGACCACAAGCACAAATTTGAGCTGAAGAAGGATGGGAAGCCCATTCAGAAGGCCCGTACCTGGCAACAGACTCAAGTGGAGTATAAACCAAACTGGCAGCAGAATGTGAACAAGACCACTACTCAAGTCAAGAATGTTGTGACCAACTGTAAGTGCATCTAGTGCCACCCCTAGTTGGTTTTGGAGTATTGACGACAAAGTTGGTTGAGGGACTAATGCGTTTGTGAGAATTGCAAGATAACGCAGGTAGTGTCCCTCATTGATTCGGCTTACCTACCGGAGATGACCCCTAAAAATGTATGAGGACATTGAAGACAATGGTGGTATGAGAAGATATTCATATTGAAGACTATGACATGAGAAGACGTTGCGTGAAGACTATGGAGCACGAAGACTGTGTGGATTCGTTGCTTCCTTTTCTTCTTTGTTGAGTCATAGGAACCACCGTACTGTTAAGTGGGGTCCAGGTGAACTAAGTTAGAGTGACTGAAGTGATGCTCAACTCAAATCCTATGTCTTCGAGCAAAGACAATGAGAGCAAACCTTATCCAGAGCTGGATGAGTCAACTTTGCTTGTAGCCCAAGTAAAGTTGCCGCGTGTGTTTGAAATCTGACTGTTGGAACACGTGTCAGTTCCTTAGTGACCCAGGGTCATTTTGGACAAATCAGGTCGGGTTGCCTAGTGGCTATAAATAGCCCACCCCCTACACCATAAATTGGTGGTGCTCAGAGTTTGTACACGGCTTTTGTCGTTTGAGAGCAACCCACCACGAAGCATTTGAGAGAGAGAAAAATCCTTGCGAGGACAAAGCCCAAACACTCAGAGCCAAAGAGTGTTAGGCATCACTGAAGTCTTTCTGTCTGTGTGACCTGAAGACTTATTACACTTGAGGACTGTGAATCCTCCAGCCGGTTAGGCGTCGCGTTCTGAGCATCCAAGAGTCATTGTGGATTGCCGGGTGAACGAAGTCTGTGAAGGTTCGAAAGTCTACCTTGAAGACTTACCAGAGTGATTGGGCGAGGACTAAGTGTCCTTAGCTCAAGGGGAATAAGGTGAAGACACGGTCTTCTGAGTTGAATCTCAGCCTTCCTAACCAGAAGTACAGTTGTCACAGCAACTGGAACTGGTCCAACAAATCTTGTGTCTTCAACAAGCAACTGGTTCTATCTCTTCCCTCCTTTACTTTGAGTTTGTCTTCGTGAAGTCATTGCTTATCTGCCTTATCTGGTTGACTTCATTGCTTGACTACTATTGTTGATTGGCTTCATACTATCTTCCATCCTGATCCTACTACCTAGCTGCTATTAGTCTTCATTCGTTAACGCTATTGCATACTTGACTATGGCTTGCTTATTGTAGTTTATCTTCCGCTGCATATCAATTAGGTTATTTCTATTGTTTGTCTTCGAAACTTCCACGTTTTGAAGACTTTGATAAAAATCGCCTATTCACCCCCCTCTAGTCGATAACTAGCACTTTCAATTGGTATCAGAGCAAGGTACTCCCTTGTTCTGTGTGATTCGGTTTAACCACCTGGAGTTTAGCTATGTCGACTGCAGGGATAATCAAAGTCTTCGCTGCTTTCCCCGTGTTCGATGGAACAGAATATCCCTACTGGAAGAATAAGATGCGCATGCATCTTGAAGCCATTGATGTCGACCTCTGGTATGTCGTCAAGAATGGCGTTCCTAAAACTGGTGAAGGTGTCACCCCTACTGATGTCAAGAAGTTCATTCAACTGGACTCGACTGCAAAGAACATCATCTGTGGTCATCTGACCAAAGGCCAGTATGGCCGTGTGAGTGCTCTGGAAACGTCAAAGCTAGTCTGGGACTGGCTGTCCAAGGTCAATGAAGGCGTCTCTACACAGAGAGACCAGAGGATCAGTGTACTTCGCAATCTCTTCAATCGCTTCAAGAGAAACGGCAATGAAAATGTCCAGCTCACGTTTGATCGCCTCACTGATATCACAAATGAACTCCAAGCTCTTGGCGCAACTGATATTACCAAGCATGAAATCGTCAAGACACTGCTGAGATCACTTGACAGCTCCTTTGACACCCTTGCCCTCATGATACAAGAACGTCCTGACTTCAAGACACTCGATCCGTCTGATATACTTGAAAGGCTCAACACACATGAGTTCTAGCTTTCTGAGAAAAGAGATATCTATGGCCCCAACTATGGCCAAACTCGTGCTTTGAAGGCAAAAGTTGTTTCCTCATCTGAAGAAGAAGAATCTGACTGCGGTTCTGACGATCCTGAAGACATTGGAAGGGAGCTTGCTATGCTTGTGAAGAAGTTCCAGAAATTCACCAAGAAGAAAGGCTTCATAAAGTCTTCACGATCCAGCTCAAGGAATGATGAAGCTTCCACCCATGATCACAAGAAGAGAACCTGCCACAAGTGCAAGAAACCCGGTCACTACATATCTGAGTGTCCACAGTGGGACAATGAGAAGAAGAAGAAGAAGAAAAGCAAGGAATATGATTCCGATGACAAGAAGAAAAAGAAATCCTCAAAGTCTTCTAAGTCTTCTTCCAAGTCTTCATCATACAAGAAGAGCTCATCTGGCAAGGCTCGTGCTTTTGTTGGCAAGGAAATGGATTCAGAGGAGGAGTCTGCTTCGGAGGAGGCGGAGGTGGAGTCTGGTGAGGAGTCTGACCCTGGCGTTGCAAGTCTGGCTCTAGCCACAGCCTATGTCGCCAAGTCCATCTTCAACACTGAAGACAATGACTTCCACACCAACGCTGAAGCTAATGACGAAGACGATCCTTCTCCCACCTAGTGCTTCATGGCACGTGGTGCCAAGGTAAAATCCCGCGATGCTTACTTTCAAACTTCAAGTGAAGATGACTCTGATTGTGAATCCAAACCCAGCTACGAAACACTTGCTAAAATTGCAACTGAACAATAAAAGGCTATGGAACATACTCAAAAATTATTAGACAAAAGCGATGACCTGTTGGACGCTGAAATGACACATTCACAGTCCTTAGTTGATGACATAAAAAATCTTCATGCTAAGTACCAAGAACTTGAAGGTCGTCATGAATCGCTCTCAACTACTTATGAAAGACTCTCCTATGATTATCTTCAAAGGAAACAAGAGCTTGAAAAATTGAGAGCGGCTCATGAAGATCTTCAAAAAGTGAATGAGTCACTTCGCGCTCAACAGATCAGTTCCGCTCAGGATGGATTTGAACCACCATGTCTAAAATGCATTGAGCGTGATAACGCTACATCTGTTGCTGAATGTTCCACTGCTGCTACTGTTTCATTGTCTTCACCTACTGAAGTGGTTACTAACCCCTCTGCGGAGGATACCACTGTTGTTGCTGATGAAAATGCTATGTTGAAGAGATTGCTTGAAACAGGGATGTACAAAAGTTTGAAGGGACATCAGACTCTCTGCGATGTCCTCAAAAAGCAGATTCTGAACCGAAACCCTAGGAAAGAGGGTGTTGGGTTCGAAAGGAAAATGAATGTTGATGGATCATACTGGAAGCCTGAGCAGTATCCCAAAACCACATGGGTTGCTGCAAAGGAACGTTCAGTGGATCCATCCACTTTATCTGGCTTTACCTGTGCTAATCCTATTGTCATTAATGAATCCTTTGATGCAAACTTAAACTGTTCAAAAATCAGAATGGTGAAGTGTTTGCCAAGTATATTGGTACTAACTGCAGGAATGGACCGCCAATGAAGAAGATCTGGGTTCCCAAAAGCTGTCTTGAGAATCTTCCTTTGAATGTTGTCATGACACCACTAGGGAAGAAGACAAACCCCAGATCAAAGGCGTCACATGGTCCAACGGCTTCATACGGAAACAGGACTCACCTGAGTCACCCTAACGCCAATGTTTGGCAGGGAAATCACACTCAAACTTATGAATATGAGTGTGTGTCTTCAAACCGCTATGTTCACAATACTAAGAACTTTTCTGCTTATTCATATGAGTATCATTCATCTCCTGCAAGGCTATTTGCTAGGGTTCCAAAGCCGAAATTCTCAGATGTTGCACTTAGACTCATTGCTTCTAAGCCACCCCTAAAGATGTGGGTGGTGAAGAAGAATTAACTCTCTTTTGCAGAACATGGTCTCCAGCCAGTAGTCAAAGGTGTTCGATATTATTGCTGGGGACCTAAAACACAAAGGGACGCATGATAAAATGACTTACTATCTATTCCACATATGAATCGCTTACCTGTCATACTGTGTGCTAACTTTCATCTATGCTGTGATAATCCACATGTGCATCAAATGCTTATGCTTCACAACATACCTTGTGAAGCCTATCCTCCTAACTGCACTGTAGGGCATGTCACCAAAAGCTTCAGAATGGATTATTGACAGCGGATGCACTAATCATATGACTGGTGATCAAAGTCTTCTCATGGACTCAACCTTACGTCCATCCGACAAGAGTCAAATCACATTTGCTGACACTGGTAAAGGCAAGGTATTGGGTCTAGGTAGAGTTGCAATCTCAAAGGATCAGCACATGGATAAAGTGATGCTTGTTGAATCCCTTGGATTCAACTTAATGTCTGTCTCAATGCTTTGTGACTTAAACATGATTGTGATATTTGGAAAATATCGTTGCCTTGTACTAATGGAATCTGACAAGTCTCTAGTCTTTGAAGGGTATAGGAAAGGTGATCTATACATGGTAGATTTCTCAGCAGGTCCACAGCTTGCCGTATGTCTTCTTGCAAAAGCTTCAGAATGCTGGCTCTGGCATCGAAGGCTAGGGCACGCTGGCATGAGGAACTTGCACACTCTCGTCAAGAAGAAGCATGTCATAGGCATCAAAGGTGTCAAGTTCAAGAAAGATCATTTGTGTGGTGCTTGCGAAGCTGGGAAGATGACAAGGGCCAAGCATCCCTCGAAGACAATCATGACAACATCTCAACCCTTCGATCTGCTACACATGGACTTATTTGGACCTACTCACTACTCCACCCTCACAACAACGGCGTGTCTCTATGGCTTCGTCATTGTTGATGACTACTCAAGATATACATGGGTGCACATAATTCTCTACAAGACTGAAGTACAAGATGTCTTCAGACGATTCGCCAATCGAGGAATGAACAATTATGGCATCAAGATCAAGCATATCAGAAGTGATAACGACACTGAATTCAAGTACACCGGCCTTGATCTTTATCTGGATACAATGGGAATCACTCATGAATTTTCTGCTCCTTACACACCTCAGCAAAATGGCATTGTTGAGCGCAAGAACAGAACCCTCATTGAGATGGCTCAAACAATGCTTGACGAGCACAAGACACCAAGAAAATTCTGGCTTGAAGCAATTGATACTGCATGTCACATCATCAACCGTGTTTACATCCACAAGCTTCTGGGCAAAACATCCTATGAGCTCCTTACTGGCAAGAAGCCAAATGTCAGCTACTTCAGAGTCTTTGGTGCTAAGTGCTGGATCAAGGATCCCCATCACAAGTCAAAATTTGAACCCAAAGCTCACGAAAGCTTCATGCTTGGCTATGGAAAGGATTCGCACTCTTACATAGTCTTCAACCTCTTCCACTACAAAATCGTTGAAACAGTGGATGTGCGATTTGATGAAACCAATGGTTCACAACGAGAGCTCCTGCCAAACACACTTGATGAAGCTCCTTCCAGTGAATCTATCAAGCTGATGGGAACTGGTGAGATCATGCCTTCTGAAGCACAGCCTGAAGAGGAACTTATCATTTCTGCACCAAACCAACCTGAAGACAATGCTCAGACCGAAGACAATACTTCCAATGATGACAATGATCAGCATGAGCAAGGTCTTCGTCCGGTTCATCCTCGTGTTGCAAATGAAGTACAAATTGAGAACATAATTGATAGCATCAACGCACCTGGTCCTCTTACTCGATCAAGAGCAACACAGTTAGCAAATTTCTGTGGGCATTTTTCATTTGTATCAATATCTGAACCCAAGAAAGTTGCTGAAGCCTTTATGGAACCTGAATGGATTCAAGCCATGCAAGAAGAACTTCAACTGTTCAAGCTGAATAATGTTTGGGAACTGGTCAAGCGCCCTGACCCTCGCAAGCATAACATAATTGGCACAAAATGGATATATCGGAACAAACAAGATGAGCATGGTCAAGTCGTCAAAAACAAAGCACGTCTTGTGGCTCAAGGATATACTCAGGTTGAAGGAATTGACTTCGATGAAACATTTGCTACTGTTGCTAGGCTTGAAGCTATTCGCATACTGCTAGCCTATGCTAATCATCACAACATCTTGCTATATCAAATGGATGTGAAAAGTGCATTTCTCAATGGCAAGATTGAAGAAGAAGTATATGTCGCACAACCACCTGGCTTTGAAGATCCAAAACATCCTGATATGGTGTACAAGCTAAACAAAGCACTATATGGCCTCAAACAAGCTCCTCGTGCCTGGTATGATACAATCAAAGACTTCCTGAAGAGCAAAGGCTTCAAACCTAGATCCCTCGATCCCACCCTCTTCACGAAGACATATGATGGTGAACTGTTTGTGTGCCAAAGATATGTGGATCACATAATCTTCGGCTGCACCAACCAGAAGTACAGTGATGAGTTTGGGTACATGATGCAAGAGCAATATCAAATGTCCATGATGGGTGAGCTGAAGTTCTTCCTTGGTCTTCAAATTCGTCAGCAACGAAATGGCATCTTCATATCTCAAGAAAAATACCTCAAAGATTGTCTGAAGAAGTTTGGAATGGAAGACTGCAAAGGCTACACGACGCCAATACCAGCCAAACACCATCTTGGTCCCGACGACAATGGTAAAGAGTTCGATCAAAAGGTATACCGCTCCATGATTGGTTCTTTGCTTTATTTATGTGCATCTAGGCCAGATATTATGCTTAGTGTTTGCATGTGTGCTCGATTCCAAGCGGCACCAAAGGAATCGCATCACTTAGCTGTGAAGCGAATTCTTCGATATTTGGCTTACACCCCAACACTCGGATTATGGTATCCCAAGGGCTCAAAAATTGATTTGGTTGGATTCTCGGATGCTGATTATGCTGGTGACAAGGTGGATCGCAAGTCTACATCAGGCACATGTCATTTTCTTGGTCGATCACTTGTCTGTTGGTCTTCAAAGAAGCAGAACTGTGTATCATTCTCAACTGCTGAATCTGAATACATTGCTGCTGGATCCTGTTGTGCTCAGCTTCTATGGATGAAGCAAACTCTCAAGGATTATGGCATCAACCTGAAACAAGTACCTCTCTTCTGCGACAAAGTGCCATCAAGATAGCCAACAATCCAGTCCAGCACTCGAAGACAAAGCACATTGAAATACGTCATCACTTTCTCAGAGATCATGTTATGAAGAAAGATATAGATATCATGCACGTCAACACTGAAGAGCAACTGGCAGATATCTTCACAAAGCCCTTGGATGATAAAAGGTTTTGCAAGTTACGGTGTGAGCTAAATATCTTGGAATCCTCTAATGTCCTGTGATCAGGCACACATCCTAACACTTATGCATGTTGATGACTTAGAAGTGCAACACACGAAGTAAGGTATATCTTCAATCAATGAAGATTTACACTCTGAGTGTGAATACATTAACATGGAATTTGACTTCGGAGCGCCACGATAATTGTGCGCCGTGTCTGGGTCTAATACTACCTATACGGTGGGTAACGCCACCACCAAATTTCTCTGTTTGAAGTGTTTCACTCATGGTGTTACTTTTGCAAAGACTTCGCATTTGGTTTGTCTTCAGTTTCTATTTATCTTCATGATTTTCTGCGCTATGATGAGTTGATTGCATATATATATATATACTAGCGTTCTGTCCTCTACAGCATTCACTTATAGCTATGTCTTCAAGTTGAATCTTTTGAACTAAGTGTATGTGATCGGACCCTAACCCCTCTATGCTTTCTATCTCAAACTCTATCTGTCCAAATCATATGCATTCTACTGAAACTGTCAAATGTCTTCTCTGCGTCCTAGTCAGCAGAAGACACAGAGACAAACATCAAGTCCTATTTAAATGATTCATCTTTATTGTCTATATCCGGAGAAGCCGGAACGAACACTTGACAAACTCGGTGGGCGTGGGAACGTGGGACAACTCTAAGTATGTTGCATGCTTGCCACGTACCCCTCAGATGTGAACCGCCAGGGGCACCAGCGTAATTGCGCTGTGTCTCTCACCTACTTATAAATACTTGTCCCCTGCGGTAAAGAAATCCTTCTTCCACCTCTCCACCTCCGTCAAAACCCTAGCGCCACCGCTAGCTCGCGACGACGCCGGCGACGAAGCGCTTAGCAGTCGCGACTTCTCCGACGCCGTCCTCACGCCGGCCGCGGACATCGTCCTCTCCACCATCGCCGTAGGTGTCCTCCGTCGCCAAGTTAGGGCACGGTGGGCTGAACTGCTCGGTCTCCTATTCTTCCCATCTAGCAGTTCGTCGTGCGGTAATTATAACTCTATTTTTACCACCTTTTTGATCTTCATAGATTCATCCTACTTACCGAAAGTGGTTTCTACCTACTCAATGTTAGATCTATTCTGTCTGCATCTCATAATGCCTAGTCTATTCACTTAGATTTCCTATCTAGTCTGATTCCTCACTTGCACTTATTCACGGATTGGTACAAATCTGGAACCAACTCACCACATATAAGTGAATGTCTTCGCATCATGAGGTCAATGTCTTCAAAATGATTTATCTTCAAAATCTTCTGAGAATGCATATGACCTCTTCCCCTTTCCTCGCATCTCTAATGTTGTCACAGGTACATGTCCGTGGAAGAATCCCTTGGTTCTCATAGTCTGCATTCGTTTGCATAATACTTACAGCATCATATCAATTCTCCTGAAGCCAGTTCCTGTCTGACCAGCAAGCGAAAGCCTTTGAAGCCTTTGAACATATTGAAACCGTTCAGTTTGAAGTTCATGGCTACGGAGAAATCTGTCAGGAAGGGTGGCAAACAGCGTCGTGGGGGAACTTCAAAGGATTTGCCTGATGATCTGGCAGAAATGTATAAAACAGATCCTAAAGAAGATTACAATCAGCGCAAGACTCGAATCCAATGGATTCGACGCTATTGGGCTGAACAGTGGTACAAGTACAAGTTCGTCACCCAGGAGTACGCAGAGAAAAATGCTATCAAGAGCCCTTGGGTGATATTCTCTATCGAGGCCTTCCTCCCAAGAACAAAGCTGAAGCCATTGCGTAAGAATTCTATCCTTGCATGGTCCATGGACCACAGCCTGAAGAAGTCGACCCAACATCATTGCTCTGGTGTCGTGACGACAATCTCTTCAAGCGCAACCTCCAGTTTGCTAAGGCTTCGGCAAAGGAAAACAAGAAGTCATGGGGATTAGACTTTAATCCTGGCCCCTCTGCTCCCCGTGAGGATGGCACACGTGAAGCTGAAGAAAACAGAATTGGCCCCTTTGCAAACCTTGATGGTCTCATCTCCTACATCAAGGTACAAGGTGCCAAAGTGGATCGTTCAGACAATGAGGCTGATTCTGATGAAGCCCCAGCTCCTCCTCCAAGGTCGCAGAAGCCAAAGAAAATTAAGGCCTCATCATCAGCTGCACCTCCAAAAGCTTCTCGTGTGAAGCCACTGGCCACTGCACCTCCTGAAGCCAGTGTGCAGTCTGAAGATCAATCCCGCATCTCCAAGAAGACGGACAAGAGAAAGTAACTTTTCAGGCATACTGATCAAGCCTTGACTCCTGCCGCCATTCTGCGCGAAGAACCCATTGATCTGTCAAGTGATGAAGATCTTGCTGATGATGCTCTTGAGCAGCTGATAAAGAGCAAGGAAGAAGCAGAAATCTTCAACAACTTGCCTCTCTTTGATGTGGGCATCATCCACAATTTTATTGATGAGTGGTTCGACACCCCCAATGTCAGCTTTGAAGATTTACAGCTTCCCATTGGCCTCAGTGTCTCTTTCAATGGCGCCATTGCTTCTGAGCTAGCTCTTGCTCAGCGCATCGTTGAGCTGAAGAACAAAATTGATTATGAGAAGGCTCAATTCAAGAAGCATGTGGCAAAGCTCAGTGTTCAAGACGTCATATACTTCAAGGTCGTGTTGCATGAGCTTAAAGAAGCTTTTCTGAAGAAGCGCCAAGAAGCTCAAGGCTCTCGTGAGCGCATGAAGAGTTTGGCTGATAAGTGTGTGCTTGCCTACAATGAGGCTGAGAAGCGCAAGTCACTTGGCCGTCCTGGCATTGACCCCAGGATGGCTGCAAAGAAAAAGAAGAAGCTTCCTGCTGACCAGCATGCACCTTCAAGCCTAGAAGCCCCTCGCATTATCTTCCCGAGTAGCATGACTGGCTCAAAGCCAAAGGTCACCACAACCGCTTCAGAACAAAATAAGATGAGGGCTGCCGAGGCTGAAGCCAGAAAGAGGAAGAACACTGAAGCCTCTGATGCCGCTCCCTCCAAGAAGAAGTGCAAGACGAAGAAGACTAGGGCTGCTTCCAAAGAGCCCTTAGTTGTTGAACCCATTTCACTGGTTCGCCCAGCGTCAGAACATCAAGAACGAAGAATGATAGTCCATGAGCCTGCTTCCACAGAGGCTCATGAAGCTGAAGATATTCCAGCAGCTGAACCCACCGCTGCTGAAGACATTGGTCATGATGACAATGTAGCTGATGATGAAGTTCTTCCTCAGATCAAACATGACATGGTATCATCGCCTGTTCATACGAACAGCGAACTCATCAGCATTGGTCGTCCACTGACGCCAATTGCTCAGGATGCATCGTGGGTTGATCACCCACAACTACAAGACTCCCCCAATACTCCCCAACAACAACAACAAGTTACACCCCCCGTGCAATAAGAGGATGAAGACTTTCAGGCCCAGCCAACTCCATCTCCCAAGGCGTTCCAGAAGGAGAAGTGCAACGTTCACCTGTCGCACGTCAAGTATTTTCTGAACCTGCTCCAACTGTGAATGTCTCCGAGTCTGAAGCACATACTGCTGAAGACATTCCGGCTGCATCAGCCGAAGAAAATCAAGAAGAAGTACGTGTACCTACTCCCCCAGCAATTGAAGAAGAAGCAGTTCCTGATGTGAACGTGCCTGTGCCCGACCCTCCTGTTCGTCAAGAGGAGGTTGACAATGTTGAGGCTGCCACCACCAACGCCAATGAAGCCAATGACGTAGTCATGGCTGACGCTAATGTGGAGCATGCACCAACTAGTGTGCCTGAAGCAAGTGTGGCCACTGAACCTGAAACAACTGAGGCTGCTGCACCTGAAGCCAATGAGACAATCGCTCCCGAAGCACCTGTTGTGCAGCCTGACGCCTCAACTATTGCCCCTGCTCCTGTTCCGCCACCAAGGCCTCACACAATTGAGCAAGCATACAGTCATGGTCAGCTTACCACTGTCTGATGGCCCATTCTGGAGCCTCCGCCTACTGCCTCAGGACCTCAGTTTGACTATCATATTGAGCATAGGCCTCAGGTCCAGAAGCCAAAGCCTAGGTTGCCAAGGTTTCCAGGTACTGCAAACTCACCAGGGTCCTTCAATGCCAATGGCTTCAAAAGCCACAATACCTTCTTTGGCAGCGCCAAGAACCCCTACTCCAAGCCAAGGATATCATCAGATCGGTTCTGGAGCTATCAGCAGAGAAGCTATTACTCATGCGTACTATATGATCAAGGGCGCATTTTCCCTCATATGCGCCTTGATACAGAAGCCATTGCTGGACTGCCGTGCTTAGAAGAAGCACTTGATTGCTTTCGTGATACTGGTCTGCTCCACTTTGTGACAGACAAAGAACATTGGAATGAAGAGCTATTGCTTCAATTCTATGCTACTCTACACATTTGCGGCTACTACAGAGACATCAAGACATGGGTTCTCGAGTGGATGACTGGAAATGTTCATCATGAAGCCAAAGCTATGGATATCATCGAGCTTACAGGGCTAGACACTCCTGGAGAACTATATGAACCTGATTGTCAGCTACACCGCAATGCAGTAGAGAGTATCTTCCATAAGCCAGAACCCAATATGAGCCAGATGTTGAGCATGATGAAGCCCTTGCCATCTGACGCTGAATATCCAACAGATTTCTTTGTTGAAGACCTTGAGTATCTGCCTCGCACCATATATCATATCATCAGGTGAACTCTATGGCCTGTCAAAGGACATTCATCAGCGGCCAAGCTTGAAGGAGCTATGAAGACTTTGGTCTTCTATATTCTCAATGGCATCAGCTTCAACACTCAAGAGTTCTTCATCAGGCAACTTGCTGCTTCTGGCTCTGACCTATTTGGTCTGAAGTTTTATGCTCCATGGGTCATGCGCCTCATCAAGAGACACTCATCTGTCAACTATCAGCCCTCTACTCGCAATCATATGATCTTTCTGCCAGAGGTTGATATGTCAGTTGAAGCTATATACTCTGACCCTGCCAAGAGGCCTCTTTATCTTCAGAATGCCGAGCACCAAAGCTTCACTCGGCCTATTGAAGGTGTTCAAGCAGCGACACGAATCTATCCATTGGCTGGAAACACTCGTC
This sequence comes from Triticum dicoccoides, assembly GCF_002162155.2. NCBI lineage: Eukaryota > Viridiplantae > Streptophyta > Magnoliopsida > Poales > Poaceae > Triticum > Triticum dicoccoides. Next base: position 647,965,923 of record NC_041387.1, read on the forward strand.
TGCCTCATCGAGCACCCACTGAAGCCACTAAAAGCACCATTGCACAAAGGCCTCGGAAGCGTTCTCGCGTTCTCAATGACCGAGAACTTCTTGTGGCCCTTCATCAGAAACAGGATAAGCATCATTTCTGGCTCAAGAGACCGATGCAAAGCCTCTTGGTGGATGTCAATCGCATTCGCAACCTTGCCACCAAGAATGCCTTTGTTGCTCACGAAACTTGCCGGCGATCATGGAAGAGTTTGACCCTGCTCAGTGCTGAAGCTGATCTTCAAGACGATGGCTTCAATGAAAGATTCAGTTTGACTCCACTCCTCCATGGACTGCTGTCCTACGTCGTACTCCATCTCTTGAAGACTCTGAATATTCTTCCTCCACGGCAACGGTAAATGCCAGAGTGATCGATGATGAAGATGATGCTACTTCACCACCTCCTACTACTGCGCGCATCGACACTGCACCAAGTTCATCTGCACCGCCACCCAATGACGACAACCCTGCTGCTTCACCTACTCATGTTGACGAGTAGATGCTCTATGTCTTCAAACCTTTTTGGTCCTTACTGACAAAAGGGGGAGAAGCGTATGAGTTGATAGTCTTCAAGCGGGTTCATATGGGCGGTTGCATTATATTTTGCTGCGTGCTTACAACTCTTGCCTTTTGAAACATTTGGTTCTCTGAGTTGTAACACCTAAACTTGATGGTCGTCTGCTACTTATTTGCTTCACTGTGATGCGATGATAAATTCCGCATGTGCGATGATAACTTCCGCACTTAGATCATTCTGCAGACGTCCATTTTTCATTATGCATGTCATTCTACTTGCTATATCAGTTCATGCATGATGAATTATCATCATAAGTTGAAGTGGATCTCCACAAGTACAACCTGCCATGTGCATTTGCATTCCAAAAGCAAATTACTTACATGCACATCTTCAGGGGGAGCCCTTGCAACTTATGAAGACTATTTCCTATCCTTACAATTTCACATATTTATCCCCGTTGAAAACTTCAACCAGTTTGTCATCAATCACCAAAAGGGGGAGATTGTAAGTGCATCTAGTGCCACCCCTAGTTGGTTTTGGAGTATTGACGACAAAGTTGGTTGAGGGACTAATGCGTTTGTGAGAATTGCAGGATAACGTAGGTAGTGTCCCTCATTGATTCGGTTTACCTACCGGAGATGACCCCTAAAAATGTATGAAGACATTTGAAGACAATGGTGGTATGAGAAGATATTCATATTGAAGACTATGACATGAGAAGACATTGCGTGAATACTATGGAGCGCGAAGACTGTGTGGATTCGTTGCTTCCTTTTCTTCTTTGTTGAGTCATAGGAACCACCGTACTATTAAGTGGGGTCCAAGTGAACTAAGTCAGAGTGACTGAAGTGATGCTCAACTCAAATCCTATGTCTTCGAGCAAAGACAATGAGAGCAAACCTTATCCAGAGCTGGATGAGTCAACTTTGCTTGTAGCCCAAGTAAAGTTGCCGCGTGTGTTTGAAATCTGACTGTTGGAACACGTGTCAGTTCCTTAGTGACCCAGGGTCATTTTGGACAAATCAGGTCGGGTTGCCTAGTGGCTATAAATAGCCCACCCCCTACACCATAAATTGGTGGCTGCTCAGAGTTTGTACACGGCTTTTGTCGTTTGAGAGCAACCCACCTCGAAGCATTTGAGAGAGAGAAAAATCCTTGCGAGGACAAAGCCCAAACACCCAGAGCCAAAGAGTGTTAGGCATCACTGAAGTCTTTCTGTCTGTGTGACCTAAAGACTTATTACACTTGAGGACTGTGAATCCTCCAGCCGGTTAGGCGTCGCGTTCTGAGCATCCAAGAGTCATTGTGGATTGCCGGGTGAACGAAGTCTGTGAAGGTTCGGAAGTCTACCTTGAAGACTTACCAGAGTGATTGGGCGAGGACTAAGTGTCCTTAGCTCAAGGGGAATAAGGTGAAGACACGGTCTTCTGAGTTGAATCTCAGCCTCCCTAACCAGACGTACAGTTGTCACAGCAACTGGAACTGGTCCAACAAATCATGTGTCTTCAGCAAGCAACTGGTTCTATCTCTTCCCTCCTTTACTTTGAGTTTGTCTTCGTGAAGTCATTGCTTATCTGTCTTATCTGATTGACTTCATTGCTTGACTACTATTGTTGATTGGCTTCATACTATATTCCATCCTGATCCTACTACCTGTCTGCTATTAGTCTTCGTTCGTTAACACTATTGCATACTTGACTATGGCTTGCTTGTTGTAGTTTATCTTCCGCTGCATATCAATTAGGTTATTTCTATTGTTTGTCTTCGAAACTTCCACGTTTTGAAGACTTTGATAAAAATCGCCTATTCACCCCCCCTCTAGTCGATAACTAGCACTTTCACCAACCCAGTGCACGAGGTGCGTTAGTGCAACAACGCCTACTTTAATTGTGGCCTGACCGGACATTATGCCAGGCAGTGTCCCAAGAAGTCAAATGCCCCGTTCCGACTTCAAGTCAATCACATGGGGCCATATCATACCCAGAAGCTCGTCCAAGGGCAAGTTCATAACCTCTCCGCATAAGAAGCCCTGGAAAACCCTGAAGTCATCATTGGTATGTTTCTCGTTAATAACATACCTGCAATAATTTTATTTGACTCTGGGGCTTCCCACTCTTTTATTTCTCGGAGTTTCGTTGCCCAAAACAAATTTTCTTGCTCACTTCTGGGAAAAAGTATGCTGGTTCAATCCCCGGGATCTGTGATCAAAAGCCATCTGGTCTGCAAAAATTTGGAAACTGATATCAAGGGAGTTCATTTTCCAACCACTTTGATAGTCATCGAGTCTGCCAAGTTGGATGTTATTTTGGGAATGAACTGGTTGACTCAGTATCAAGTATGCATAAATTGTGCTACCCGAGAAGTCACCCTGACAAATCAGGAAGAGCGAGCCATAAATTTATTGCCCGCAAAGGTATACCCAAAAGGGAGACGGTCTTCACTGCAGTAGCCGAAGAATTGGATCTGATTCCTGTGGTCAGTGAATTTCCCGATGTATTTCCCGAAGAATTGCCCAGAATGCCTCCGGACAGAGAGCTTGAGTTTGCAATTGATCTTGTGCCTGGGACTGCACCATTGTACAAAAAGTATTATCGGATGCCTTCCTCCGAACTCGTGGAATTAAAGAAGCAGTTGGATGAGATGCTGCAGAAGGGATATATCCGTCCAAGTTCGTCACCATGGGGATCACCTGCAATATTTGTAGACAAGAAAGACGGTGGTCTCAGAATGTGCATGGACTACCGTCAGTTAAACGATGTCACCATGAAAAACAAATACCCTATACCAAGAATTGATGATTTGTTCGATCAGCTTAGTGGTGCAAAAGTATTTCCCAAGATTGATTTAAGGACCGGATATCATCAACTAAAGATCAAGAAGGAAGATGGTCCTAAGACCGCGTTCACTACCTGTTACGGTCTTTATGAATATACGGTGATGTCCTTCGGTCTCACAAATGCCCCCGCCTTTTTCATGCATATGATGAATAAGGTGTTCATGGAATTCTTGGATAAGTTAGTGGTGGTTTTCATCGATGATATTCTCATATACTCTAGAAGTGACGAAGAACACAAAGAACAGCTCCGAGCAGTCTTACAGAGACTCCGTGACCATCAGCTATATGCAAAATTCAGCAAGTGTGAGTTTTGGCTCAAACAAGTCAGATTTTTGGGGCATGTTCTATCAGCAGAAGGTATCGCAGTGGATCCCAGCAAAGTAAAAGATGTGCGTGATTGGGCAGCACCCACAACGGTATCCAAAGTCTGGAGTTTTCTTGGATTAGCTGGATACTACTGGCGGTTCATCGAAGGATTCTCCAAAATTGCCAAGCCAATGACAGAACTCCTCAAGAAAGACAAGAAGTTTGAACGGACTAAGGATTGCAAGGAAAGCTTTGACGAGCTAAAAACCAGATTGACATCAGCACCAGTACTGACTCTTCCAGACATTTACCGCAGCTTCGATGTGTATTGTGATGCGTCCAGAAAAGGTATTGGTTGTGTACTTATGCAAGATGGCAAGGTGGTAGCTTACAGATCTCGCCATCTACGACCTCATGAAGCAAATTATCCTACACATGATTTGGAACTGGCCGCTGTCGTGGACTCTCTAAAGATTTGGAGACATTACCTCATTGGAAAGAGATGTCAAATATTTATCGACCACAAGAGTCTCAAATATATATTTACTCAGCCAGACTTAAACCTTCGACAGAGAAGATGGCTCGAGTTGGTCAAGGACTATGATCTGGGAATAAATCACCATCTGGGGAAAGCCAACGTGGTTGCTGATGCCCTCAGTCGCAAGCCTACTAATTTAAACGCCATGCTGGAATCTTTGCCTCTAGAACTCCAGCAAGAGATCGCTCAGCTCAACTTGGTAATTGTAAATGTCGGTCTCGTGAATATTTTGGAAGTAACTCCTACTCTAGAAGAAGAGATCTGCATGGCACAGGTTGACAACAAGAGTCTGCAAGTATATTTCCAACGTCTGCGCGGAGGCAAGACTCAGGATTTCTCAAAGGACGCGCTGGGTGCACTCAGGTTCCGAGGAAGGATATGCGTACCTGAGAAAGCACATTTGAGGAAGAAAATTTTGGCAGAAGCACACGAATCCTCATATTCTATACACCCAGGCAGCACCAAAATGTACGAAGACCTTCGACAGATATTTTGGTGGGATGGAATGAAAAGGGACATCGCATATTTTGTCGCTTGTTGTGACATTTGCAACAAAGTAAAGGCGGAACACCAGAAACCCGCCGGACTTCTCCAACCTCTACCCGTCTCACAATGGAAATGGGATGATGTCTGCATGGACTTTATCACCGGTCTACCTAGGACTCACCGAGGCAATGATGCTATATGGGTCATAGTGGACACGCTGACTAAAGTGGCTCACTTTTGTCCCATCCGCACCACCTTTCGCATTGATCAACTTGCACAATTATATGTATCATGGATTGTCAGTTTGCATGGAGTACCAAAAACAATCACTTTGGACCGAGGTTCATTGTTTACCTCCGCCTTCTGGTCCCGACTCCATCAAGCTTTGGGGACCGCTCTCAAATATAGCACCGCCTACCATCCACAGGCAGACGGTTAGACCGAGCGAGTAAATCAAATCCTTGAAGATATGCTTCAAGCATGTGCCTTAGCCCATGGACCCAAATGGGAAGATTGTCTGCCATATGCGGAATTCTCATACAACAATAGATTTAAAACCAGCCTGAAAATATCACCTTTTGAAGCTTTGTACGGCCATAAGTGCCGCACTCCATTAAATTGGTCCCAAACCAAAGACAGTCGTATCTTCGGTACTGATCTGATATTGGAGGCAGAGAAACAAGTCGAGGAAATTCGAGATAGACTGCAATTGGCTAAGTCACGACAAAAGAGTTATTATGATGCCAAACATCGATAAGTCAGTTTTGAACCCGGTGAACATGTGTATCTCCGAGTTACACCCACGAAAGGAGTCAAGAGATTCACACCTGAGGCAAATTGCTGCCAAGATATATTGGTACGTTCCCGGTCATGACACAAGCTGGCACAGTTGCTTACCAGTTGGAATTGCCAACAGAATTGTCAGAAGTACACAACGTGTTCCACGTTCACAGTTGGAATTGCTAGTTGAAAGAGAACTGATATGTCAGAGATTGATCTTGCCAAAGATTTAACTTATGAGGAGAAACCATTTAGAATCTTGGATGAGGCGGAAAGGGTCATACGCAGCAAAGCGATCAAATTTTACAAGGTCCAGTGGGAGCATCACACAGAAGAAGAAGCAACCGGGGAAAGAGAGGAATTTTTAAGGACCACCTACCCAGAATTGTTTTCCCAAGAAACCGAATCTCGAGGACGAGATTCATCTTAAGTGGGGGAGGTTTATGACAGCCTGGATTTTGCCTTCTCTCTTTTTTCGGACTTTCAGTTGCATTTGCTCTGGATTTGGAGTTTTGAATCAATTCAATTGGACTTGAACACTTGGGCCTACCCTTGATTTTCACCCAAGTGACCCATTCACCTCTAATTAACCTTTCCTTCTCTGAAAAACTCCAACAAAAGCCCAAGGAATATTTTTCATAAAAGAAAAATATTCATTTTCTTCCCTGAAAATCACTTCAAAGAAGTATGCTCCAAAGAAACCCCTAGATTTCTTGCTCCAAAAATCCTGAATAAATTCACAAATACTCTTTGAACCCTAGGGCACCTTCCCGAGAAAAAATATTGCATAACTTTTTGTGATATTTTTTCTACAAAAAATCATTTCTGTTCTGGACAGAATGATTACTTTGCACATCAAGTATATTTTTGCTTGATCTTTTCGGGCTGATCTTTTCTGAGCTTGTTTACCTTCATAAGAGATTGCTAAACCCCAAAGCACAGCCCTTAATTATCACTAGATTTTTCTCAATGAAGCTCACAAGTTTCTGTTTGGAAGATAGCCACTCCCACAGTGCACCTGTGATCCAGCCAAACATGCAAAACAACTAAAACCACTAAGGACTAACTGACAGACATGGTGTTTGTGCTTAGCTCAGCCTGATGCCAAAGTTCACGCGATGACCACCTTCATCCAAGGGGGTTGGCATGCGTCCGACGCGCTCTGCGTTGCACCAACTCCTCTGTTTCGCGCGTGCTCGCTGTCCAAGCTGCCGCACCTTGCCACACCGTGCCACCATTTCGTTTGAACCCTCATAACTGCACCCTGGTGCTCACCGACGCCGAAGCTCACCACAGCGAGCATGGTCACAGCGCGGCCACGGCAACAGTGCGCACGTGCCCCTGTGCTCGTCGCGTACCACGCTCCTGTGCTCGTCGCAGCTCGCCTACAGCCCCCGCGTGATCTTCGGCGTCTTCCTCCCTCTCACTAACACCATTCGTCACCGAGCGAAGCTCCAGAGAGCTCCGGCGAGCTCTCGATCCCCTCCTCAGCCTCGCCTATAAATAAAGCTCCCCTGAGCTCGTTTCTCTTCACACACACACACACACACACACACTCAGCGCATCTCCACACACCCGTAGGAAGCCGCAGCCCAGCCGGGCAGGCCTCTGGACGCCGTCCCCGCCCGAGCTCACCGACGATCCCCGTCCTCTGCCCCCTCTCCCTCTAGAGCCGCTCGAGCTCAACTAACCACTCTGGCATGTTCCTGGTGGTCCACTGGTGCGTACTGGTGTTGTTGGAGCTGCTGGACTGGCCCTGTATCGCCGGAACCACCATCTCCGACGAGCTCCGCCCGCTCCCGTCGCTGGAGAGATCCATTCTGTCCCCGTCCGGCCACCCCTAGCCATGCTACGGGTATGGGCAGGTGCGCCTCGATCTCCTCTATAATGCTATCCCTCTAGATCTCATCGTCGGGCACTCATCGCCAAAGAAAGCATCGTCGCCGCGCCACCCGCCTCTGTTTCTCTCTCTCCCCCTCCGAGCTGACAGATGGGGTCCGCTGTTAGCCACTCAGGCCGCACCCGAAGGGGTATGAGTGGTGGCGCCTGATACGTCTCCAACGTATCTATAATTTATGAAGCATTCATGCTATTTTATTATCTGTTTTGAATGATTATGGGATTTATTATACACTTTTATATTACTTTTGGGACTTACCTATTAACCGGAGGCCCAGCCCATATTGTTGTTTTATTGCATGTTTCAGTATTTCGAAGAAAAGGAATATCAAACGGAGTCCAAACGGAATGAAACCTTCGGGAGCGTGATTTTTAGGAAGAATATGATCCGGGAGACTTGGAGTTCACGTCAAAAGATCCTCGAGGAGGCCAAGAGACAGGGGGCGCACCCACCCCCCTGGGCACGCCCTACCCTCTCGTGGGCCCCTCGAGGCTCCCCCGACCGACTTCTTTTTCCTATATAAGCCTACATACCCTAAAAACATCAAATATCAAGATAGATCGGGAGTTCCGCCGCCGCAAGCCTCTGTAGCCACCAAAAACCTCTCGGGAGCCCGTTCCGGCACCCTGCTGGAGGGGGAACCCATCACCGGTGGCCATCTTCATCATCCCGGCGCTCTCCATGACGAGGAGGGAGTAGTTCACCCTCGGGGCTGAGGGTATGTACCAGTAGCTATGTGTTTGATCTCTCTCTCTCTCTCGTGTTCTCTCTATGGCACGATCTTGATATATCGCGAGCTTTGCTATCATAGTTGGATCTTATGATGTTTCTCCCCCTCTACTCTCTTGTAATGGATTGAGTTTTCCCTTTGAAATTATCTTATCGGATTGAGTCTTTAAGGATTTGAGAACACTTGATGTATGTTTTGGTGATCAACTTGCGGGTTCTGCCCATGAACCTATGCATAGGGGTTGACACACGTTTTCGTCTTGACTCTACGGTAGAATCTTTGGGGGCACTCTTTGAAGTACTTTGTGTTGGTTGAATAGATGAATCTGAGATTGTGTGATGCATATCGTATAATCATGCCCACGGATACTTGAGGTGACAATGGAGTATCTAGGTGACATTAGGGTTTAGGTTGATTTGTGTCTTAAGGTGTTATTCTAGTATGAACTCTATGATGGATTGAGCGAAAAGAATAGCTTTATGTTATTTTACTACAAACTCTTGAATAGATGATAGAACAGAAAGGATAACTTTGAGGTGGTTTCGTACCCTACCATAATCTCTTTGTTTGTTCTCCGCTATTAGTGGCTTTGGAGTGACTCTTTGTTGCATGTTGAGGGATTTTTATATGATCTATCTATGTTATTATTGTTGAGAGAACTTGCACTAGTGAAAGTATGAACCCTATGCCTTGTTTCCTATCATTGCAATACCGTTTATGCTCACTTTTACCACTTGTTACCTTGCTGTTTTTATAATTTCAGATTACAAAAACCTTTATCTACTATCCATATTGCACTTGTATCACCATCTCTTCGCCGAACTAGTGCACCTATACAATTTACCATTGTATTGGGTGTGTTGAGGACACAAGAGACTCTTTGTTATTTGGTTGCAGGGTTGATTGAGAGAGACCATATTCATCCTACGCCTCCTACAGATTGATAAACCTTAGGTCATCCACTTGAGGAAAATTTGCTACTGTCCTACAAACCTGTGCACTTGCAGGCTCAACAACGTCTACAAGAAGAAGGTTGTGTAGTATACATCAAGCTCTTTTCTGGCGCCGTTGCCGGGGAGGTGAGTGCTTGAAGGTATATCTTTAGATCTTGCAATCGAATCATTTTGTTTCTTGTTTTATCACTAGTTTAGTTTATAAAAGAAAACTACAAAAAAATGGAATTGACTATGTCTCATACGCTTTATCTTTTTAATATCTTTCGTGAGAAAAATGGTAAGGAAAATTGTGGTCAAGTGCTAGAAGAAGAATGCATTAGAATGCTTGGCAATAAATATTTGAATGATGAGCATGATTGCAATGTTGTTAGTATGAATTCCTTGAATATCCATGACGCTAATGATATGCAAAGCCACAAGCTTGGGGAAGCTATGTTTGATGAAGATGATATTTTTTGTCCCCCAAGTTTTAATGAGCAAATTTATTATGATGAAAGCATGTCTCCTATTTATGATGATTATATTAATGAAAGTTGGTTTGGAAGAGTGTCAACTTTAGGAAGTAGTGATCCCACTATTTTGGAGGATGTTGAATTTTATTGTGATGAACATGAAAGTGGATTTGGAAGAGTGTCAACTTTATTTAGTAATGATTCCACTATTTCGGAAGAGGTCCCAATTGATTATGAGAACAAAGTTGCTATATATGATGATTATTGTGATGACTTGTATGCTATTAGTAATAATGAAAACCATGAAACTTGTCATCATGATTTTAGTTTTCAATTGGATTATGCCTCACATGATAACTATTTTGTTGAGTTTTCTCCCACTACTATTCATAAGAATAATTTTGCTTATGTCGAGAGTAGTAAATTTTCTATGCTTGTAGATCATGAAAAGAATGCTTTAGGTGCTGGTTATATTATTGAATTCATTCATGATGCTACTGAAAATTATTATGAGGGAGGAACATATGCTTGTAGGAATTGCAATAATGTCAAGTTTCCTCTCTATGTGCTTAAAATTTTGAAGTTATGCTTGTTTTACCTTCCTATGCTAGTTCATTATTGTTCCCATAAGTTGTTTGCTCACAAAATCCCTATGCATAGGAAGTGGGTTAGGCTTAAATGTGCTAGTCATATGCTTCATGATGCTCCCGTTATGTTTCAATTCTTATCTTTTTTGTGAGCATCATTTCCATCATCATGCCTAGCTAAAAAGGCATTAAAGAAAAACGCTTGTTGGGAGACAACCCAATATTTACCCTTACTGCTTTGTGTATCCACATGATTATGCTACTGTAGTAATCATGTTTTATATCTTTTATTTCAATAAAGTACCAAGTAGAACCTTTGGGAAGACTTAGGTGAAGTTTGTGTGATCTTGCTGTAAAAAACAGAAACTTTTGCGCTCACGAGATTAGCTGCCATTTTTTTACTGAAGAGTGTTTTTAGGTTGATTATTTTTGTAGATGATTAATAGACAAATTCCTCAGGTCCAGAAATTTATTTCAGAATTTTTGAGTTCCAGAAGTATACGTTTGATACAGATTACTACAGACTATTCTGTTTTTGACATATTCTGTTTTCATTGTGTTGTTTGCTTATTTTGATGAATCTATGTGTAGTATCGGAGGTTACAAACCATAGATAAGTTAGAATAAAGTAGATATTACACAAATATGAATTTAGAATGAGTTCATTGCAGTACCTAAGTGGTGGTTTTATTTTCTTATACTAACAGAGCTTACAAGTTTTGTTTTGAGTTTTGTGTGGTTGAAGTTTTCAAGTTTTGGGTGAAGTTTCGATGGACTACGGAATAAGGAGTGGCAAGAGCCTAAGCTTGGGGATTCCCAAGGCACACCAAGGTAATATTCAAGGACAACCAAGAGCCTAAGCTTGGGGATGCCCCGGAAGGCATCCCCTCTTTCGTCTTCGTTCATCGGTAACTTTACTTGGAGCTATATTTTTATTCACCACACGATATGTGTTTTGCTTGTAGCGTCATTTTATTTTGTTAGTATTTTCTTGCTGTTATTTAGAATAATTTTTTGCATTTTTTTTCAATAAAAATGTCAAGGATAGCCTTTACCACGCTTATTTTGCTAGTTTACATGTTGCTGTTTGGAAACAGAAAGTTTACCGCTGTTGCAAAAATTCCCTAGAAAAGTCAGAGAATGGTATAATGTTGAATTTTTTTGCATATTAAGCTCTGATAAATTTATTAGATTGGTAATTTTTCTCTCATATTTTTTGGAGTTAGGGAAGTATTGATACTCTTGCATTCTTTACAGACTGTACTATTTTTGGCAGATTGCTGTTATGGTTGCATTGTTTGCATATGTTTGCTTGTTTAATGATTCTATTTGAGGATAGGAGTATTAAATATGCAGAGGCATTTAGTATGCAATGTTGAATAATAATTTAAGTGATTTGTTACAGTAGAAAATGATAAGGTTTTGCATTGGTTTATACTAACCTATCTCACGAGTTCTTGTTGAGTTTGTTGTGGATGAAGCTTTTGATAAAAAGAAGAGAAACCATGATATGAGAGGAATTAAGGAGACATAAAAGCTCAAGCTTGGGGATGCCCAAGGAATCTCAAGATAATATTTCAAGAAGTCTCAAGCATCTAAGCTTGGGGATGCCCCGGTAGGCATCCCACCTTTCTTCTTCAACAAGTATCGGTTAGTATCGGTTGAGCCTAAGTTTTTGCTTCTTCACATGAGGTGTGCTATCCTTGTAATGTCATTTTATTTTGTTTTGCTTGCTGTTTGAATACAATACCAAGATCTGAAATTCTTAAATGAGAGAGAGTCTTCGCATAGTTGCATAATTATTTAACTACTCATTGATCTTCACTTATATCTTGTTGGAGTAGTTTTTCATTTTACTCGTGTGCTTCACTTATATCCTATGAGTAAATTGTTGAATGAGTTGATTGTCATAAATCTGAAATTATATATGTTTCATTTGCTTATCCCATGGGGAGTAATGACTTCACATCTAAGAAGTAAAGGTTGTAAATTTATTGAAGGTTAGCAAGCATTGTATTGGTCATTTGAACAATTCATGAGAGAATATTGAAGGAAGAGAGATTTCACATATAGATATACTATCCTAGACATCTTTTATAATTGTGAGCACTCATTAAGTATGACATGCTAAAGAGTTGATGTTGGACAGGAAGACAATGTAATGGGTTATGTTTTCTCACATCTCAGTTAAAGTATATTGTCATGGATCATTCAAACATGTTGAGCTTGCCTTTCCCCCTCATGCTAGCCAAAATTCCTTGCACCAAGTAGAGATACTACTTGTGCTTCCAAATATCCTTAAACCTAGTTTTGCCATGAGAGTCCACCATATCTACCTATGGATTGAGTAAGATCCTTCAAGTAAGTTGTCATCGGTGCAAGCAATAAAAATTGCTCTCTAAATATGCATGACTTATTAGTGCGGAGAAAATAAGCTTTGTACAATCTTGTTATGGAAGCAATAAAAGCGACGGACTGCATAATAAAGGTCCATATACAAGGGGCAATATAAAGTGACGTTCTTTCGCATTAAGATTTTGTGTATCCAACCCTGAAAGCGCATGAAAACCTCTACTTCCCTCTGCAAAGGGCCTATCTTTTACTTTTATGCAAGAGTCAAGGTGATCTTCACCTTTCCCTTTTTCATTTTATCCTTTGGCAAGCACTTTGTGTTGCAGTGATCCTGATAT
>NC_041387.1:647979095-647986470 GCF_002162155.2 Triticum dicoccoides
GGATATAAGTTAGCATGAACTATTATTGTTGACATCACCCAAAGGTGAATGCGTTGGGAGGTGAAATTATAAGCACCTATCTTTCTCAGTGTTCGACTGAAACTCCATAACCATTAGTATTGCGTGAGTGTTAGCAATTGTAGAAGACTATATGATAGTTGAGTATGTGGAGTTTGCTATTCCTGAAAATAAGATGAATTGAAATTGTTTGATGACTAAGAATGAAGTTTGCTAGTTTTCAAGAAAGTTTATGGTCTATGCTTTAACATGTGAATAGCTTGTTACTTGATCTTGAGAAGTTTTATGAGATGAACTACTGTGATGACATATAATCATGCTAGAAAAGGTGATTGAAATTATCATTGATCAAACTTGTACACCTTCTAGCATTCACACTTCATAAATTCTTTCTTTATCATTTACCTACTAGAGGACGAGTAGGAATTAAGCTTGGGGATGCTGATACGTCTCCAACGTATCTATAATTTATGAAGCATTCATGCTATTTTATTATCTGTTTTGAATGATTATGGGCTTTATTATACACTTTTATATGACTTTTGGGACTAACCTATTAACCGGAGGCCCAGCCCATATTGTTGTTTTATTGCCTGTTTCAGTATTTCAAAGAAAAGGAATATCAAACGGAGTCCAAACGGAATGAAACCTTCGGGAGCGTAATTTTTAGGAAGAATATGATCCGGGAGACTTGGAGTTCACGTCAGAAGATCCTCGAGGAGGCCAAGAGATAGGGGGCGCGCCCACCCCCCCTGGGCGCGCCCTACCCTCTCGTGGCCCCCTCGAGGCTCCCCCGACTGACTTCTTTCGCCTATATAAGCCTACATACCCTAAAAACATCGAATATCAAGATAGATCGGGAGTTCCGCCACCGCAAGCCTCTGTAGCCACCAAAAGCCTCTCGGGAGCCCATTCCGGCACCCTGCCGGAGGGGGAACCCATCACCGGTGGCCATCTTCATCATCCCGGCGCTCTCCATGATGAGGAGGGAGTAGTTCACCCTCGGGGCTGAGGGTATGTACTAGTAGCTATGTGTTTTATCTCTCTCTCTCTCTCTCTCTCTCTCTCTCTCTCTCTCTCTTTCTCTCTCTCTCTCTCTCTCTCTCTCGTGTTCTCTCTATGGCATGATCTTGATGTATCGCGAGCTTTGCTATTATAGTTGGATCTTATGATGTTTCTCCCCCTCTACTCTCTTGTAATGGATTGAGTTTTCCCTTTGAAGTTATCTTATCGGATTGAGTCTTTAAGGATTTGAGAACACTTGATGTATGTTTTGGTGATCAACTTGCGGGTTCCGCCCATGAACCTATGCATAGGGGTTGACACACGTTTTCGTCTTGACTCTCCGGTAGAATCTGTGGGGGCACTCTTTGAAGTACTTTGTGTTGGTTGAATAGATGAATCTGAGATTGTGTGATGCATATCGTATAATCATGCCCACGGATACTTGAGGTGACAATGGAGTATCTAGGTGACATTAGGGTTTTGGTTGATTTGTGTCTTAAGGTGTTATTCTAGTATGAACTCTATGATGGATTGAGCGAAAAGAATAGCTTTATGTTATTTTACTACGAACTCTTGAATAGATAGAACAGAAAGGATAACTTTGAGGTGGTTTCGTACCCTACCATAATCTCTTCGTTTGTTCTCCGCTATTAGTGGCTTTGGAGTGACTCTTTGTTGCATGTTGAGGGATTGTTATATGATCTATCTATGTTATTATTGTTGAGAGAACTTGCACTAGTGAAAGTATGAACCCTATGCCTTGTTTCCTATCATTGCAATACCATTTACGCTCACTTTTACCACTAGTTAACTTGCGGTTTTTATAATTTCAGATTACAAAAACCTTTATCTACTATCCATATTGCAGTTGTATCACCATCTGTTCGCCGAACTAGTGCACCTATACAATTTACCATTGTATTGGGTGTGTTGGGGACACAAGAGACTCTTTGTTATTTGGTTGCAGGGTTGTTTGAGAGAGACCATCTTCATCCTACTCCTCCTACGGATTGATAAAACCTTAGGTCATCCACTTGAGGGAAATTTGTTACTGTCCCACAAACCTGTGCACTTGCAGGCCCAACAACGTCTACAAGAAGAAGGTTGTGTAGTAGACATCAGTGCCTTGGCAGTTTACACCTTCGACGTCACCCCCTGGTTTTTCTTTTTAATTCAAATTTAGTTCAAATTTGACCAGAACTTTGATTGGTTGTAACTTTTATTCTACAAGTCCAAATGAGTTGATTCTTTTTGCATTCTGTTCTTACTGGAAAATCCTAGCAGCGCACCCAAGATGGATTTTTTTCTTTCCTGCCTAGAATTTCTGGTAATTTTCAGAAGTGTTCTTGATATTTTCTTTTTGTCATTTGATTTATTTCAGAAGGTGAAGCTTGTCTTGAAGGCATCCAGGAGGAGTGTGAAGCTCCTCTTCACTAAGGCAAGCCACAACAACATTGTCATGGTGTCTTTGCAATATCCATGATTTTCTACTTGAATTTATATGATATTTATGGCATATAGTATTAAAAATAAATATTGCTTGTGTTATTTAGTTTGTCATGATCAATATGCTTAGTTAACATAAATGAATGCTTGAACTAGTGAGATATAGCTTGAGTAGTTGATCTAAGTAAGTTTTTCATGGCTATGTTAATATGGTCATCCGTATTATTTTTACTATATGCAAAATGAGTTTTATTTGATAAATGCCAACTGAAGTGATGAGTAGAAATAATCAGTAAGAAAGGACCAGAAATGTTGAAAGTTGAGTTTGTGCAAGTAGAACTTTGAATAAGGTTGATCTGATATTGTTAAGTGATATATGATGCATGATAAATGGTTGCATAAGCATGGCATGTTGTGACTCAAGCATTTTTATTTTCAAGTTAAACCTGATAATAATTGAACATGAACTTAAAGTTGGTCGGGTCATGGTGCCACTGAATCGGGCTGACAAGTGCAACCACATTCGCCTTACTATGGGGAGGTCGTTAGTCGTTCCATTGTCACGCCTCTTGTCGGTGCCTCCAACAAGGGAAGGTTATGGGCATGCGTTACCCTGGCCTGGTAAGCAGACATAACCTTGTGGACCTGTTGTTGTTATGGTACCTTGTCCCCGTTTGGGACTGTTTATTTAACACGATGGTGGTTGTTTTGCCTTTGGTAGGATCGGTCACCCATGACTAATCCCTGTGGGGAAGTGGTCGGAGTGGCTGTAAGAGTGTCATGGCAATGGGAGGGTTCTGTCGGAATGCCGTTGGTCCACCCGAATGGGAGTACGAGGCCATGGGTTCCGTGGTGTGGGTAAAGTGTGCTACCTCTGCAGAGTGTATTAATCTATCGATAGCCGCGCCCGCGGATAAGGGCCCAGTTCGTAAGTAAGTCACACCATGGATCCACTTTCATAAATGAATCTTGCACACTAAGTTATTTGCATTGCACTGGTTGAATCATGATGATGTCAGTGAGACTGACTATTGTGGTATTACTTGTGATCTGGCAGTGATCACTGTTTGGTTATGAGGTAACCTGTTGAACTAAGTGTGGTTCCATTCGTGATCCGTCGCGATCACTATTAAGTTGCGGGGCAACCTATTGGTAAGAGAGTCCGAGTGACTCAATGCACAAGTTTGGTCACGACATGAGTAGCATGTTGATATTTGCATTTAACTTGCTTAAATGTCATGATATTGTTTGTCATTATGGTTCTGTTTGTTGTGAGCTTGCAAGTACATTCAATGTACTGACCTCGCGTGTTATGCCAGATTTCAGGCAAGTCTAACTGGATCGGAGTGCTGCCGTGTCTAGACCGTGTCCACATTGGTGTCCCTATGCTATGGAGTTCCGCTACGTCGTTGTTCCGCTGCCGTGCTCGAGGCCCCATTATGTTCACTAAATAATGTACCTATTGTTCAGCCGCACCGAGTGTGCCGCTTGGCCTCGCTACTTGATGTAATGTAACACTATGCTTCCACTAGTTTCAATAAAGCGGTGATTTCTGTACCAAGATGTTGTGTGTTGCTAGAAGACATGATCTCTGGATTGGCAATGCAAGGTAAACCGTTCGCTCTAGCACCCTGTGAGTTCGAGCCTTTTCACCACCTGTTGCTAAACCGATGGCGGATGGCAAGCCGATGGCGGTATCGATGGGGATGAAGAAAAAAGATAGCAAAAATTTAATAAAATGTAAATATAAACTAAAGGAAGGATAGATTGAATTCTTTTATACTTCTAAAGAAAGTGTAGACACAAGTATTCATCTTCCATAGGTATGTTCTCCTTCTCTAAAAGCATACCCAAGAGGGCCATAATATCGTCAATTATTATGCTTCCAGTGAGTAGATGTAAATGTTGGATTGAAATCAAACCTATAGTCGGTACTCACCATTATTGTTGATTCTGACAGAAGAAGGGGATTTGCCGCCGCAATAGATTGTGTGGTATCCATGAAATCACCCAACCAAGGATGGATGTGGAAGCCATGGGGATTCTAACGCAGACAGGAGGCACTAGATCTAGGTCCAATGATTCGCAGACTCCCATGGATAGCGAGGAAGATAACATGGTGGGAGGGAAACATGTCGGTGCTATGAGAGGTCAGGGGAGAGGACGCGGAGGAGATGGTGGCGTGTTGTTGCGGCCTCGATGCTATTACTGTTGATGTGTTGTCGCTATTACTTCCTTGTGGAAGGCAGAGAAAATGATGACTTGCCTTCAAAACGATCATGGCGCGGTGAGAGAAAGAAAAGGAATCGACCGGAGATGGGAAAACAAATTGCAAAACACCAATATGTATCGAAGAGAAGCAAAGAAACACAGTCAGCAGCATAGAAATCGCTAGCAGACCCCTAAAGTCGAAGAGAATTGAAAGGCTATGCGGTTCTCTACATGTAATGTAATAATGTAGTTACTGCACAAATTCAATGATCCCAAAAGCAAATTAAACATGTTTACCTAGCAAAAATACATAAGAACATAGGAAGAGAAAAAAAGCGGACATACTACTTACATTTTTCAAGCCAACAAAGAAAGGAAATAGCAACGCAGTCACTATCGTTTCCTTGCAGGGGGCTCGGAGAAAACGCTTGACACGCCTTCTCGAAGGGTCAAAACGAGGTGGCAGAAGAACGGAAACCGAGTGGAGGTGGGGAAAAAGTCGCGGAACATCGGTGCATATGTCGAGAAGCAAAGAAATACGCCTATCAAGAATCACCACCAAACCCCTAAAATCGATGAGAATTGAAAGGTTGCACGGTTTTGTGCCCATAATAATGTAATAGTGTAGTTATCACACAAAAATCTACCCTCCCAAAGAAAAACATAAACATTATTACCCCGCAAGAAAGCATAAGAACCTAGTGTATGTAGGAAGAAAAAACAAAGTGTGCACACTGGTTGTCTTTTTTCAAGCCGTCGAAAGAAGGGAAATAGCTATGCAAGTGCCACATTCCGGGTGACCATGTGCGCACGCGCCGGAAAAGGAGCAACTAATGCACACAGAGCGTATTCACTGAGCACTACCCTCCCCTCTTCCTCCTACCGCGCTGAGGTCTAATAAAAGTGGGGTTCCCACGCACGACTCCCTCCGACTACACAGACCCCCGACCCCAAACAAGCCCCAAGTCATGCCATCCTCGCTCACCCTGGCTCCCTGTGTGGAGTATGCATAGGCAAGTGCGCAGCGCAGCAACCAGAATCTTCCCGAAAGCGAGAGGAGGTTGGGGCAGTTGCTTCGCCTTCGTCTTCGCCTTCTCTTCTTCCATCCTATAAGCGAGAGGCATTGACCAACTATTACGTTCTAGGTCATACATTGTCGTCTTCATCGCTATACATAATGCTTTGTCAACATACATTGTCGTCTTCATTGTTAGACACATATTGCTATTCAAGTCATTAATTGCATTCAACAATGTTAGATATCGCTTCATCGGTTCTAATATGCATCACATTGACCAACTTCTTTTGGGAATTGCTTGATTGACCAGAATCAATCATCTTGATATTCTGGAACTCCTTTTATGGAGACTGATCTATGAACATCGTTGTCCCACTTGCATGTAATTGTTTTTGAATAAGTCTTAGTTGCTAAGACACATTCATTTGACCAACTATTGTGTTTCAACACATATGTTGTTGTCGTCTTGTTGGATAATATTTTTGTAGGTTCGTATGCTTGTTGCATTGACCACCTGTTGTTGTTAGAGTTATACATTGTTGACGTCTTATTAGATAATTTTTTTTGTAAATTTGTATGTTCGTTGCATTGACCATTTGTTGCTGTTAGAGTAATACATTGTTGTTGCCTTGTTAGATAATGCTTTTGTCGGTTCATACGTTCGTTGCATTGACCATCTATTGTTGTTAGAGTCATACGTCATCAAATGATTTTTGTGTGTCAGCTCTTATCTTTGTTGCATTGACCAACTATTGATAAGAATGGGCCCTATTGACATTTGGAGCTCTTTTACTTAGGCCAATGAGTGCACATTCATGTTTCGGTTGTATGTACGTTGTTTATAGGAACCTAGTTGCTAAGCTAAAGTTTACTTGATTCCAAATATTCATTTAGTTGCTCTTCTCCAATTACCTTTTGCTCTTTTGATTTGGTAATAACTGTCATTGATGTATGACCCCACTATGAGTTGCTGGTCCTATATAATATTTTGGTTTAGTGCACCAATCATTCACCTTAGAGATTAAGCTATTAAGGGAAGGTAGCCAGACCACTTGCATTTCAGTGATATTGCTCCCTATTTTGAATATCATGGATGGCCTTCCATGGGATGAGTTCCCCATGTCTTGCTCTTGCAAAAAACTATTTGGTGGATTCTGACAGGATAATATTGTAACTTCGTGATGACTTTAGTGACCCTTGATATTGGTATGGTAGTTTATGACAAAACTAGTGATTATTTAAGGTACTGGAAGTACCCCCACTGGTCATCATGCCAAACCGGTGTCGGACGGCAATCCAACATCAATGTCGGTGGGGATGAAAGAAAAAAGATAGCAAATTTTATCAGTCGGAAGTAAATAAACCCAAGGAAGTATAAACTAAATTATTTTATATACTTCTAAAAAAAGTGTAGACACAAGTATTCATGTTCCATAGGTATGTGGCCCTTTTCTTACAGCATACTCAAGAGGGCATAGTATTGTCAACTATTATGCATCCACTGAGTAGATGCTAATGTTGGATTGCAATCAAACTTGTAGTGAGTACTCACCAGCGAAGTTGATTCCAATGGAACTAAGAGGATTTGCCGCCGGTGCAACAACTAATGTTGTATCCGTGAAACCACCCAACCAAGGACGCGTGAGGAAGTCATGGGGACTCTGGATTTGCAACCGG
>NC_041387.1:647986730-647987446 GCF_002162155.2 Triticum dicoccoides
CAGAAAGAAGAAAGAAACCCGACCGGATGTGGGAAACCGAATCACAGAACACCGGCGCGTTCGAGGAGAAGGAAGGAAACACGCGTGCCAGCAGCACAGAAACCACCCGCGGGCCCCGAGAACCAGAGAGAACGGAAAGGCTACGCGGCTCTGTTACTAGTACGTAGTTATAACAGAAAAGATCCACAATCCCAAAGAAGAAAACATAAGCAAAATCACCCCCCAAAGAAACACACATAAGAACCTTGGAAGAGACGAAGAAAGTGTGCATCCCACTTTGCCATTTGCCAAGCCGGCGAAGGAGAGGAAACAGCAACGCAAGTGCCACGCTCTTCCGACTCCGAGTCCCCACGTACGCGGGCGGGCGGGCGGGCGGGCGGGCGCCGGAGACGGAGCAGCGCACGCACGCACACGGAGCCAATAAAATTGGGGATCCCACGCAGCACGACCGCTCCGACCCCAACCCAAGTCGCTCCGTCCGTCCGTCCTGGCGGCGTCCGCGTAGGCAGCCGCGGCGCAACCACCACAATCTCCCCGAAAGCGAGAGGGCAGTTGCTTCGCCTTCGCCTTCGCTTCTCCCGTCCCCACCACCCCCGCCTCCCCCCTCGCCGCCACGGTAAACCCCCCCGCTCCCCTCCCCTCCAGCTCCGTGGTTTCTTTCGTCAATCCAGGCCCGCGGAGCTGCAGAAAATCCTGCTAAATCTTTCCTCCGTGTC
>NC_041387.1:647987574-647995971 GCF_002162155.2 Triticum dicoccoides
CACCTCCACCGCGGCGGAGCGACCCCCACGTCCGCCGCCGCCGCCGCATTGGGCGCCGTCTCGTCTTCCCCTGCTCTGCTCTGCTCTGCTCTGCTGTAAGTAAAAGTAAAACCCCTGCCCTGCCTTTTCAGGGGCGAAATCTTCCTACCTCCCTCCCTCCCTCTGCCCGGAAGCAAGATTGAGTCTTTTTTTTTTCGCCCAATAAACCCTCTTTGTTTCTTGGTTCAAGAGGGCCGGCATCTCCCCGTCTCGCCGCTGCTGATCGGCTGCTGCTCTGCTCTGCTCTGTTCTGCTCGCAGGGTTCATTGGCCCGCGCGGTCTTCTTTTCCGAGTCTGCTGCGAATTTCGTCGAGGGTTTTTGGGGGCGGATCATGGGGCCGGCGGCGGGGGCTGTCATCGAGATCATCTCGGACGACGAGAAGGAGGATTCTTTTTCTGCCAAGCCGACCGCCGACGCGCTCGATTGGGCCTCCAGCCTCCTGCTCGACGACCTCACTGGCTTGGGGGAGGGTTTAGACGACTCCGCCGTGATACAGGAGCTCTTGTCCGCTCTGGAGGGTGAGAAGAAGGCTGCTGCTGATGATGATGACGACGACGACGACTGCGTGATCCTGGACGGTGACCCTGACAAGCCCCTGGTCGTTGTCAAGGAGGAGAAGCCTCGGAAAGATGGGGCAGAAGAAGACTTGCAGGTTCTTTCAGAGAAAGGGGAGGTACTGATTTCTTTCTTGCCTGAAATTCCTCCATGTTACCTTTGAACGTTCCGATTCATACATCGTTGTTGGTTTGTAAGTGCGCTACATTTGACCAGCTACTTCGTTCCAGATCATACATTGTCATCTTCGTCATTAGACATACATATTGCTTTGTCATCATACCTTGTCGCCTTCGTTGTTACA
The DNA here is from genome assembly GCF_002162155.2 of Triticum dicoccoides. Taxonomy (NCBI): domain Eukaryota; kingdom Viridiplantae; phylum Streptophyta; class Magnoliopsida; order Poales; family Poaceae; genus Triticum; species Triticum dicoccoides. The sequence goes on from NC_041387.1 coordinate 647,988,474, forward strand.
CACATATTGCTATTCGAGTAATAAATTGCCATCAACATTTTTAGATATCGCTTCGTCAGTTCTAATATCCGTCACACTGACCAACTTCTTTTGGGAATTTTCTTATCCACCAGAATGGGTCCTATTGACATTCTGGAACTACTCTTATGTAGGCTGATCTGTGAATATCTCTGTCTCACCTGCTTATAAAATTGTTTCAGGAATCTTAGTTGCTAAGCCATATTGACATTTGGAGCTCTTTTATGTAGGCCAATCAGTGCAGATTTCTGTTTCAGTTGTATGTAATTGTTTATAGGAATCTAGTTGCTAAGCCAAAGTTTACTTGATCCCAAACATTTATTTGGTTGCTCTTGTTCAATTACCTTTTGCTCTTCTGATTTGGTAATAACTGTCATTGATGCATGACCCCACTATTAGTTATGGGTCTTATGTAGTATTAATATTTAGTTTAATGCACCAATCAATCACCTTATTAAAGCTTATGCTATTAGAGGAAGGTAGCCAAACTACTCACATTTCAGTGATATTGTTCCCTGTTTTTGATATCATGGATGGCCTTCCATGGGATGAGTTCCCCATGGATTGCTATTGCAAAATACAATTTGGTGGGCTCTAACTGGATAATATTGTAACTTGGTGATGACTTTAGTGATCCTGGATATTGGTAGTGTATGCGTACTGTCATATCTTATAGTTGCTAATGATGATACTAGTGATTATTTAAGGAACTGGAAGTACCCCACTGATCGTCATGGCAATATATGTTATTCTTTTTAACCATGTTAATTATTGGGCCCTGTGCATCCAGGAGCCATCTCAAAGCTTCCAATTTTAAAAGAAGACGTGTGGTCTCATAATTCTCTTCTATTTTCAGGTAGCATGCAGGGATTTCCCCCATCCACGTCATCTATGTGCTAGATTGCCTTTTGGAACTGGATCTCATGCAAATCATTGCACCGTGGTTAGTTAATGAATGCAAATCTTTGCCTTCTCATCTGATCAAGTTATGGAACAGCATTGAATGCCAATTGTTCCATCACGGATGCATTACCATATTTTGCTTTTCTTCTTGATGCAGTGCCACTGTTATGTTTGTGATTCTCGTGCTCCATGCCCCTGGTGGGGCAAAGGGTCCTTGCCTACTGATCATTGTCATGCTACCGATAAGGATGAAAAATGGAAGAAACAGAGGCAATCACTCAAACGGAAGAGCGTGCAACCATCTAAGCGTGAAGGTGTCAAGAAAATGTCTCTCTCAAGCTCAACAACACCATCCTCTCAGCAATTTACAGGGCATCAGGTATCAGCTGCACAACCATATGCACCTTTGTGGACAACTGTAAACAAACCTTCTGTGGCAAGGGTTCCTGTTGCAAGTAATGCCAGCCAAAATCAACAAAGGCGTCCATCTGCTTTGGGGACAGGTGTGAACCAACCTGTCGCCGGAAGAGTTCCTGTTGCAAGTAATGTCAGCCCAAATCAACAATTGCATCCATCTGCTTTGAGGGCAACCGTAAACCAACCTTCCACCGGAAGAGTTCCTGTTGCAAGTAATGTCAGCAGAAATCAACAATTGCATCCATCTGCTTTGGGAACAAATGTAAACCAAACTTCCACCGCAAGACTTCCTGTTGCAAGTAATGCCAGCCAAAATCAACAAATGCATCCATCTGTTATGGCTGCACAGAATGCGTGGCGAACCACCCATCTGCCAAAAGCATCAGCTCCTGGGCCAAAATTCTCAGGTAAAACATCCAACAGGCCTGGGGCTGCTCCTACAGTCTACACACCCTCAAATGGGTACATTTACCCTGCTCTTCGGAACAATGCCCCAATGCATCCAGCAACCCCGCGTGCAGTTCAGACAGTACAAGCGGCACCCGGAAGCAGGGGACTGCCAGGAGGTAACCTTATTCAGGGTTTCTCCACTCAGCGTTCTCTTGCTGCGCCGGTGCAGGTTCGGCCAATGCCACATCTCCAGGCTGCTTCCAATGGATCGTCTGGTACTGCTGGAATGCAGCAGCTTCGTCAGTGCTCCACGCAAGTAGCTCAGGCAACACAGCAAGTAACCCAGGCACCACAAGGCGTGCAAGACGCATCAGCTATTCAGAAGTCATGGCAGATTGCACTTGCTAATCTGGCCTCTGATCTTGGTGTGTCTGACTACAATGTCGAATGGCCGCCTGTTCAACCGTCTGTCAGCACTCAGCCTCTGCATCACAGCCAGCTACTTGCTCAACCAAAGGTGGTCCAGGGGCCTGAAACGCATTGCAGCAGTATTCCGGCGACAGCGGACACGAGGCCTTCTAATGGTCTTCCCCAGCAGGATAGCAAATCTGCAGACAGTGCTGTTTCTATGCAGAAAACACAAGCCTTGTGCATACTGAGTTCGCAGAGCAGCCTTACCTCAAATGAAACTTCTCTGAATAGCTTTGTAGCTAAACCTGCCACGGAACATTGAGCCTCTGCTGAGCCGTATTCTTGATACCCCTTTTTGTGCTCTTACATGTCCAAATTAGAAATATACTCCGTATTTCATAGCTGAGAAACTTGCTCTTGTGGCCTATCCTAGAAGAGTAGAAAGGGCACTCCTTTAAGAAAGTGAAGTGCTGTAGAGTTGGGATTTCTGATGTAATGTCTTAGACTCTGAATTAATGGTCAATTTTCAGTGATTTTTTTTTCATGATAGTCATTGATGTGTTTCTTCTTCATAAATCTCTGCTTGATCAGGTTTCATATTTGTGCTAGAATAGGCATGTTCCCTTTCTCCAGTTTTTATTGTTCATTCATGTGACCTTTCATTACTCTGTTATATTAATTCGCAGGCCAATCATGTATATTAGGGCATCTCCAGCCGTTGGCCCCCCAGGGGCGTCTAAAAGCGCCGCCTGGGGGTGAGCCGGCGAAAAAAATGGTCCTGGGGCGAGTCGGTCCCCAGCCGTCGGCCCCCAGGGCTGCCCCCCGGCGCGTATTTTTTTTAAAAAAACCGTTCGGCGAAGTTATGATAAAAACTAGTTATATTTCGGCCAACCATGGCAAGTTTTGGCGAAATTCGTCCAAACATTACATTAACCTAATCTAAAGTAAAAGAAAGTGGCTGAAGTCGTCGCCGCCATCGCCGTCGCCGCCATCGTCGTCGTCGGCCTTCTCCTCCTTGACGCGGGTGCCCCTGCTGGACCCCTGCCCGGCGTCGCCTTGGCGAACAGGCGGCGGCGCGTCGTCCTCGTCGTCGCTGTCGCATAAGACGACGACCCCGCCTTCCTCGCGGCCGCGTCGGCGCTCCTCGAAGCGGCGTAGGGCGGCGCACTGGCGCTCCTTCTCCTTCTCCCGGCGCGCCTTCTCCAACACGATGGAGTCCTGGCGCGCCCATTCGAGGGCCGCGTCGTCGTCGTCGAACTCCGCGTTCACCGGCGCCAGCCCCGGCTCCGTCTTCACGGGCGCCAGCCTCGGCTCCGTCTTCACCGGCCAGCCCCGGCTCCGTCTTTGGCTTGACGAAGCGCGGAGGAGCCGACGAGGACGAGGAGCGTCGGACGCCCCCGTTGATGACGATGCCGGCGCTGCGAGTGCGCCGGCCAAGCGGCGTCTCCGCCGTGGGCTCGGCCTTGACGCCGAGCAGCGCCGGAGAGCCGGAGGAATGGGAAGAAGAGCGCGATGAGGAGGAAGAAGAAGAAGTGCCGAACCTCCTCGGCGCCCATGGCCCGACGCGTCGGTGCTGCGCCGGGGCGGCCACCCTCGCCGGGGGGTACACCAACGGCGGGTCGTTGCCGCCCTCGAGGTACGTGAGCACGCCCTCGAGTGTGCGGCCGGGGACGCCCCACCAGAGGTGGCGTCCCTCGCTGTTCTGCCGGCCGCCGACCACCGGAGCGCCGTTGGTGGACGCCAAGCGCTCCTGCTGGTGGCGCTGGAAATACGCCGCCCAGGGCGCGTGGTTGTCGGCGGCGTACTGGGGGAGGGAGCGGTGGGCGTCGGTGAGGGACGCGCGCACGATGTCGACCTCCTCGGCGAAATACCTCGGCTTCGCCACAGCGTCGGGCAACGGGGGAATGGGCACTCCCCCGGCGCTGAGCCTCCACCCCGTTGGCCCGGCGCGCATGTCCGGCGGCGCCGGGATGTTCGCCTGGAACAGGAGCCAGGACTCCTGTTCGCGGAGCGAACGGCGGCCGAAGCCGTTGGCCGCCGCCTCATCTCCGGGGAAGTGTTCTGCCATGGCGGCGGCGGGGCTGGGCGGGCTCGGGAGAGGTAGAGGGAGGGGCTGGGCGGCGGCGCTCAGGAGAGGCAGGGAGAGGGAGGGGTTGGACGTCGGCGAGGGGGGCTGGTGTGGGCACAGGCGAGTGGAGGCCGCCGGCTTTTATAGCCGGCCCGCGCCCGTGTGTACGCGTGCGAGGGAGGGGAGGCGTCGGCGCACCGTCCCGTGAGGAATCAATGGCGGCGGCAGCCTTGCCATTGATTCCCCGCGGGAACCGAGACCGTTGGGGGAAGACGAGGCGCCGAGTCGCTGACGCGGCTGGCCCGCGTCTTTTTCGCGCCAAAACAGTTCGCCCCGGCGCCCCCGTGCGCCCCCCAGCGCGCCGGGTTCGGGCTGGATCCGCCGGTGCTGTTTTCGGCCCAAGCCGGTGAAAATCGGGCTCTTGGGGGCACGACTGGGCCGTTTTTTGGTGCCGGCACGAAAAAATCGCCTGGGGAGGCCTTCCTGGGGGCGCGGCTGGAGATGCCCTTATGGTATCAAGCTATGTAAAACTCAAACCTTTTCTCATGTTGGATATGCTTTTCTTTGAAATGTGTCGGATAATTAACGGCCATTTTCTACCTTTCTCTGGAGCACCTGTTGTGTCTAGAACAGTGGCGCAAATAGCAGATAGTTGATCTCCGGATTTGACTTGGGTTGCGATCATCCGACGATTTTGTTTCGAACATCCACTTATCTGTACCTTCGCGTGTTTTAATTATATAGTAATTATTAGTACTGGTATATATTAGCTTGCATCTGGCATTACTCACGGTATTTAGTATATATTTGTGTGTTTTTGTTCTGTACTTGCTACGTGTAATAATTTTGCACACTGAATGTACTACCTCCGTTCCTAAATATTTGTCTTTCTAGACATTTGAACAAGTGACTACATACAAAAGAAAATGAGTGAATCTACACTCTAAAATATGTCTATATACATCCGTATGTAGTCACTTGTTGAAATCTCTAAAAAGACAAATATTTAGGAACGGAGGGAGTAGTATATAATGGGCCTAATGGGCATGTTAGTCTTAGGGTTAATTAGAGATAAGGGTCGCTTGCTTAAGGGTCAAGTAACCTTCCTATATAAAAAAAGGAGATGTATCAATCTAATCAAGCAAGAATTAAGAAGGAAATCCCTTCCCTCTTGCCCGGCCGTGGGCAAAAGGCCCCCGGCCGGCCCTCTTGCGCCCTTCTTCTAGCAGCCACATAACAATTGGTATTAGGTAGCTCAGTTCCGATCATGTCTTTGCCGTCGCCCACACCGTTGCTTCCGCTGCCGACCGTCACCACCGCGCCGCTGGCCATCTACACCGTGCCGCTGCCCTCCCCGTCCGCGCCGCTGGTCGCATCCTCTGGCGCCGCCACCGCCTAGATGCCGGCGCCCTCCACCACACCACCGGCCGCCGCCTACACCCCGGAGGAGATCACCGGGGTCCTCAACGACCTCGTCACAGTCGTCCAGGGGATCCGACTGTACCTGGCCAGCCCCTACCGCCGACTGCCGCCACCGGGCCGGCCCCTGCCGTGGTACTCGCCGCATCCAGGGGCCTCCGCGTTGTTCGCTGGGACGCTGCAGCCCTAGCTGCAGCTGCCACCGCCCTGCAGTGGCAGCAGTGGCCGGTGCCTCCAGCGCCCATCGCCGCCCCCACGCCGTCGTGGCTGCCGCCGCACCAGGCAGCCTTCGCCGCGCTCGTCGGGCCACTATAGCTACCATCCATCGCCACCACTGCCCAGCCCTGGCTGCAGTGGCAGCCGCCACTCCTGGCGGCTTCCGCCACGCCTGGCGCTCCGCTGCAGCAGCCGCTGCCGCTGCCGCTGCCTGGTGCGCCACCGCAACAGCCGCTGCAGCTGCAGCAACCACCGTCGGTCAGCTCCGGCACCGCATTGACCGCACCGGCGGGAGTCCCGCTTTTCCAAGTCCAGTCCCCGCCGTCGCCGTCATCGCTTCCGTCTTGGATCGCTACCCGACACATGCTGGCGGTGGTGAGGCTGCAGGCTGCTGCGCGCGGCCTCCTAACGCGTCGGCGTGTGCAGGAGATGCGTGGTCTGCAGCTGTCGCTCCTCCAAGTTGCCCTTCGCTGCGCAAAGGATCTTGATCTCATCCGCTGCGTCAGGGATCTTTGGCATGTGGTTTCCCCCACGGGCGGTGGGCATGCTGTTTTCCCCGCGGGCAGCGACCTCAAAGTCTGCGACATCGGCGGTTGGGGGGGCGCACTTTTCCACTCTTTCCTGTGCGGTGCAGACTAACAACCGTCCGGCAGGGAGAAGGCATGGTGTCACCGACAGTAGTGCACCGCGTAGCACCACTGCATTCCACCACCGGCTGCCGCGAGGGCGCCTCTGCTGGTCACTCTTGTGACCACTTCCAGGTGGCCATACACATGCACTCCTTTTGTCCAGATGGGATCCATGGGATCCAGGTGGCTGTACACGTGCACGTTCGATGTGCGGATGGTGTCCACTTTTTATTAAAGGGTCCAAAATAAAGCCCCTCCCGGTCCATTTCAGATTGAGAATAATAAAACAAGCCGAGATGTAAAAGGCTTGTTTTCTGATGTTAGGTTTGTGTTGCGTCGAGTCGTGGTTTTAAGTTGGTTAGGTTGCAGTTCGAGGAAAAGTTGCATGTCCAGATGGAGTGTAGTGTTAGAGTACCTAATGGGCCTAATGGGCCCGTTAGTCTTAGGGTTAATTAGAGATAAGGGTCACTCGATTAGGGATCAAGTAAACCTTCTCTATATAAAGAGAGGAGATGTATCAATCTAACCAAGTAAGAATTAAGAAGGAAATTCCTTCCCTCTTGCCCGACCGTGGGCAAAAGGCCCCCGGCCGGCTCTCTCGCGCTCTCCTTCTAGCAGCTACATAACAGAATGACTGTTTTACTCAAATGACAGCTTCAGATGAGCTGAAATCGTCACTAAATGTATCTACTTGTGCAACCACCCAATTTAACTGGCTGGACCTGTAAGAACCTGGCTCTTACAGAGGGCTGAATAATTAAGAGGTGTTCATCTCATGATTTTTTCTGTTCATCTCATGATTTTTTCTTTCTTCAGGACTTTCATCACCGCTTCTGAACTCACCCAAGATTATATATAAAAAAATGATAGTACTTCTTCATTCACTGATGTTCCGGCGAAAAAACATCAGTTGGGCAGAGAGCATCAGCGCGACCGATCACCCCCTGCCAAAAATAATCGCTCCCCTCGGCCTCCGGCACGAACACAGCCCCCGTTCCCTCTCATCACCTTCTTGCTTGGCAAAAAA
>NC_041387.1:647996542-648089067 GCF_002162155.2 Triticum dicoccoides
GCAAATGGAGCGTAATCTCCTCTGCTCGCTATGGTACTGTAAAAGTTCTTTTTTTTTAGAACTTTTCGATCTATTCATAACCAACCTTGGCAGTACAAACACTGGAGCGAGCGAAGGTGAGCTGTTGCCTTCGCCTTCGCCCCTCCCTCACCGAAACCGGACAACCCTTGTCGTAGTAAACAGTTGAGAAGTCGTCATGTTAAGGCCCCAAATTAAGGACCAGCGAACTAGATCAGCAATCATCACCGATGAAGAGTCGTAGATCCAAAAAATCAAACATGTAACAACACAAAAGATGACCACAGAATGGTCGTTCTAGCGGCGCCAATGGCCGTTCGGTGGTTCATGAACCTCGTTGTAAATTTTATTATGTTTGAGGTGTTTTGTATTTCTGATGAATTTTTATAATAGATTTGATCATTTTCATAAAAAGAAAAACCAACACAAACAAAGATGAACGAAAATTGGATCCAAATAAATCCATCAAAGACCAGCACCGAACGAATCCCATGAGATCCGACAGTGAAACACCTTCTCATGCCCTCCGATGATGCCAGATGCACCATTGGGACTGGATCAGGCGTGCAAGACATCATTCCTACCGAGGAACATCGCCACCGCCACACAATCCCAACCTAGACATTGAAGCTAACAAAAACAACATCAGGGTCTCTTCCGTCGGCAGGGGGCCGAGATCCTTCGCACCTCCACGGCCCAAAGGCCATTGGTGGTGGCGGCGGCGACGGGAGGAGGAAGAAGTTTTTTTTGGAAAAAAGAGAGCTCGTGCTACTGTAAAAGAATTACACACGTCCACCAACGTGTGCGCTTGCAGAAACATGGCATATCCACGTAACCGCAAGAGAAAGCACAAGGCATACATACCGGACTCGCAAGTGTTGCATATGCCAGTAGCCAGTGTTGTAAGCAGTGATCTTCTGGCGGCCAACAAATATCCACATCGCGTTCGCCCTCCGTTGGTATTCCTTCGCTTGCTTCCATTCATTGTACTACTAGTAGGCCTCTTATGGTTTACAGAAAATTTTGTAGGAATTTTAAAAGATAACATTTTATATGATTTTTTAAGGCCTTTGGTTTGTAGGGATGGATTTTTATTTCTATGTAGGATAGGAATGGATTCACATTTCAAATGAAGAAAAAAACATTAGCATACACTCAGTGAAAAAATTCATATTCTACGTATCAAATAACATCTTTTTTTGATAGGAATTGAGATACATGTTATTTACTTTCGTATTTTTTTTATTCCTATGATCTTCCTATATACTACGAACCAAACAACGCATAACTAGTTTCTTTCCCACTCCCGGCCGAATCCCTCTTCTCTGCAAAACACCTTAAAAGGAAATCTGCAGGGAGTCTTTGTCTCCTCATCAGTTCCTTCTTTTCAGATGGCTCAAGTACACCTGGATTATTTTTAACATAGTGCAATCAAAGTCCCGTATGAACGCACGCACACACACCCTACCCCTATGAGCACCTCCAAGAGACTGAGCCGGTATAGCATCTTGAGATTTTACGAAGTTAGCGCCTCGCAGTTGACGGGAACGTCTCCTCCCACTCAACAAACATCACCGGAAGCCTGAAATAAACATAGAAATAATGTGAACACCAATGTCAAGTCTAGTTCTTGAACCCTAGTAGGCTGGGGATACCATCCGCCACCTTCTGCATTTGTTCTCCATTTTATTTTCTGTCACCACTTCAATGTTTCCATTTGTTATGATTCACAACTCTGTGTGATATTCGATTCTTACCAAATATATATTCAACTCATCTATTGTTGCTTACCACTGCTTTTTTATTCAAGTCCAATATTATGTTCATAACAGGAAAATAAAATGAAGAAATATGATTAACAATTGTGATTTGTCTGAATCGTTCTTCAAAAACAGATCTATCTCTTTTTTTTAATAAAAATCAGATTTGAGTCTGCATATCATATGCTCCTGCTTTTTGATGTGCATGCATATAAATCTATGTCAAGAAAAAAAAGTACTCGTCTCGCAAAAAAAAAACATGAACAAAGTGTGCCCGTGAACATGAACTTTGTGTCCCTGCTTTACTTCACGTTGTTAATTAGCAAGTTTCCTACACCCTGGAAATTAATAAACTGATTAGTGTTATGTTGTTCTTTCTTTCACACGGCAATCAATTAAAGACTTGATATCGGCGGGCTGGACCGATGAGAGGCACACGACTTATATAAGCTCCATGGAAGCTTCTTCCATCCATGATCAACTCTACAATTGTCGTCTCTTTCGGACTTGTTCAAGAATTCGGCCGATTAATCCTTATTCGTAGGGTCACTGAGTAGTCGATAAACTAATAAATCGGCCGATTAACTGATAACTTGTCGATTAACGTGTTGATTAGTCTATTAATCCCTTACTCACCATCCAATAGAGCAGCTACTAATTAACAATTTCCTCAACAATGCTCTTGATTGCAACAACACTCAAGTGCTGGTGGGACCCATGCGCCAGGGGGAGGGAGAGCGTCATAGCAGCTGTTTACACACAGTCGCTAACGATCAACGGCGTAAGGGAAATTGGCCCAATGCAGGATTTGGTTCCCAATCCCAGCTGACTGGAGATCATACTGCAGAGGAACCTGAAAGATCAAAGTGAAGCTATTCTCTTCTGGACATCTCTTCTTCTGCTCCAGTCAATGGTTATGCCTCCCGTGTTACTTTGTTGTGTCTCACCCAATTATAGAAGCTACATGTATATGAGGGGAAGGCCAGGGGCGCCCTGTATGACCGTTGGTACGTACCGCGTGTCGTCTTATCTTCTATTGACATCAGATACAATCCTCATCAAAGGAAAATTGGTCCATTTCATCCTCAATCATCCAAATATATGGCTCCAAGTCTTTTGCAAAGTCTTTATACCCGAAAGTCAAGCAAGCAAACGAGATATGTCTATTGTCGATGAATATTGGGTAGCGAAGCAGCAAATATCGGTGAAACCCGGGGTTAAACTAAGCAAAATAGCCTTGGAAAACCCTACACAAAATGGAGCCATCACCCGATTGGTATTAACAAGTTCCTTGAGAAAAGAAAACTTAACTCCTCTTGAGCAGTGCCATACACGGCTATCAGGCTCCATAGGAAGTTGTTAGACATGTTTTGAAGGTGAACCCTAATGTGATATTTCACCCTTAGATGTAGACAAAACTTCTAAGGATGTCGAGTGGATGCCAAGCAAAATTCCACCATACTTCCAAGACATGGTTAAAACATGCCATACATAACCATAGCCACACAAAAAGTGGGCTAGATCACGTGTCTGGAAATCACGTTTACCCGACTCAGTTATGCCCGCAAAGTATAATCTATGATCCCTTACACAATCAGCAATATGTTTGTACTTAGCCGAATCTGGAAGACCTCTGCTATTTCAAGACAAGACTCTCATGATGAACCATTATCAAATTTAGAAACCTTCACCCTCTAAGATGGGCGCCCTCTTTTCTTCGCTGAAGTGGACATGTTTTCCTTGCCAACGCGATCAGCTCACATAACATGGTATCATGTACAATATCATCCAAGTCTACTTTCAGTCATGTCATTAACCAGATGGGAGAGAAGCTTTCCATCATCTTTGACATCAATATGCTCCTCATCTGACACGAGAGGGTCTGAAATAGTCAACAACTTTGGAGCAACCGAAAGTCGGTCGAACTCCAAATTTTTAATGGCCCTAACAAAAAATTCCACGTCCTACTCACTAAGCCCCTAACGAAACTCTCAGGCTATAGATATTTGAAGCAACTCTAGAATTATCAAAAGACAAAAAAGATTTCTTTAAGGGATTACATTCAAAGTCGAAGTTGCGAGATGTCGTCCTACGCAAGACCGTACTCATTGAGTCCTCAACAATGGTTGTCGCACCATTAATACTGACAAGGTAGCTTTCATTGCGCCTCAATGGAGAAGGGGTGACGACAGCAGGGGCCTCATCCCTGGTGCGATTGAGTGGTGGAGTAAATGAGGGCGATGGGAGGAAGACGATAGAAAGAACTGCACCTCAGCTTTTGCGCCCATGAATGGTGGTGTAGTCGTGGGCACCATCGATGACCCGCTTGCGACCCCCAATCCTGGCAGAGCCCGCATCAGCAACGAAGCAGGAGAGATGGCATCGGGTGAGGCAGGTATAGAAGGCACTAGCCACGGTGAGGAAGAACTCTGGTGCCGCATACATGGTGCTGGTAAGGTTTTTGTGTTGTACCGAATTAAACCACATTCTCCACTGTTTGTGCATCCCTGGTCAATTCCTCAATTCGTTGCTTGCTTCTCTTCTATCTTGGAAAAGTGAGAATTTCCTATGACATATTGTACTCAAAGCAAAGGCACTACCAAGCTGCGCTACATCCATTTTCCAACTTAAAATGTTGTACAATACTAGTGTACACAATTCCTGTCTTGTTTTCCACATCAGCCGACCATTTAAACCAATAAAGAGGTTGGGCAACTCGCCTCCCTAGTTCTCCCCTGATTTGCAGCGTTCTCAACCATTAGATCCTGGTCAAACAGGTCTTTTTTTCGCTGGTAGCCGTTGGATCATCGTTGGAAATCAACCGTTGCTATTCTGACCGCGTGGTGAGTTGTGGGTGGGCGATGACCTGTGGGCTCAGGCAAAATCTGATTGGCTGGGTTGCCTTTTCTTGGGTAATCGAGCGGCCAAACCTGCAGTGCCGTGTGGGCACGCTTCGCGTCGCGGGAGAGCCGCAGAAGGGTTAGCCGGTGCATGTGCACCTGGGTTTAGCGCTCGCGCTTGTGCTGTCCTCATGACGGGTGGGCCAGTGCTGCCCCCGGTCCCGCTCATCAGCCGCGGTGGTTGCACGTCTCGTGTATAGGGCATTTCCTGGTCACCTCGGTCAACCGCTCCTTGCGCGACGCTCCTCACGCGCTTCCTGCGTCGTGCGTCGTGGGGAGTTGTTGCGTCCTGCGTCAGCTACAGATGGGTGAGTCGACGCATGTGCACCCGGATTGTGTACACACGTTTGTACTACCGCGATGACGGGTGGGCCGCCGCTGCTCTGGTCCCGCTCGTTGGCTGCTACTCCTGTGTCTAGTGCGTGTCGTCTCATCTGCATTTGGACTTTGGAGAGAGGATGGACTGCAGCTGCCCGATGCATGTGCGTGTGGGGCCTGGCTGACTGATGCATCATGCGTGCCTCACCTCCATCTGCAGCAGTTGGAGAGAGAGATGGACTGGCGCCTATGACGCGCTGGTCGATGCTGCGGTCGCTACCTCGACGCCTTCAGCGAGTCCTGCGACCGAGCTGAGGGCCTCGTCCAGACGGCCGCTTCCTCCCGCCACGACGAGCTGTGCCGCACCGTGTGTGCGGTCGACAAGGATCTCCGTGCCGCCTCCGGCGGCCGGGAGAAGAACGAGATGGAAGAGGAGAAGAATCACCCTCCGACCACGCCGCTGGCGGTCGAGGACAAATAGCCCAATCGATCTACCTCGTCTCCCGTTGAGGTGACATTCATCATTCTTGTTTTTTCAGGTGATGTTCATCGTTCCTCTTATTTTCTTGGTTGATGTGCTAACCGTGTTAGTCATCTAGAAGATGAATGAAACTGTGACGGGAAAGGAGAGATGGATTGGGATATTTTACCTCGTCGTGCCGCATGGTGGCCGAGATGCGGCAGCCCCATGCTCTGTTCTGATGGGCCTCCTCTGCTCGATGGTTGCCGCTGGTTGAGGTTCGTCCTTCTCTTGTTCGCATGTTCTTCTCCGCTGCTTTGGATTCGTCGTGCTAATTTCACATGTTTGCCTTTGTTTCGTTCACGCAGTTTGGTACGGTTTCCTGTTGTCGCTTGCATCGGGCCTTGGGTCCGTCTCTCCTTCTCAGTGAGGTTAGTCCACTCCTTTTGTGCTTGCCTATAGAATGTTTGATGAAATGCATGTGTGCTGACGCTTGTTCTACGGTTCCACCTACTTCTCCTATCACTGGCGCTTCTTCTTCTCGTCCGTCTTGCTGCTTACCCAACGTACTTCTGCTTGCTGCCTTGGGTAAATAGGTTGTTCTGTTGCTTCTGTGACCGGCGAGTGTTCATTGCATGCATGTATGTCTGTGCTCTGACCGGTTGCTTTTTTTGTGTATTTCGCAGGTTGTACGATCTCTTCTGTCGCTGCGTCGTTCGACCACATGTGTGCGTGTTTTACTTTCAGTATCTTCCGTGTCCTGTTGTCTGTCTTGGTGATCTTTTAAATATCTGTATGTTGTGCCGATCGTTTAAATGTTCCGGATATGGTCGGGCGTTGTATGTTGTTTGTTCTCATGCTTCTTATATTGCGTCCATGCGTGTGAGCAGGATTTGTCCGCTTGTTTCCGTTGTTATACCTGTTTTGGAGGTCGTGGTAACTCGATGCCCCTCGCGCTCACTTTTTCTGTTGTACACGGAAGAATATTTGTCCAATTCTCAAACTAATTTTTTGAAAGAAACTGCAGTTCATTACGACGCCAATTATGGATATGGATCCATCTTGCTGCGCTGGATGAAGGACTGGATGTAATAAGAATTGCATGTGACAATTGCTCATGAATAGTATTTGTTGTACAAACATCCAGTTAATTCTTGAGATACAATAGAGACACTATAATAGTACTACTTTAGTCAAATACATCATCCACTGATTGTTGTAATGTCGCTCTAGCTATTAATTTGCAGAATCTTGCACGACAAACTATAGGCATGTGATCTCTATGGTGTTCCAGTAAATAAAGAAAACTGGAGCATGTGCCTTCAAATTTTCTATTTATATACAAAAACCATGCATTGGTACATATGAACCATATGAATAGGACTGAAGAAGATCTATTTTTTGTCATGTTTGTGAGTTTTTTGTTATTTCCTCTCAATGTGAATAGGACCGAAGAAGATGGACATAACCCTTTAGGTAATTTCACTTTTTTTGAACAGCAAACCGTAGAACAATAGTTCTATGGTATATTTTCATTAAAAAAACAATATGTTACAATGGGAAAGGAGAAAATAGAAACAAAAGAAAAAAGATCTAAGCTAATGGGGCAGAGCCTTATCCAATTTCTGTTTTGGGCAACATGAGAATCATTTAAAAATTGATCTGACAGCCTGCTTGAACAAGGTGGAATGCTCGTCTTTGATCTTGTGTTGAAGTAGTTGAAGATCCTTTTTTAATTCAAGCCTTCAATTTGAGACTGTCAGCTGGATGTTTCTGAAGACCTTGCCATCTCACTTTGTCCTGGATTGATAATAGATTACAAATTTATTTGTTTAGATAGGACAGGTTATTTACAAAGCTATACCATTTCTATTGACTGGATAATTTCATGTTGGCAAGGACTTATTGGTGCAGCCTGGTCATAATTGCGTGGCCAATTTCCCAACCCAAATCCAAAACCGCTTCATCTTTAGATCTTTACGTGCTCGATGAAATGCCTTAGAGACTAAGATCTGCACTTTTTTTTCTCTGTTCTCCTGCTCACGGATTAACCAATGGCTGTAAGACCCAGAGAAGCATTAGCAACTGGTCTGCGGTGTCTTCCAGTGTATGCGTACACACAATTCACTTTCCTTTTCTTTTTGCCCTTTGTATAAATGATGTGGTTGAGTTACGAAGCTTCTTCGTGCAGTGTTGTCTGCAAGGCCGAAGGGAAGTTATTAATGCATTTGAGCTGCTCTATCTGATTGTTCATCTCCTGAACTTGTTTTGGTTGTGTCGGATATCGGGTTCCAACAAAACCCTTAAGGTTCGAACTCTGGGGTGCGCGCGAAGATCTACTTCCTACCGATCCATGTCCCAACGCCTCGCCGTGAATCTAAGCTACACGATGAACAACACAAGGGACTCAAGGTTTATACTAGTTCGGGCCACCGTTGTGGTGTAATACCTACTCTAGTGTGTGGTGTGGTGGATTGCATCTGGGGCTGATGATGAATAGTACAGAGGAAGAACAACCTCGTGAGAGGTGTTCTTGAGTTGGTGTGGTGCTCTACTTGGGAGGATTCGGTATCTGTTGGCTTGGTCAGAACTCGATGCCTTCCTACGGTGGTGGCTATCTCTATATATAGAGGCCCTGGTCCTCTTCCCAAATATTGAGCGGGAAGGGAGCCAACAACGGCCATTTTGAAGGAGAACAACTAGTACAAGTTATCCTGACTAAAGTTGGTCTTTGACTGCCAAAGGCACTGGCGATGATGCCGTCTTGGGCTCCATGGTGACCTCCGTCCTGTCGCTCTGCTGGTCTTGGTCTTGTTGCACCGATATGGTAACCTTTGCTTGATGCCTCAGTACTCCGTGCCTGCGCTTGCCCCCTTTGCACAAAAAAGGAAACGAGGACACTGCGCTGGGTGGCGCCTGCCTGGTCTCGATCGTCATGGCTTGCAACATGAGCACCTCGCGAGGTACTCCTGCCTTGATCTCTCTGCCTCCTCACGAGCCTGCCTGGTGAGACCGCCCCTGAGGAAGCCTTGCATCGTCTGCCCCGCGAGGCTTGGACCCTCGCGAGGGTCTTGAGCTTGGGTTGATGAAGAAGGGTCGTATTGGGCCACCCCTTGAGCCATGCCGCAGGCCGCAGGCAGGCAAGTCTGGGGACCCCCATTCCCAGAACGCCGACAGTAGCCCCCGGGCCCAAGGCACGCTCGGACTTGGCCTAGAAGCGAAGCGAAAGGGCAAGTGCGGAGCGCCGCGGGCCCCAACAGCCTGCTGCCTTGGTCGCCGCGTGGCGGTTGATTGGACGTGGGCGTCTCCGCTTCCCCACGCCGCCTCGGCAACTGCCCGATTTGACGAGTCCCCGCTGCATGCAAAAAGAGTCATGATTACCTGCGATCGTGGAGGCCGACGGTTGGCCTCCTCAGGACTATAAGTACAGAGAGGCGCGAGCCTGTCAGTCCATATCTTCTTGCTCCGCTCGCTTCTTCTTCCTTGCTCCTCCTCCATCTTTCCTCCAATGGCGCCAATCCACTGGTTCTCTGTCGAGGAGAAAGGAAAGGCCCCCCGAGAGGGGCCCGATCCGCTCCCGCCGAAGAAACGGCCGGTCCCCGGCCGCCGCGACGAGGTTGCACGGCCAGAGATGTCGAGGCCTTGGTACGAACGGACACCTCCTGGGTTTCCGCTCCCTCTGTACGCTCAGGCTGAGGGCCCTAGGAAAGAAGATGCCGAGCGACGCCGCACGCGCCGTCGGTGACGACGACGAGTCACGGCGGTGCGCGTCGTCACTCCTGCAGCCCACGCCGCGGACTCCTCTCGTGAGCTCGTTCTCCATGCCGCCATGCCTCCAAGCTCCTGGATCCGCTTTCCTCCTTTCTTCGCTTCCGATGCCGCCGAGGGGGGGCCCTCGATCTCTGGCTGCAGCACACCGACTGCGGTACCCCGGCGACCAGAGCGGAGGTTAAAGCCGTCGCTCCGGGCAACGTCTACATGACCCGTGGCTGGGGCGAGATCGCCCGGGTCTACCGGACAGGAGGTGCCCTCGTGATTCATTCAGAATACGATGGCGCCTCCTTGATGCTCTTCAAGGTCTTCGATGCAGAAGGCTGCCGGCTGGAGTGCTACCCCGGAGGAGGCAGACAGGGCGTCGATGTGGTCAGGGCTAAGCCTACCACCCGCTTCCCCAGCGGCTCCTCTGGCAGCAGCGAAGATGCTTGGGAGTCCAACGGCTCTCCCTAGCTCTTCGCGACTCTGGAGACGAGCGACGACAGCTACGTGCCCCCGAGCTCGCGCCGCGCCCGGAGGAAGGCGGCTGCATCAGGCCGTCGCTGTAGCTGATCTGGATGGGGTGGGCGCCGGCCCCCGTGGCCCACTGTTGATGATGGCGTTGGCCATGAGGGCGCGTGTAGTTAGGGTTCCCTAGGATTTTCACCTTTTGTTCCCTGTGATGAATTGAGAAAGTACCCCGCGGGGGCATGTAAGGTGTCCGCCATGTCTTTTGCTCTAGGCGGCCGCCGCCTCCCGCCACGACGAGCTGTGCCGCACCATGCGCACGGTCGACAAGGATCTCCGTGCCGCCTCCGGCGGCCGGGAGAAGAACGAGATCGAAGAGGAGAAGAATCGCCCTCCGACCACTCCACTGGCGGTCGAGGACAAATAGCCCAATCGATCTACCTCGTCTCCCATTGAGGTGACGTTCATCATTCTTGTTTTTTTCAGGTGATGTTCATCATTCCTCTTATTTTCTTGGTCGATGTGCTAACCGTGTTAGTCATCTAGAAGATGAATGAAACTATGACGGGAAAGGAGATATCGATTGGGATATTTTACCTCGCCGTGCCCGCATGGTGGTCGAGATGCGGCAGCCCCATGCTCTGTTCCGATGGGCCTCCTCTGCTCGATGGTTGCCGCTGGTTGAGGTTCGTCCTTCTCTGGTTCGCATGTTCTTCGCCGCTGCTTTGGATTCGTCGTGCTAATTTAGCATGTTTGCCTTTGTTTCGTTCACGCAGTTTGGTATGGTTTCTTGTTGTCGCTTGCGTCGAGCCTTGGGTCCGTCTCTCCTTCTCATTGAGGTTAGTCCACTCCTTTTGTGCTTGCCTATAGAATGTTTGATGAAATGCATGTGTGCTGACGCTTGTTCTACGGTTCAACCTACTTCTCCTATCATTAGCGCTTCTTCTTCTCGTCCGTCTTGCTGCTTACCCAACATGCTTCTGCTTGCTGCCTCGGGTAATTAGGCCGTTATGTTGCTTCTGTGACCGGCGAGTGTTCATTGCATGCATGTGTGTCTGTGCTCTGACCGGTTGTTTTTTTGTGTATTTCGCAGGTTGTATGATCTCTTGTGTCGCTGCGTCGTTCGACCACATGTGTGCGTGTTTTACTTTCAGTACAGTCTTTGTCATGTTGTCTGTCTTGGTGATCTTTTAAATATCTGTATGTTGTGCCGATCGTTTAAATGTTCCGGATATGGTCGGGCGTTGTATGTTGTTCGTTCTCGTGCTTCTTATATTGCGTGCATGCGTGTGAGCAGGATTTGTCCGCTTGTTTCCGTTGTTATACCTGTTTTGGAGGTCGTGGTAACTCGATGCCCCCTGCGCTCACTTTTTCTGTTGTACATAGAGGCATATTTGTCCAATTCTCAGACTAAGTTTTTGAAAGAAACCGCAGTTCATTACGACCCCAATTATGGATATGGATCCATCTTGCTGCGCTGGATGAAGGACTGGATGTAATAAGCATTGCATGTGACAATTGCTCATGAATAGTATTTGTTGTACAAACATCCAGTTAATTCTTGAGATACAATAGAGACACTATAATAGTACTACTTTAGTCAAATACATTATCCACTGATTATTGTAGTGAAATGTCGCTCTAGCTATTAATTTGTAGAATCTTGCACGACAAACTATAGGCATGTGATCTCTATGGTGTTCCAGTAAAGAAAGAAAACTGGAACATGTGCCTTCAAATTTTCATTTATATACAAAAACCATGCAGGTACATATGAACCATATGAATAGGACTGAAGAAGATCTATTTTTTTGTCATGTTTGTGAGTTTTTTGTTATTTCCTCTCAGTGTGAATAGGACTGAAGAAGATGGACATAACCCTTTAGGTAATTTCACTTTTTTTGAACAGCAAACCGTAGAACAATAGTTCTATGGTATATTTTCATTAAAAAATAGTATGTTACAATGGGAAAGGAGAAAATAGAAACAAAAGAAAAAAGATCTAAGCTAATGGGGCAGAGCCTTATCCAATATCCGTTCAGGGCAACATGAGAATCATTTAAAAATTGATCTGACAGCCTGCTTGAAGAAGGTGGAATGCTCGTCTTTGATCTTGTGTTGAAGTAGTTGAAAATCCTTTTTTAATTCAAGCCTTCAATTTGAGACTTTCAGCTGGATGTTTCTCAAGACCTTGCCATCTCACTTTGTCCTGGATTAATAGCAGATTACAAATTTAGTTGTTTAGATAAGATAGGTTATTTACGAAGGTATACCATTTCTATTGACTGGATAATTTACATGTTGGCAAGGACTTATTGGTGCAGCCTGGTCATAATTGCTTGGCCAATTTCCCAACCCAAATCCAGAACCGCTTCATCTTTAGATCTTTACGTGCTCGATGAAATGCCTTAGAGACTAAGATCTGCACTTTGTTTTTCTCTGTCCTCCTGCTCATGGATTAACCAATGGCTGTAAGACCCAGAGAAGCATTAGGAACTGGTCTGCGGTGTCTTCCAGTGTATGCGTACACACAATTCACTTTCCTTTTCTTTTTGCCCTTTGTATAAATGATGTGGTTGAGTTACGAAGCCTCTTCTTGCAGTGTTGTCTGCAAGGCCGAAGGGAAGTTATTAATGCATTTGAGCTGCTCCATTTGATTGTTCATCTCCTGAACCTATTTTGGTTGTGTCGGATATCGGGTTCCGGCAAAACTCTTAAGGTTCAAACTCTGAGGTGCGGGTGAAGATCTACTTCCTACTGATCCACGTCCCAACGCCTCGCTGTGAATCTAAGCTACACGATGAACAACACAAGGGACTCAAGGTTTATACTAGTTCGGGCCACCGTTGTGGTGTAATACCCTACTCTAGTGTGTGGTGTGGTGGATTGCCTCTGGGGCTGATGATGAATAGTACAGAGAAAGAACAACCTCGTGAGAGGCGTTCTTGAGCTGGTGCGGTGCTCTACTTGGGTGGATTCGGTATCTGTTGGCTTGGTGAGAACTCGATGCCTTCCTACGGTGGTGGCTATCTTTATATATAGAGGCCCTGGTCCTCTTCCCAAATATTGAGCGGGAAGGGAGCCAACTGTTGGAAATATGCCCTAGAGGCAATAATAAATTGATTATTATTATATTTCCTTGTTCATGATAATCGTTTATTATCCATGCTAGAATTGTATTGATAGGAAACTCAGATACATGTGTGGATACATAGACAACACCATGTCCCTAGTAAGCCTCTAGTTGACTAGCTCGTTAATCAATAGATGGTTACGGTTTCCTGACCATGGACATTGGATGTCGTTGATAACGGGATCACATCATTAGGAGAATGATGTGATGGACAAGACCCAATCCTAAGCCTAGCACAAGATCATGTAGTTCGTATGCTAAAGCTTTTCTAATGTCAAGTATCATTTCCTTAGACCATGAGATTGTGCAACTCCCGGATACCGTAGGAGTGCTTTGGGTGTGCCAAACGTCACAAGTAACTGGGTGGCTATAAAGGTACACTACGGGTATCTCTGAAAGTGTCTGTTGGGTTGGCACGAATCGAGATTGGGATTTTGTCACTCCGTGTAAACGGAGAGGTATCTCTGGGCCCACTCGGTAGGACATCATCATAATGTGCACAATGTGACCAAGGGGTTGATCACGGGATGATGTGTTACGGAACGAGTAAAGAGACTTGCCGGTAACGAGATTGAACAAGGTATCGGTATACCGACGATCGAATCTCGGGCAAGTACCATACCGCTAGACAAAGGGAATTGTATACGGGATTGATTGAGTCCTTGACATCGTGGTTCATCCGATGAGATCATCGTGGAACATGTGGGAGCCAACATGGGTATCCAGATCCTGCTGTTGGTTATTGACCGGAGAACGTCTCGGTCATGTCTGCATGTCTCCCGAACCCGTAGGGTCTACACACTTAAGGTTCGATGACGCTAGAGTTATAAAGGAAGCTTGTATGTGGTTACCGAATGTTGTTCGGAGTCCCGGATGAGATCCCGGACGTCATGAGGAGTTCCGGAATGGTCCGGAGGTAAAGATTTATATATAGGAAGTCCTGTTTCGGCCATCGGGACAAGTTTCGGGGTCATCAGTATTGTACCGGGACCACCGGAAGGGTCCCGGGGGCCCACCGGGTGGGGCCACCTGCCCCGGGGGCCACATGGGCTGTAGGGGGTGCGCCTTGGCCTACATGGGCCAAGGGCACCAGCCCCTAGAGGCCCATGCGCCAAGATATAGGAAAAAGGGGAGAGTCCTAAAGGGGGAAGGCACCTCCGAGGTGCCTTGGGGAGGATGGACTCCTCCCCCCCTCTTGGCCGCACCCCTTTCTTGGAGTAGGGGGCAAGGCTGCGCCTCCCCCCTCTCCCCTGCCCCTATATATAGTGGAGGGGAGGGAGGGCATCCATACCTGAGCCCTTGGCGCCTCCCTCCCTCCCGTGACACCTCCTCCTCTCCCGTAGGTGCTTGGCGAAGCCCTGCAGGATTGCCACGCTCCTCCATCACCACCACGCCGTTGTGCTGCTGCTGGATGGAGTCTTCCTCAACCTCTCCCTCTCTCCTTGCTGGATCAAGGCGTGGGAGACATTGTTGAGCTGTACGTGTGTTGAACGCGGAGGTGCCGTCCGTTCGGCACTAGATCATCGGTGATCTGAATCACGACGAGTACGACTCCATCAACCCCGTTCACTTGAACGCTTCCGCTTAGCGATCTACAAGGGTATGTAGATGCACTCTCCTTCTACTCGTTGCTGGTCTCTCCATAGATAGATCTTGGTGATTCGTAGGAAAATTTTGAATTTCTGCTACGTTCCCCAACAGTGGCATCATGAGCTAGGTCTATTGCGTAGATTCTTTGCACGAGTAGAACACAAAGTAGTTGTGGGCGTCGATATTGTTCAATATGCTTGCCGTTACTAGTCTTATCTTGATTCGGCGGCATCGTGGGATGAAGCGGCCCGGACCAACCTTACACGTACGCTTACGTGAGACCGGTTCCACCGACAAACATGCACTAGTTGCATAAGGTGGCTGGCGGGTGTCTGTCTCTCCCACTTTAGTTGGATCGGATTTGATGAAAAGGGTCCTTATGAAGGGTAAATAGCAATTGGCATATCACGTTGTGGTTCATGCGTAGGTAAGAAACGTTCTTGCTAGAAACCCATAGCAGCCACGTAAAACATGCAAACAACAATTAGAGGACGTCTAACTTGTTTTTGCAGGGTATGCTATGTGATGTGATATGGCCAAAAAGGATGTGATGAATGATATATGTGATGTATGAGATTGATCATGTTCTTGTAATAGGAATCACGAATTGCATGTCGATGAGTATGACAACCGGCAGGAGCCATAGGAGTTGTCTTTATTTATTTGTGACCTGCGTGTCAACTTAAACGTCATGTAATTACTTTACTTTATTGCTAACCGTTAGCCATAGTAGTAGAAGTAATAGTTGGCGAGGCAACTTCGTGAAGACACGATGATGGAGATCATGATGGTGGAGATCATGGTGTCATGCCGGTGACGATGATGATCATGGAGCCCCGAAGATGGAGATCAAAAGGAGCAAAGTGATGATGGCCATATCATGTCACTATTTGATTGCATGTGATGTTTATCATGTTTATACATCTTATTTGCTTAGAACGACGGTAGTAAATAAGATGATCCCTTACAACAATTTCAAGAAGTGTTCTCCCCTAACTGTGCACCGTTGCGACAGTTCGCTGTTTCAAAACATCACGTGATGATCGGGTATTTTATTCAGACGTTCAAATACAACGGGTGTTGACGAGCCTAGCATGTACAGACATGGCCTCGGAACACATGCAAAACACTTAGGGTTGACTTGACGAGCCTAGCATGTACAGACATGGCCTCGGAACACGGAGACCGAAAGGTCGAACATGAGTCGTATAGAAGATACGATCAACATGAAGATGTTCACCGATGATGACTAGTCCGTCTCACGTGATGATCAGACACGGCCTAGTTTGACTCGGATCATGTAATCACTTAGATGACTAGAGGGATGTCTATCTGAGTGGGAGTTCATAAGATGAACTTAATTATCCTGAACATAGTCAAAAGACCTTTTGCAAATTATGTCGTAAGCTCACGCTGTAGTTCTACTGTTTAGATATGTTCCTAGAGAAAAAAAATAGTTGAAAGTTGATAGTAGCAATTATGCGGACTAAGATTGTCCTCATTGCTTCATAGAAGGCTTATGTCCTTAATGCACCGCTCAGTGTGCTGAACCTCGAACGTTGTCTGTGGTTGTTGCGAACATCTGACATAGACGTTTTGATAACTACGTGATAGATCAGTTAAACGGTTTAGAGTTGAGGCACCAAAGACGTTTTTGAAACATCGCGAAACATATGAGATGTTTTGAGGGCTGAAATTGGGATTTCAGGCTCGTGCCCATGTCAAGAGGTATAAGACCTCCGATGACTTTCTTAACCTGCAAACTAAGGAGAAAAGCTCAATTGCTGAGCTTGTGCTCAGATTGTCTGAGTACAACAATCATTTGAATTGAGTGGGAGTTGATCTTCCAGATAAGACAGTGATGGTTCTCCAAAGTCATTGCCACCAAGCTGTTAGAGCTTCGTGATGAACTATAACATATCAGGGATAGATATGATGATCCTTGAGGTATTCGCGATGTTTGACACCGCGAAAGTAGAAATCAAGAAGGAGCATCAATTGTTGATGGTTGGTGGAACCACTAGTTTCAAGAAGGGCAAGGGCAAGAAGGGATACTTCATGAAACGGCAAATCAGCTGCTGCTCTAGTGAAGAAACCCAAGGTAAAACCCAAACCCGAGACTAAGTGCTTCTGTAATAAGGGGAACAACCACTAGAGCAGAATTACCCTAGATACTTGGTAGATAAGAAGGCTGGCAAGGTCGATAGAAGTATATTGGATATACATTGTGTTAATGTGTACTTTGCTAGTACTCCTAGTAGCACCAGTGTATTAGATACCGGTTCGGTTGCTAAGTGTTAGTAACTCGAAACAAAAGGCTACGGAATAAACGGAGACTAGCTAAAGGTGAGCTGACGATATGTGTTGGAAGTTTTTCCAAGCTTGATATGATCAAGCATCGCACGCTCCCTCTACCAAAGAGATTGGTGTTAAACCTAAATAATTGTTATTTGGTGTTTGCGTTGAGCATAGACATGATTGGATTACGTCTATCGCAATACGGTTATTCATTTAAGGAGAATAATGGTTACTCTGTTTATTTGAATAATACCTTCAATGGTCTTACACCTAAAATGAATGGTTTATTGAATCTCGATCGTAGTGATACACATGTTCATGCCAAAAGATAGTAATGATAGCACCACCTACTTGTGGCACTGCCACGTAAGTCATATCGGTATAAAACGCATGAAGAAGCTCCATATTGATGGATCTTTGGGCTCACTCGTTTTGAAAAGTTTGAGACATGCGAACCATGTCTATTGGTGTATATGCATGAAGAAACTCCATGCAAATGGACCGTTTTGACTCACTTGATTTTGAATCACTTGGGACATGCAAATCATACCACACGGGCAAGATGACTGAAAAGCCTCGTTTTCAGTAAGATGGAATAAGATAGCAACTTGTTGGAAGTAATACATTTTGATGTGTACAGTCCAATGAGTGCTGAGGCATGCAGTGGATATTGTTATGTTCTTACTTCACAGATAATTTGAGTGGATGTTGAGTACATTTGCTTGATGAATCATGAGTCTGAATTATTGAAAGGTTCAAGTAATTTCAGGGTGAAGTTGAAAGATCGTCGTGACAAGAGGATAAAATATCTATGATATGATCAAAGAGATGAGTATCTGAGTTACGAGTTTTGGCACACAATTAAGACATTGTAGAAATTGTTTCACAATTAATACCGCCTGGAACACCATAGTGTGATGGTGTGTCCGAACATGATAGTTGCACCCTATTGGATATGATGCATACCATGATGTCTCTTATCGAACTGCCACGATAGTTTATGGGTTAGGCATTAAAGACAACCACATTCACTTTAAATAGGGCACCACGTAATTCCGATGAGATGACACCGTATGAATTATGGTTTAGAGAAACCTAAGTTGTCGTTTCTTAAAGGTTTGGCTCTGCGACGCTTATGTGAAAAAGTTTCAGGATTAAGCTCGAACCCAAAGCGGATAAAGTACATCTTCATAGGAAACCCAAAACAGTTGGGTATACCTCCTAATTCAGATCCGAAAGCAATAGGGATTGTTTCTTGAATCGGGTCCTTTTTCGAGGAAAGGTTTCTCTCAAAAAGTTGAGTGGGAGGATGGTGGAGACTTGATGAGGTTATTGAACCGTCACTTCAACAAGTGTGTAACAGGGCACAGGAAGTTGTTCCTGTGGCACGTACACCAACTGAAGTGGAAGCTTATGATAGTGATCATGAAACTTCGGATCGAGTCACTACCAAACCTCGTGGGATGACAAGGATGCGTACTACTTCAGAGTGGTACGTAATCCTGTCTTGGAAGTCATGTTGCTAGACAACAATGAACCTACGAGCTATGGAGAAGCGATGGTGGGCCCAAATTCCGACAAATGGTTAGAAGCCATAAAATCCGAGATAGGATCCATGTATGAAAACAAAGTGTAGACTTTGGAAGAACTACTTGATGGTCGTGAGGCTGTTAGGTACATATGGACTTTGAAAGGAAGACAGACAATGATGGTAAGTGTCACCATTGAGAAAGCTCGACTTGTCGTTAAGATGTTTTTCGACAAGTTCAAGGAGTTGACTACGATGAGACTTTCTCACTCGTAGCGTTGCTAAGAGTCTGTTGGAATTATATTAGCAATTACTGCATTATTTATGAAATATTGCAGATAGGATGTCAAAACATTGTTTCCTCGATGATTCTTGAGGAAAGGTTGTATGTGATACAACCGGAAGGTTTTGTCTATCCTGAAATATGCTAATAAGTATGCAAAGCTCCAGCAATCCTTCTGAGGACTGGAGTGAGCATCTTGGAGTTGGAATGTATGCTTTGATGATGATCAAAGATTTTGGGTGTATACAAAGTTTATGAGAAACTTGTATTTCCAAAGAAGTGAGTGGGAGCACTATAGAATTTCTGATGAGTATATGTTGTTGACATATTGATGATCAGAAATGACGTAGAATTTCTGGAGAGCATATAGGGTTATTTGGAAAGTGTTTTCAATGGAAAACCTGGATTAAGCTACTTGAACATTGAGCATCAAGATCTATAAGGATAGATCAAAACACTTAATAGTACTTTCAAATGAGCACATGCCTTGACGTGATCTTGAAGGTGTTCAAGATGGATCGGTCAAAGAAGGAGTTCTTGCCTGAGTTGCAAGGTATGAAGTTAAGACTTAAAGCTCGACCATGGCAGAATAGAGAGAAAGGAACGAAGGTCGTCCCCTATGCTTAAGACATAGGCTCTACAGTATGCTATGCTGTGTACCGCACCTGAAGTGTGCTTTACCATGAGTCAGTCAAGGGGTACAAGAGTGATCCAAGAATGGATCACAGGACAACGGTCAAAGTTATCCTTAGTAACTAGTGGACTAAGGAATTTTCTCAATTATGGAGGTAGTAAAAGAGTTCGTCGTAAAGGGTTACGTCGATGCAAGCTTAACACCTATCTGGATAGCTCTGAGTAGAGATACCGGATACGTATAATGGAGCAACAATTTAGAATAGCTCCAAGTAGAACAGTTATTTGGAATAGCTCCAAATAGAACGTGGTAGCTGCATCTAGGAGATGACATAGAGATTTGTAAAGCACACACGGATCTGAAAGGTTCAGACCCGTTGACTATAACCTCTCTCACAAGCATAACATGATCAAACCCAGAACTCATCGAGTGTTAATCACATGGTAAATGTGAACTAGATTATTGACTCTAGTAAACTCTTTGGGTGTTAGTCACATGGGGATGTGACCTTGAGTGTTAATCACATATCGATGTGAACTAGATTATTGACTCTAGTGCAAGTGGGAGACTGTTGGAAATATGCCCTAGAGGCAATAATAAATTGATTATTATTATATTTCCTTGTTCATGATAATCGTTTATTATCCATGCTAGAATTGCATTGATAGGAAACTCAGATACATGTGTGGATACATAGACAACACCATGTCCCTAGTAAGCCTCTAGTTGACTAGCTCGTTAATCAATAGATGGTTACGGTTTCCTGACCATGGACATTGGATGTCGTTGATAACGGGATCACATCATTAGGAGAATGATGTGATGGACAAGACCCAATCCTAAGCCTAGCACAAGATCATGTAGTTCGTATGCTAAAGCTTTTCTAATGTCAAGTATCATTTCCTTAGACCATGAGATTGTGCAACTCCCGGATACCGTAGGAGTGCTTTGGGTGTGCCAAACGTCACAACGTAACTGGGTGGCTATAAAGGTACACTACGGGTATCTCTGAAAGTGTCTGTTGGGTTGGCACGAATCGAGATTGGGATTTTGTCACTCCGTGTAAACGGAGAGGTATCTCTGGGCCCACTCGGTAGGACATCATCATAATGTGCACAATGTGACCAAGGGGTTGATCACGGGATGATGTGTTACGGAACGAGTAAAGAGACTTGCCGGTAACGAGATTGAACAAAGTATCGGTATACCGACGATCGAATCTCGGGCAAGTACCATACCGCTAGACAAAGGGAATTGTATACAGGATCGATTGAGTCCTTGACATCGTGGTTCATCCGATGAGATCATCGTGGAACATGTGGGAGCCAACATGGGTATCCAGATCCCGCTGTTGGTTATTGACCGGAGAACATCTCGGTCATGACTACATGTCTCCCGAACCCGTAGGGTCTACACACTTAAGGTTCGATGACGCTAGGGTTATAAAGGAAGCTTGTATGTGGTTACCGAATGTTGTTCGGAGTCCTGGATGAGATCCCGGACGTCACGAGGAGTTCCGGAATGGTCCGGAGGTAAAGATTTATATATAGGAAGTCCTGTTTCGGCCATCGGGACAAGTTTCGGGGTCATCGGTATTGTACCGGGACCACCGGAAGGGTCCCGGGGGCCCACCGGGTGGGGCCACCTGCCCCGGGGGCCACATGGGCTGTAGGGGGTGCGCCTTGGCCTACATGGGCCAAGGGCACCAGCCCCTAGAGGCCCATGCGCCAAGATATAGGAAAAAGGGGAGAGTCCTAAAGGGGGAAGGCACCTCCGAGGTGCCTTGGGGAGGATGGACTCCTCCCCCCCTCTTGGCCGCACCCCTTTCTTGGAGTAGGGGGCAAGGCTGCGCCTCCCCCCTCTCCCCTGCCCCTATATATAGTGGAGGGGAGGGAGGGCATCCATACCTGAGCCCTTGGCGCCTCCCTCCCTCCCGTGACACCTCCTCCTCTCCCGTAGGTGCTTGGCGAAGCCCTGCAGGATTGCCACGCTCCTTCATCACCACCACGCCGTTGTGCTGCTGCTGGATGGAGTCTTCCTCAACCTGTCCCTCTCTCCTTGCTGGATCAAGGCGTGGGAGACATTGTTGAGCTGTACGTGTGTTGAACGCGGAGGTGCCGTCCGTTCGGCACTAGATCATCGGTGATCTGAATCACGACGAGTACGACTCCATCAACCCCGTTCACTTGAACGCTTCCGCTTAGCGATCTACAAGGGTATGTAGATGCACTCTCCTTCTACTCGTTGCTGGTCTCTCCATAGATATATCTTGGTGATTCGTAGGAAAATTTTGAATTTCTGCTACGTTCCCCAACACCAACAACCTCCAACCTGCCGCTCTGCTGGTCTTGGTCTCATTGCACTGATATGGTAACCTTTGCTTGATGCCTCGGTACTCCGCGCCTGCGCTTGCCCCCTTTGCACAAAAGAGGAAACGAGGACATTGCGCAGGATGGCGCCCGCCTGGTCTCGATCGTCATGGCTTGTGTCATGAGCACCTCGCGAGGTACTCCTGCCTTGATCTCTCCACCTCCTCGCGAGCCTGCCTGGTGAGGCCGCCCCTGCGGAAGCCTTGCATCGTCCGCCCCGCGAGGCTTGGCCCCTCGCGAGGGTCTTGAGCTTGGGTTGATGAAGAAGGGCTGTACTGGGCCACCCCTTGAGCCACGCCGCAGGTCGCAGGCAGGCAAGTCTGGGGACCCCCGTTCCCAGAAAGCCGACATTAGCCCCCGAGCCCAAGGCGCGCTCGGACTTGGCTTAGCAGCGAAGCGAGGGCAAGTGCGGAGCGTCGCGGGCCCCAACAGCCTACGGCCTTGGTCGCCGCGTGGCGGTTGATTGGACGTGGGTGTCTCCGCTTCCCCATGCTGCCTCGGCAACTTCCCGATTTGACGAGTCCCCGCTGCATGCAAAAATTGTAATGATTACCTTCGATCGTGGAGGCCGGCGGTTGGCCTCCTTTGGACTATAAGTACAAAGAGGCGCGAGCCTCCTCAGTCCATATCTTCTTGCTCCGCTCGCTTCTTCTTCCTCACTCCTGCTCCATCTTGCCTCCAATGGCGCCAATCCGCCGGTTCTCTATCGAGGAGAAAGGAAAGACCCCCGAGAGGGGCCCGATCCGCTCTCGCCAAAGAAACGGCCGGTCCTCGGCCGCCGCGACAAGGTTGCACGGCCGGAGATGTCGAGGCCTTGGTACGAACGGCCACCTCCTGGTTTCAGCTCCCTCTGTACGCTCAGGCTGAGGTCCCTAGGGAAGAAGATGCCGAGCGACGCCGCATGCGCCGTCGGCGATGACGATGAGTCACGGCGGTGCACGTTGTCACTCCTGGAGTGCACGCCGCGGATTCCTCTCGTGAGCTCGTTCTCCATGCCGCCATGCCTCCAAGCTCCTGGATCCACTTTCCTCCTTTCTTCGCCTTCGAGATACCGCCGAGGAGGCCCCTCGAGCTCTGGTTGCAGCACACCGACTGCGGTACCCCGGTGACCAGAGCGGAGGTTGAAGTCGTCGCTCCGGGCAAGGTCTACATGACCCGGGGTTGGGGCGAGATCGCCCGAGTCTGCTGGACAGGAGGTGCCCTCGTGATTCATTCCGAATACAGTGGCGCCTCCTTGATGCTCTTCAAGGTCTTCGATGTGAAAGGCCGCTGGCTGGAGTGTTGCCCCAGAGGAGGCAGACAGGGCGTCGATGCGGTCAAGGCTAGGCCTGCCACCCGCTTCCCCAGCGGCTCCTCTGGCAGCAGCGAAGATGCTTGGGAGTCTAGCGGATCTCCCGAGCTCGTTGCGACTCCGGAGATGAGCGACAGCTACATGCCCCCGAGCTCGCGCCGCGCCTGGAGAAAGGCAGATGCATCTGGCCGTCGCCGTAGCTGATCTGGATGGGGCGGGCGCCGGCCCCCGTGGCCCACTGTTGATGATGGCGTCGGCCATGAGGGCACGTGTAGTTAGGGTTCCTTAGGATTCGCACCTTTTGTTCCCTGCGAGGAATTGAGAAAGTACCCGGTGGGGGCATGTAAGGTGTCCGCAATGTCTTTTGCTGTTATTATCCTGATTATGAAGTGGTGTGAATGCTTGTCCTGTCCAGGCTTAGTTCCCCCTTTCTAACCTCGCGACGACTTGGTGCCCTACGCCGACAGGTCCCGGTCCCGAGGCAGGTTTCAGCCATCGCTGGTATGCCAGGTCGCGATGCCGTGGACAAGGCCAGGAGGTGAGCGGCCCGAGGTCCAGTAAGAGCCCCTGAGACGTGATGCTCAGGAGGTGCCCTTTAGCGCTCAAGCAATCGTCGAAAGGAGAGAAAGGAAGGCAATGTTGCCGCCACAGAGCCGCAGTAGGTGGGGGTTTGGCGTCACATCGATTAGCTATTCCAGGAGCGAGACTTATCTCGAAAGCGTGGAGCCGTTCCTTCGCGAGGTGCCAGACTTGCATGTCGGTGGCTGAGATGTTGCTGGGTCAAGCCTTCGTGAGCTTATCCTCCCTTCTCCGCACTCTCCTTCGTGCTCTACGTTCTCAGGTCCCGGCCCTTGAGCGAGCTCAGCCGCCACTAGTATGCCAGGTCGCGACGCCGTGGGCAAGGCCAGGGGATGAGGGCTGGAGAGCCAGTAAGAGCTCCTAAGTCGCAATGCTCAGGAGCCCCCCTTTTAACGCGTGAGCGGATTGTGCGGGTAAGGGAGAGAGAGGGTTCACGACGTCCCCACGTTATTCCTCAGGTAGTCCCTGTAAACCAATCATGAGAAAAGCAAGGGTTGCCATTTCGATTGCCGGCCAGCCATTGGTTGCTCCAAGAGAGTGGTGAGGGCACCGAGGGCCTGGTGAGGTGATGCTTGCGAGGCTGCCGCGGGCCAGAGCTCGACCACTCAGATTTGTCAATGTTGCAGGGACGGACCCATGCACAAGCGCCGTGGCAGAGCGAGCGGCTCCAAAGGTAGGTGTCAATCGAGTAGGCGATTATCACAAGCGGGTTAAGCATGAAGGGCAAATCAGCTTAGATAGATGCAGGAAAGATACATGCCACTTGGTCAGGCCCGAGCGGCTTGGGGATGATGCAGCCCGAGGGGCGCCCCCAGCAAGGTAAACCGAATACATAAGAAAAAAGGGATACATGCCGCAGGGACAGACCCATGCGACCTTGGGAATAATGCTGCCCTAAGGGTGCTCCCAGCTGAAACAAACTCGTCACCTGATACCATTGTAGAGCAGGTGTTGATGTAGCTGACGATGCGCAGTGAAGAAGCCGATCCTCATGAGCCGCCAGAGCCCTGAGCCTCGGGAGGCTCTGGGGGTCCGGGTGGCTCCTCGAGGACCATCTCCATCTCTGCTAGGACTGTGTGGTGCCTGGCCTCTTGAGCTGCCAGAATGCTCCGCATAACACGCTGGTGAGCAGCAGCTGCGTTCGGCAAGCCGAAGGGCATGCAAACATAGCTGTGCGGCGGACCTTCGCATTATCCCACGCGCGAAGGCCAGAGGCGTTCCTGAGACGTGACTCGGCTGAGCCCTGGGTAGTCGATGCAGAGCGCAGCTCGCCATCCTCGCCGGGATGGGGAGCTACGCCAGGCAGGTGGCGATCACCGCGCCTGACTCATGATTCCTGCAGCTCCTGAGTGACCTTGGTGATGAACTCCTGAGGGTTGGGCCCTCCTTGCCCCATGCCTTCCTATGGGAAACGTGCCACGAAGCACGCCTCCAAATGGTGCCCGAGCGCCTCCCTCGTGATCTTGGCAAAGTCTGAGGCCCTCCAGGAGAGAGCCCCCAAGCCTTGCCTGAGGAGGGCGCCGGGCGCGCCTTCCTATGCGATGGAGGGAGGTGCCCCTTCCGCGGGCGTAGATCCTGACGCAGCGCCTCCGGAGATGCCTACCTCCTGAGGCCTTGAGCTGGGTGATGTCTTCTTCTTCTTGGGAACTGCCTCGGGAGGGTTCTCACTCTTGCTGTCTGGGTCTTCGACTGATGCAGCTTGGAAGACACGCTCGAGGGAGCACACCGCATCCTTCTCTTCGCAGGGGACTGTGATGATTCCACCGCTTCCCGGAATCTTGAGGACATTGTAACCATGGTGAGTCACCGCCATGAACTTGGCCAGGGCTGGGTACCCGAGGATGGCATTGTATGGCAGGCGAATGTGGGCAACGTCGAAGTCGATGAGCTCGGTATGGTAGTTCTTGCGTTGTCCAAATGTGACAGGGAGGCGAACCTGCCCTGTCGGAGTGGCCATCGGTGACTCCTGAGAAAGGCTTGGTTGGCTGGAGTTGATCATAAGGCACTTGGAGGTTGTTGAACGTCTCGACGGACAGAACGTTGAGCCCTGCGCCGCCATCTATGAGGGTCCTGGTAACTTGCACATTGCTGATGACTGGGGAACAAAGCATTGGGAGGACGCCAGCTGTTGCCGCACACTTGAGCTGATCCGCTGAGCTGAATGTGATGGCGAACGTGGACCACCTGAGAGGGCGCATGGCCTCAAGCTTGGGGAGGACTGCGTTCACCTCGCGAGAAAACTTCTTGAAGATGCGCTGAGAGGCTGGGGCCTGGGCACCGCCCAAGGTGCAAGTGATAGCATGTGGCTCCTAGAAGCCCCCAGCCCCCTCGTCCTGGTGGTGGTCGTCATTCCTTCTTGGAGGTGGTGGCAGAGGAGGAAGGCATGCGTTGCCCTGAGGGCGGTCCTCACGAGGTTGATCCCTCCAAGCCCCCTCGTGAGGCTGGTATGCCAGCGATCCTCGCGAGGACGGTCACGCCACTCCTGGCGAGGGCCTCGTGTTGGGGAACGTAGCAGAAATTCAAAATTTTCTACGCATCACCAAGATCAATCTATGGAGATTCTAGCAACAAGAGAGAGAGGGAGTGCATCTTCATACCCTTGAAGATCTCTAAGCAGAAGCGTTACAAGAACGCGGTTAGTGGAGTCGTACACGCAGCGATTCAGATCAGGTTCGATTCTGATCTAAGCGCCGAACGGACGGCGCCTCCGCGTTCAACACACGTACAGCCCGGAGACATCTCCTCCTTCTTGATCCAGCAAGGGGAGAGGAGAAGTTGAGGAAGAACTCCGATAGCACGACGGCGTGGTGGTGATGGAGCTCGTGGTTCTCCGGCAGGGCTTCGCCAAGCACTACGGAGGAGGAGGAGGTGTTGGAGGAGGGAGAGGGCTGCGCCAAGGGAAGGGTGCGGCTGCCCTCTGTCTCCCTCACTATATATAAGGGGAAGGGAGGAGGAGGATGCGCCCTAGGGTTCCCTAGGGGAGGGGCGGCGGCCACAGGGGAAACCCTAGATGGGTTTGGGCGCCCCCACCCCCTAGGAAACTTGCCCCCCAAGCCGGGAGGGGCGGCTATCCTAGGGGTGGCGCCCCCACCTCTCCTGGTTACGTGAGATGGGGTGGGAGGGGCGCTCAGTCCTTTAGTGGGCTGATGTGCCCCCTTCCCTTGGCCAATAAGGCCCCCCAACGCTTGTCAGGGCTCCCAAACCCCTTTCGGACACGCTGGTCATCACCTGGTACCCCCAGAACAATTCCGGACTCCAATACCCTCCGTCCAATATACCGATCTTCACCTCCGGACCATTCCGGAGCTCCTCATCATGTCCGGGATCTCATCTGGGACTCCGAACAACCTTCGGTAACGACATACTAATTCCCATAACAACTCTAGCATTACCGAACCTTAAGTGTGTAGACCCTACGGGTTCGGGAACGATGCAGACATGACCGAGACGTTCTCCGGCCAATAACCAATAGCGGGATCTGGATACCCATGTTGGCTCCCACATGTTCCACGGTGATCTCATCGGATGAACCACAATGTCGGGGATTCAATCAATCTCGTATACAATTCCCTTTGTCAATCGGTATGTTACTTGCCCGAGATTCGATCGTCGGTATCCCAATACCTTGTTCAATCTCGTTATCGGCAAGTCACTTTACTCGTTCCGTAATGCATGATCCCGTGACTAACTACTTAGTCACATTGAGCTCATTATGATGATGCATTACCGAGTGGGCCCAGAGATACCTCTCCGTCATACGGAGTGACAAATCCCAGTCTCGATTCGTGCTAACCCAACAGACACTTTCGGAGCTACCTGTAGTGCACCTTTATAGCCACCCAGTTACATTGTGACGTTTGGTACACCCAAAGCATTCCTACGGTATCCGGGAGTTGCATAATCTCATGGTCTAAGGAAATGATACTTGACATTAGAAAAGTTTTTAGCAAACGAACTACACGATCTTGTACTATGCTTAGGATTGGGTCTTGTCCATCACATCATTCTCCTAATGATGTGATCCCGTTATCAATGACATCCAATGTCCATGGTCAGGAAACCATAACCATCTATTGATCAACGAGCTAGTCAACTAGAGGCTCACTAGGGACATGTTGTGGTCTATGTGTTCACACATGTATTACGGTTTCTAGTTAATACAATTATAGCATGAACAATAGACAATTATCATGAACTAGGAAATATAATAATAACCGTTTTATTATTGCCTCTAGGGCATATTTCCAACAGTCTCTCACTTGCACTAGAGTCAATAATCTAGTTCACATCACTATGTGATTGTAATGATTCCAACACCCATGGGGTTTGATCATATCTTGCTTGTGAGAGAGGTTATTAGTCAACGGGTCTGAACCTTTCAGATCCGTGTGTGCTTTACAAATCTCTATTTTATCTCGTAGATGCAGCTACCACGCGCTATTTGGAACTATTCCAAATAACTATTCTACTATATGAATCCGGTTTACTACTCAGAGTCATCCAGATTAGTGTCAAAGTTTGCATCGACGTAACCCTTTACGACGAACTCTTTTACCACCTCCATAACCGAGAAAAATTCCTTAGTCCACTAGTTACTAAGGATAACCTTGTCTGCTGTCCTGTGATCCATTCCTGGATCACTCTTGTACCCCTTGACTGACTCATAGCAAGGCACACTTCAGGTGCGGTACACAGCATAGCATACTGTAGAGCCTACGTCTAAGGCATAGGGGACAACCTTCGTCCTTTCTCTCTTTTCTGCCGTGGTCAGGTCTTGAGTCTTACTCAATACTCATACCTTATAAGACAGCCAATAACTCCTTCTTTGCCGCTCTATTTTGAACTCCTTCAAAATCTTGTCATGGTATGTATTCATTTGAAAGTATTATTAAGCGGTTTTTGATCTATCCTTATAGATCTTGACGCTCAATGTTCAAGTAGCTTATTCCAGGTTTTCCATTGAAAAACACTTTTCAAATAACCCTATATGCTTTCCAGAAATTCTACATCATTTCCGATTAACAACATATACTCATCAGTAGTTCTATAGTGCTCCCACACACTTCTTTGGAAATACAAGTTTCTCATAAACTTTGTATAAACCCAAAATCTTTGATCATCTCATCAAAGTGTATATTTCAGCTCCGAGATGCTTACTCCAGTCCTTAGAAGGATTGCTGGAGCTTTGCATACTTGTTAGCATCTTTCAGGATTGACAAAACCTTCTGGTTGTATCCCATACAACCTTTCCTCAAGAATATCGTCGAGGAAACAATGTTTTGACATCCTATCTGCAAGATTTCATAAATAATGCAGTAACTGCCAATATAATTCCAACAGACTCTTAGCATCGCTACGAGTGAGAAAGTCTTATCGCAGTCAACTCCTTGAACTTGTCGGAAAACATCTTAACGACAAGTCGAGCTTTCTTAATGGTGATAATTACCATCATTGTCCCTCTTCCTTTTAAAATCCATTTGTACGCAATAGCCTTACGACCATCAAGTAGTTCTTCCAAAGTCCATACTTTGTTTTCATACATGGATCCTCTCTCGGATTTTATGGCCTCTAGCCATTCGTCGGAATCCGGGCCCACCATCGCTTCTCCACAGCTTGTAGGTTCATTATTGTCTAGCAACATGACCTCCAAGACAGGATTATGTACCACTCTGAAGTAGTACGCATCCTTGTCTACCTACGAGGTTTGGTAGCGACTTGATCCGAAGTTCCATGATCACTATCATCAGCTTCCACTTCAATTGGTGTAGGCGCCACAGGAACAACTTCCTATGCCCTGCTACACACTAGTTGAAGTGATGGTTCAATAACCTCATCAAGTCTCCACCATCCTCCCACTCAATTCTTTCAAGAGAAACTTTTCCTCGAGAAAGGACCCATTTCTAGAAACAATCACATTTTCTTCCGGATCTGAAATAGGAGGTATACCCAATTGTTTTGGGTGTCCTATGAAGATGCATTTATCCTCTTTGGGTTCAAGCTTATCAGACTGAAACTTTTTCACATAAGCGTTGCAGCCCCAAACTTTTAAGAAACGATAGCTTAGGTTTCTCTAAACCATAGTTCACACGGTATCATCTCAACGGAATTACGTGGTGCCCTATTTAAAGTGAATACGGTTGTCTCTAATGCTTAACACATAAACGATAGTGGTAACTCGATAAGAGACATCATGGCATGCACCATATCCAATAGGGTGCAGCTATGACATTCGGACACAACATCACACTATGGTGTTCCAGGCGGCATTAGTTGTGAAACAGTTTCCACAATGTCTTAATTGTGTACCAAACACATAACTCAGATATTCATCTTTATGATCATATCATAGATATTTTTATCCTCTTATCACGACGATCTTCAACTTCACTCTGAAATTACTAGAACCTTTCAATAATTCAGACTTGTGTTTCATCAAGTAAATATACTCAGCATCTACTCAAATCATCTGTGAAGTAAGAACATAACAATATCCACTGCGTGCCTCGGCACTCAATGGACAGCACACATCAAAATGTATTACTTCCAACAAGTTGCTCTCTTGTTCCATCTTACTGAAAACGAGGCTTTTCAGTCATCTTGCCCATGTGGTATGATTTGCATGTCTCAAGTGATTTAGAATCAAGTGAGTCCAAACGATCCATCTGCATGGAGTTTCTTCATGCGCACATACCAATAGACATGGTTCGCATGTCTCAAACTTTTCAAAAAGAGTGAGTCCAAAGATCCATCAACATGGAGCTTCTTCATGCGTTTTATACCAATATGACTCAAATGGCAGTGCCACAAGCAGGTGGTACTATCATTACTATCTTATATCTTTTGGCATGAACATGTGTATCACTACGATCGAGATTCAATAAACCATTCATTTTAGGTGCAAGACCATTGAAGGTATTATTAAAATAAACAGAGTAACCATTATTCTCCTTAAATGAATAACCGTATTGTGATAGATATAATCCAATCATTTCTATGCTCAACGCAAACACTAAATAACAATTATTTAGGTTTAACACCAATCTCGATGGTAGAGGGAGTATGCGATGGTTGACCACATCAACCTTGGAAACACTTCCAACACATATCGTCATCTCACCTTTAGCTAGTCTCCGTTTATTCTGCAGCTTTTATTACGAGTTACTAACACTTAGCAATCGAACCGGTATCTAATACCCTGGTGCTACTAGGAGTACTAGTAAAGTACACATTAATATAATGTATATCCAATATACTTCTGTCGACCTTGCCAGCCTTCTCATCTACCAAGTATCTAGGGTAGTTCTACTTCAGTGACTGTTCCCCTCATTACAGAAGCACTTAGTCTCGGGTTTGGGTTCAACCTTGGGTTTCTTCACTAGAGCAGCAACTGATTTTCCGTTTCATGAAGTATCCCTTCTTTCCCTTGCCCTTCTTGAAACTAGTGGTTTTACTAACCATCAACAATTGATGCTCCTACTTGATTTCTACTTTCGCGGTGTCAAACATCGCGAATTGCTCAAGGATCATCATGTCTATCCCTGATATGCTATAGTTCATCATGAAGCTCTAGTAGCCTGGTGGCAGTGACTTTGGAGAACCATCACTATCTCATCTGGAAGATAACTCCCACTCGATTCAAGTGATTGTTGTACCCAGACAATCTGAGTACAAGCTCAACGATTGAGCTTTTCTCCCCTAGTTTGTAGGCTAAGAAACTCGTCGGAGGTCTTATACCTCTTGACGTGGGCACGAGCCTGAAATCCCAATTTCAGCCCTTGGAACATCTCGTATGTTCCACTACGTTTCAAAATCGTCTTTGGTGCCTCAATTCTAAACCGTTTAACATTACTGAACTATCACGTAGTCATCAAAACATGTATGTCAGATGTTCGCAACATCCGCAGATGACGTTCGAGGTTCAGCACACCGAGCGGTGCATTAAGGACATAAGCCTTCTGCACAGCAATGAGGACAATCCTCAGTTTATGGACCCAGTCCGCATAATTGCTACTATCAACTTTCAACTATATTTTCTCTAGGAACATATCTAAACAGTAGAACTAAAACGTATGCAACGACATAATTTGTGAAGACCTTTTGACTATGTTTATGATAATTAAGTTCATCTAATCAAATTATTTGATGAACTCCCACTCAGATAGACATCCCTCTAGTCATCTAAGTGATACATGATCCGAGTCAACTAGGCTGTGTCCGATCATCACGTGAGACGGACTAGTCATCATCGGTGAACATCTTCATGTTGATCGTATCTACTATACGACTCATGTTCGACCTTTCGGTCTCTTGTGTTGCGAGGCCATGTCTGTACATGCTAGGCTCGTCAAGTCAACATAAGTGTTTTGCATGTGTAAATCTGGCTTACACCCGTTGTATGTGAACGTTAGAATCTAGCACACCCGATCATCACGTGGTGCTTCGAAACAACGAACTTTCGCAACGGTGCACAGTTAGGGGGAACACTTTCTTGAAATTTTAGTGAGGGATCATCTTATTTATGCTACCATCGTTCTAAGCAAATAAGATGTAAACACATGATAAACATCTCATGTAATCAAATAGTGACATGATATGGCCAATATCATTTTGCTCCTTTTGATCTCCATCTTCGGGGCGTCATGATCATCATCGTCACCGGCATGACACCATGATCTCCATCATCGTGTGTCCATGAACTTGTCTCGCCAACTATTACTTCTACTACTATGGCTAAGGGTTTAGCAATAAAG
Organism: Triticum dicoccoides; assembly: GCF_002162155.2. Lineage (NCBI taxonomy): Eukaryota > Viridiplantae > Streptophyta > Magnoliopsida > Poales > Poaceae > Triticum > Triticum dicoccoides. The sequence continues at coordinate 648,028,675 of NC_041387.1, forward strand.
TAAAGTAATTACATGGCGTTATTCAATGACACGCAGGTCATACAATAAATTAAGACAACTCCTATGGCTCCTGCCGGTTGTCATACTCATCGACATGCAAGTCGTGATTCCTATTACAAGAACATGATCAATCTCATACATCACATATATTTCATTCATCACATCCTTCTTGGCCATATCACATCACGCGGCATATGCTGCAAAAACAAGTTAGACGTCCTCTAATTGTTGTTGCAAGTTTTTACGTGGCTGCTATAGGTTTCTAGCAAGAACGTTTCTTACCTACGCCAAAACCACAACATGATATGCCAATTGCTATTTACCCTTCATAAGGACCCTTTTCATCGAATCTGATCCGACTAAAATGGGAGAGACTGGCACGCGCTAGCCACCTTATGCAACAAGTGCATGTCAGTCGGTGGAACCTTTCTCACGTAAGTGTACGTGTAAGGTTGGTCCAGGCAGCTTCATCCCACAATACCGTCGAAACAAGATAGGACTAGTAACAGTAAGCATATTGAACAAATTCAACGCCCACAACAACTTGTGTTCTACTTGTGCAAAGAATCTACGCAATAGACCTAGCTCATGATGCCACTGTTGGGGAACGTAGCAGAAATTCAAATTTTTTTACGCATCACCAAGATCAATCTATGGAGATTCTAGCAACAAGAGAGAGGGAGTGCATCTTCATACCCTTGAAGATCTCTAAGCGGAAGTGTTACAATAACGCGGTTGGTGGAGTCATACACGCAGCGATTCAGATCATGGTCGATTCCGATCTAAGCGCCGAACGGACGGCGCCTCCGCGTTCAACATACTGACAGCCCGGGGACGTCTCCTCCTTCTTGATCCAGCAAGGGAAGAGGAGAAGTTGAGGGAGAACTCCGACAACACGACGGCGTGGTGGTGATGGAGCTCGTGGTTCTCCGGTAGGGCTTCACCAAGCACTACGGAGGAGGAGGAGGAGGTGTTGGAGGAGGGAGAGGGCTGCGCCAAGGGAAGGGTGCGGCTGCCCTCTCTCTCCCTCACTATATATAGGGGGAAGGGAGGAGGAGGAGGCGCCCTAGGGTTCCCTAGGGGAGGGGCGGCGGCCACAGGGGAAACCCTAGATGGGTTTGGGCGCCCCCACCCCCTAGGAAACTTGCCCCCCAAGCCAGGAGGGGCGGCTGCCCTAGGGGTGGCGCCCCCACCTCTCCTGGTTACGTGAGATGGGGTGGGAGGGGCGCTCAGCCCCTTAGTGGGCTGATGTGCCCCCTCCCCTTGGCCCGTAAGGCCCCCCAACGCTTGCCGGGGCCTCCGAAACCCCTTTCGGACACGCTGGTCATCACCTGGTACCCCCGGAACAATTCCGGACTCCAATACCCTTCATCCAATATACCGATCTTCACCTCCGGACCATTCCGGAGCTCCTCGTCATGTCCGGGATCTCATCCGGGACTCCGAACAACCTTCGGTAACCACATACTAATTCCCATAACAACTCTAGCGTCACCGAACCTTAAGTGTTTAGACCCTACGAGTTCGGGAACCATGCAGACATGACCGAGACGTTCTCCGGCCAATAACCAACAGCGAGATCTGGATACCCTTGTTGGCTCCCACATGTTCCACGATGATCTCATCGGATGAACCACGATGTCGGGGATTCAATCAATCCCGTATACAATTCCCTTTGTCAATCGGTATGTTACTTGCCCGAGATTCGATCGTGGGTATCCCAATACCTCGTTCAATCTCATTACCGGAAAGTCACTTTACTCATTCCATAATGCATGATCCCGTGACTAACTACTTAGTCACATTGAACTTATTATGATGATGCATTACCGAGTGGGCCCAGAGATACCTCTCCGTCATACGGAGTGACAAATCCTAGTCTCGATTCGTGCCAATCCAACAGACACTTTTGGAGCTACCTGTAGTGCACCTTTATAGCCACCCAGTTATGTTGTGACGTTTGGTACACCCAAAGCATTCCTATGGTATCCGGGAGTTGCACAATCTCATGGTCTAAGGAAATGATACTTGACATTAGAAAAGCTTTTAGCAAACGAACTACACGATCTTGTGCTATGCTTAGGATTGGGTCTTGTCCATCACATCATTCTCCTAATGATGTGATCCCGTTATCAATGACATCCAATGTCCATGGTCAGGAAACCATAACCATCTATTGATCAACGAGCTATTCAACTAGAGGCTCACTAGGGACATGCTGTGGTCTATGTATTCACACATGTATTACGGTTTCCAGTTAATACAATTATAGCATGAACAATAGACAATTATCATGAACTAGGAAATATAATAATAACCATTTTATTATTGCCTCTAGGGCATATTTCCAACACCTCGGTCATCCCATCATCCTCCACCTTTTCCTCCTCCTCGGCCGTAGCCCCGGTCATTGCGTTCGGGGCATCGACTGATGCGTCCTTCTCGAACGGCCCTGAGCCCTTGCGCACTTGGTCGCCTGGTGTTTGGGTGTAGAGGTTGTGGTAGGCGCAAAATCGGCTGCCCTTGGACGACTTCGGCTGGTCTCTGCCGTGCTTCATGTCCGGTTCTGCTGCGAGCACAGCTGCTCCTTTGCGCTTCACGTCCTTGGCCTTGGCTTTCTTCTCTTCTGGGTCAGCAGCTGGAAGCTCGAGAAGGAAGAGGCGCCCCTCCTCAGCCCTTGCGCACTTGGTCGCCAGGTTGAACAGCTCCAGGGATGTGCACAGATCGTCGTGGATAGCGAGCTCCTCCTTCATCTTGACGTCGCGGACGCCGTCAGAGAACGCCAAGATGATGGCCTCCTCAGTCACCTTTGGAATCTTGAGGTAAGCGTTGTTGAAGCGCTGGATGTACTTCTCCAAGGTCTCCCCAGGTTTCTGCTTGATGCGGCGCAGGTCACCCACGACTGGAGGACGGTCGTGAGTGCCCTTGAAGTTGGCAATGAAGCGGGTGCGCATCTCGTCCCAAGAGGAGATCAAGCCGGGAGGCAGGTTCAGGAGCCAGGTGTGGGCACCATCTTTGAGCGCCATGGAAAACCAGTTTGCCATGACCTTTTCGTCTCCGTTGGTCGCCTCGATGCCCAGCTCGTAGAGCTGCAGGAACTCTGTGGGGTCTGCGGTGCCATTGTAGCGAGGAGGCAGATCTGGCTTGAACTTGCCCGGCCAAGCGACACTGCACAGCTTGGTGGCGACGGCGCGGCAGCCGGCAGTGGCCACCGAAGCCCTTTGCAGATGCGGGGCTTGCTCTTGGAGATTCCCGTGCGCCACCGCCAAGGGCGGCATGGGGTCTTGACGCGCTGGCGCAGGGATGTGGTCTTGACGTGCCGGAGCGGCGAGCACGCGAGCGCCTTCTTGAGGCCGAGGGATTTCTTGGCAGCTCCTTTCTTGCCGTGCAGGCACTGGACGCGGTGGGTCTCGTCCAGGGGCCGCGCGCCTTGGAGCCAGGGCGCCTTCTTGAGGAGGAGGTGGCGGAGGCACCTCCTGAGCTGCATCACCCACGCAGGAAAGAGGGCGAGGCAGCGAGAGGGATGGCGCAGGAGAGCCCTCTGCAGCACTGACGATCTCGGTGATGCGAGCGAGCCACTCCTCATAGAGGTCGTCGATGAGGCAGTAGTGCAGGAGCTCACGTGCCAGGAGCAGTGCAGCCTGCGCGTCTATGGGGGCGCGACGGACGGAGTGGCGGTGCAGCCTTCCCGCCGCACCGAGCGATGCAGCGACGACGCTTGCTGCTCGTTCCCCACCGGGCCAGTGGGGCCGGTGGCGGCGTTGGCGGCAGGCGACGGGGAATGACCGGGAGGCCCACCGACGGGAGCCGTCTGGGCGACGCGGGCAGCGAGAGCAGCCCGACGCTCGGCGCGAGCTCGGCGAGCGTCAGCCATGGACGCGATGAACGATGGAACACGGGGCAGCAGAAGAGAGATTCCGGCGCACCCCTACCTGGCGCGCCAAATGTCGGATATCGGGTTCCGGAAAAACCCTTAAGGTTCAAACTCTGGGGTGCGCACGAAGATCTACTTCCTACCGATCCACGTCCCAATGCCTCACCGTGAATCTAAACTACATGATGAACAACACAAGGGACTCAAGGTTTATACTAGTTCGGGCCATCGTTGTGGTGTAATACCCTACTCTAGTGTGTGGTGTGGTGGATTGCCTCTGGGGCTGATGATGAATAGTACAGAGGAAGAACAACCTCGTGAGAGGTGTTCTTGAGCTGGTGCGGTGCTCTACTTGGGCGGATTTGGTCTCTGTTGGCTTGGTGAGAACTCGATGCCTTCCTACGGTGGTGGCTATCTCTATATATAGAGGCCCTGGTCCTCTTCCCAAATATTGAGCGGGAAGGGAGCCAACAACGGCCATTTTGAAGGGGAACAACTAGTACAAGTTATCCTGACTAAAGTTGGTCTTCGACTGTCAAAGGCACTGGCGATGACGCCATCTTGTGCTCCATGGTGACCTCCATCCTGCCGCTCTGCTGGTCTTGGTCTCATTGCACTGATATGGTAACCTTTGCTTGATGCCTCGGTACTCCGCGCCTGCGCTTGCCCCCTTTGCACAAAAGAGGAAACGAGGATACTGCGCAGGCTGGCGCCCGCCTGGCGCCAGCCTGGTCTCGATCGTCATGGCTTGCGTCACGAGCACCTCGCGAGGTTCTCATGCCTTGATCTCTCCACCTCCTCGCGAGCCTGCCTGGTGAGGCCGCCCCTTAGGAAGCCTTGCGTCATCCGCCCCGCGAGGCTTGGCCCCTCGCGAGGGTCTTGAGCTTGGGTTGATGAAGACGGGTCATACTGGGCCATCCCTTGAGCCACGCCGCAGACCGCAGGCAGGCAAGTCTGGGGACCCCGTTCCCAGAACGCCGACATGTTGATATAAAAGTGGTCTCTATTTCTGAAAGCCACAACACGAGATTGTGCCCCCTCTTGCTCCATGTGCATGTTGCTGCCCTCCTTTCCCCTCTGATTTGACTTGCTTTACCTTGTGTGAAGTTTTATACTTTCAACTTTACAAAGCTATATCAAGTTCACTTTCAACTGTACTTGGCTACACCTATAACATGATGCATTTCTCTTTCAGATTATTGAATACATTTTGAAGGAGCGAATGCTCTATCTGGTACTGTCTTATGACTCATTTAACAGTGTGTCAATTTGCTCACAAACCTCCCCATGTACATCATACAATGAGTATTCTGTCACATATCACACAACATCTTGATCTTTCAGCTAATAATATGTAATTTTTTAGTGTATCACTATTTGCAGCTTTTGGGTTCCTTCTGTGTGTTGGGAGATAATGCTCTTAATAAACTTTAGCTTTCTGCAATGCTAGGCTGGACAAATTCAGTACTGAAAATCTAGACTGTTCTTTCCACTCGGTAACAACTTCTATGCTTGCGCCACCATGATATCACTACAACATTTCCCTGGAAAATTTTATTAGTTGCATGTAAACTGAATTGATTTACCAGTAAAAATCTGGACAACTCATTTCGGTCGCTAACAACAATTGTGGCATTACCAGGATATGTCATGTATGTGCTCTGAGTCGTAGTAGGATGCTAAAGGTACAATAAGAGATAGAATGTATGCACTCTGGCTAGCAGTAACATTTTATTGACTTGTGCAGTATTCGATACTATCTATTTCTGCAGGCTATTCCTCATGTTGCAACCTTTTCCCGTAGAATTGAATGGAAGATGGAAGAAATTGTAGGAGGTATACTTTGTGTTCCATTAGTCTTACTGTCAGATTTCCATGTTCAGTTATTCACACTATATTATTGCTCGATATCTATAGCTTGCTATTATTTGAGCAGGAATGGTGTTCCTAGCGTGACATTCAAAACCAGTCAAGACTATAAAGGGGCTGTGAAGGACAAAATGCTATGGATCCAGAGTGGGAGGGGAGAGTTACCAACAATGTATCAAGGACAAACCGTGACATGAATTCCTAAGTTCCAACTTACGTAGCAAAATTATATAGGGAGAATGCCCGCATTTTGAAAATTCTATTACATAGTTTGAAGCTATGTTTCTTTCAGTTTTCATTATTAAAAGGATCCTTATTATTGCCAATTTGTCAAGCATTTATTGTCAAATAACTCTTTGTTTCAAATGAGACCTGTGGCGCAAGGGGTAAATTTATTATACATCTTATTGTAGACAGCAAGCCTCTTTTTTTATTAAGAGGAGTTAAATTTGTTGCCATATGTGCTTGCTCATAACTAAACTAACTAAACCATGCATTTTCTTTTTGATATGGTTTTTTTTTCAAACTCAGATATCTAATCATTATAACCATATTTTCAAGTAAAACAATGCTTCCTTAGCTGGTTTGTACATGTTATACAAATATAATTTTTTCTCAAACTCGGATTTCGCACCGTGATAACCATATTTTCAATATAGCATGGTTTAACACATGAACTTTGTACTACCAATATCGAATAGGTTCTTGTAAAATGAAACTAGTTTCATCGATAACATGGCTTTAGCGGGTCTCCGCGCCATTTGGCGCAACGAGTCAACTAGTATTGACAACGGCCGGTAAACTGAGGGCAATGCTAGACATACGTAAGAAGAATCATCCGAAAACTCCAAGCACGAAATGGGAGCTCCTTCCTCTGGCATGGATGACCCTACGTAAGCTACGGGGGTTGGAGGAGGGGCTGACTGGAGCTGGAGCCCTGGGCAGTTCCCAGCGGTGTAGCCGACATCGACAGTGGAGGCGGAGGAGAGTTGGTGACTACGGCAACAAACGAACGCTGCGAGCTGATATTACCCGACACGTGCGAATAATTCCACAAGTGTCCGAGTAGACGATGGAGATTCATCGTCCGAACCAGCCAAAGTATGAACGCCCGGAGAGCCTCCTCGATGTGACCTTACCGCGGTCACCATGTAGCCGGACGTGTCAGACAGACCTCGACGGCTCTCACTCCGGCGATCACCGGAGCTTAACTCAAGAGTGGGTGCGAGAGAGAGAGTAGTTTTGCGCTGCTCAACTGTTCTGCAGCTTTTCTGTTTTTGCACTTTTATTCAGTCTTACACGATCTAACAGAAACGAGAGAATCGGACGCGATCAGGTAGCAAGTGCCGCCATCCCAGCACTCCCCGCTAGTCGCCCGTTATGGCGCCGTGACCGTGCAGTCGTGCCATCCCACAATCGGGTCAAGGCGCCACAAAACTAGGTAGCTACTCCGAGGCGCAGCTCGGTTTATCTCTGACGAAACTGAAACTGAAAAACCTACTGTCGAAACTGAAAGTTTCGACACCTAAAACCCTACTGTCTTCTGAAACTGAAGATTACGGCAACAATCACCCCCTAATCTGAAGTCTCAGGGGATCGCTTCCACCATTCCAATGCTCGAGCGTAGCTGCTGTAGTCGAACCCGTCCGAGAGGCTTGGTGAACATGTCTGCGAGCTGATGTTCTGTTGCCACGAACTCGAGCTCGATCTTCTTCTTCTCCACGCAGTCTCTGATGAAGTGGTACCGGAGTTCAATGTGCTTCAATCTATCATGCATGACAGGGTTCTTTGCCAGGAAGATCGCGGACTTGTTATCCACCTTGAGCTTCACCGCACCAGTCTCCGACTCTCTGAACTCACCGAGCAGCCGCGACAGCCAGATGCCTTGAAAGGCCGCCGTGGTCGCAGCGACATACTCGGACTCACAGCTCGAGAGAGCGATGATCTTCTGCTTCTGAGACTGCCAAGTTACTGCGCCACCCCCAAGGAGAAACAGCGTCCCGGAGGTGCTCTTCCGATCATCAACGTCACCTCCCAGATCACTGTCACTGTAACCAACAAGTTGGGCCGTGCCCTTCCCTCTGGTGTACTTGCACCCCAGCTGTAGGGTGCCGGCGATATACCTCAGAATGTGCTTGACGGCGGTTCGATGCTCTTCGGTTGGTGCCTCCATGAAGCGCTACACGTACCCGACAGAGAAGGTCAGATCAGGGCGCGTGTGCACCAAGTAGCGCAGGCTGCCGACGATGCTGCGGTACTCTGTTGCATCAACTGCCGGCGCTGTGCTCTGCTTGGACAGCTTGAACCGCGGCTCCATGGGTGTGTGACACTCCTTGCATCCTGCCATGCCGCTCTTCTCGAGCAGTTTCCGTGCATACGCTCTCTGACTGATGATGATGCCGTGCGCGCCCTGCTTCACCTCAATCCCTAGGTAGAAACTGAGCAGTCCTAGGTCAGACATCTTGAACAGGCTTCGCATCTCACCTTTGAATTTGTTGATCTCCTCGGCATCTGACCCGGTGATCACCAGGTCATCCACGTACACGCCAACGACGAGGTGCGAGGTCGCCGTGCCCCGAGCATACACCGCGTGCTCTGAGGGGCACCGCGTGAACCCCAGCTCAGCCAAACACATGTCCAGCTTAGTGTTCCAAGCCCTGGGTGCCTGCTTGATCCCGTACAACGCCTTGTTTAGGCGCAACAACAAGTGCTCCTTGCCAGCGACTTCGAAACCGGGCGGCTGCTGCACGTACACCTCCTCCTCGAGCTCTCCGTTCAGGAAAGCGGACTTGACGTCCATGCGGTGAACCGCCCAGCCCGCGTTCGCCGCGAGCGCCAGCAGCATCCGTACGGATTCGAGACGAGCCACCTGCGCGAACACCTCGTCGTAGTCGATGCCGTGCTGCTGGACATAGCCTTTTGCCACCAGACGGTCCTTGTGTTTCAGCACCTCACCTTGAGCGTCCTTCTTGACCTTGAAGACCCACTTTAGACCGATCGCACGATGCCCAGGCAGGAGCGTGGTGAGATGCCACGTCTGATTGTCCTCGATCGAGGTCATTTCCTCGATCATAGCTCGCCGCCAGTTCGCCTCCTGCTCTGCTTCAGAGAATGAGGACGGCTCCTCTGCAGCTAGGAAGTGCAGTTCCTCGTCGGGATCATCCGCCGGACCGAAATCCAGCACGTTCTGAAGAGTGCGGAAACGGTGCTCGCGCTCCGCGTCGTCAGCCGCGTCGAGGACGTTGTCGCTGAACGACGTCGGCGGCGACACCAGTTCCACCCCTCCTGGGCTGGCTGGTGCCGGAGTGGTCTGCCCTGGGGATGACGCCGCTGCAGACGACGTTGCTGGAGACGCCGGTGGCGTGGGCGGAGGCGAGGTATCCGCCCCTTCTTCTTCTGACGCACCTGGAGTTCTGCTCGCAAGGTGTTCGACCACGAACGTGTCGGTGCCGCTGAACGAGTTCACGGCGTCTTTTCCTGCAGTCCAGTCCCACCGAGCCCCTTCGTCGAAGACGACGTCGCGTGTGACGTGCACGCGCCTTGTCGCAGGGTCATAGGCTCGATATCCCTGTGTTCCTTGCTCGTAACCGACGAAGATCATGGGCCGGCTGCGATCGTCAAGTTTCTTCAGGCCGGGGCGCGTGTCCTTGACGTGCACTACGCACCCGAAAGTGCGCAGGAAATGCACATTCGGCTTGCGCCCGTGCCAAGCCTCAAATGGCGTCTGCCCATCCAGGCTCTTCGTCGGCGAACGGTTCAGAAGGAAAACCGCCATGGTGACCGCCTCGCCCCAGAACTCGCCAGGCACGCCCTTTGCCTTCAGCAAGCTCCGGGCCATGCCCACCACCATGCCGTTGCGCCGCTCGACCACGTCGTTCTGTTGCGGCGAGTACGGCGCAGTGAGGTGCCGGGCCACGCCGAGCTCAGCGCAGTAGGCTGTGAATGAGCCCGATGTGAACTCGCCACCCCTGTCCGTCCGCAGCGTCTTCAGCTTGCGTCCAGACTCGGACTCCGCGCTCGCCTGTATGCGCTGGATCGCTGCAGCCGCCTCGTCCTTGGACGTGAGCAACACGAGCCACATATAAGGTGTCGCGTCGTCCACCAGGAGGAGGAAGTACTTCTTCCCGCCTGGAGTCGCCGGTGCGATCGGCCCGCAGAGGTCGCCGTGCACCAGCTCGAGCCGCTCCACGGCACGGTATTTCGCCTGCTGCGCGAACGAACCCCGCCGCTGCTTGCCGGCCAGGCACGCGTCGCACAGCTGGTCCGCCTATTCGATCAGGGGCATCCCGCGCACCATGCCCTGCCGCGCTAGTTTGCGCAGGGCGTCGAAGTTTAGGTGACCCTAGCGGGCATGCCACGTCCACGCCTCATCTGATCCGCTTTGGGCTGCAAGACACACAGGCTGTGCGATCTGGAGAGCTATCGTATACAAGCGATTCGGTGCCCTGTTTACATTGGCGAGCAGGCGGCGTTGCCGGTCGCGCACTCGCAACACGCCTCCCTGGATCAGCACCTGGCAGCCGCTCTCATCGAGCTGGCCCAGGCTGATGATGTGTGTGCGCAGGCGGGGAATGAAGTACACCCCCGTGATCGCGAGGTGTTCGCCGGTCTTGCACACCAGGAGGATCGTCCCTCGACCGCAGATGCTGACGACGGAGCCGTCGCCGAACTTGACGCTCCCATGAACGCCCGTGTCGAGCTCGACGAACGCCGAGCGATCGTCGGTCATGTGGTTGGACGCGCCAGTGTCCAGGTACCACCGCCCGCCGCGGGTGCCGTCCTCGGCCCCGAGATTGACTTGCACCGCGTTCTCGACGAGATGGACCGGCGCCGTGTGCACGTCGTTGTCGCCGCAGTCGACCACGCCGCAGACCTGGGCCATCAGTAGCCCTGGTTCGTCATCCTCCATGCCTACCTGCGCGAGATTGGCCTGCTCCCTGGCTCGATTCTTGCACTCGCGCGCCCAGTGTCCTACCTGCTTGCAGTAACGGCAGACATCTTTGGATTTATCTCCGCTACTGGTGCCGCGTCCCGCGCTCTGGCCACGGCCACCGCTCTGCGGCCTCGCCCTCTGCCGCGCCCGCGCCCGCGCCCGTTGCTGCCTGACGATCCATCGCCTTCGCATAGCTTGAGGCGAGCGAACCACTCCTCCTCAGTGAGGAGCAGCCTGCCGCTGCTGTCGCCGGCGCCGGGCGCCGCGTCCAGTTCGTATCTCGGCGGCCTTGAGTCGCCCGATCAACTCTTCGAGGGCCAGAGTGTTGAGATCGACCAACGTCTCGATCGCACACGCCATCTACGAGTAGGCCTTGGGAACGACCGAGAGAAACTTGCGGACGACGGCGGGCTCGCCAATCTTGTCACCAAGTAGCTCAAGTTGAGTTACCAGAGAAGATAGGCGCATACCGAAGTCGTCGATGCTCTCGCCGTCGTTGAACTTGATCGCCTCGTACTGGCGGCGTAGAGACGTCGCCTTGGCCTCACGAACGCGCGCCACGCCGAGCCGCATCGTCTTGATCGTGCCCCAGGCGTCCTTCGCCATGGGCTTGACGGCGAGCGTGGACGTCATCTCCGGCGGCACCGATCGCAGCAGGCACTCCATTGCCGTGCGATCTGTCTCTCGCTCCGGAGTTCCGAGTTGACGGCGACCCAGAGCTGGCGCGCCTCGAGCATCACTTGCATCAGGAGGGCCCAGTCCGCGTAGTTGGTGCGCGTCAGCATGGGCCAGGCCCCGCCGGTGTCGCAGACGACGCGCTGGTGTACAACCACGGCGCCGCCGCCGCCACTGTTCCCTGAATCCACCAGGGTCTTGCCCGGGCTGTCAGGTCCTGCCATCTCCACAGGTGATCGAGCAACGGGGCTCTGATACCAAATGTCAGACAGACCTCGATGGCTCTCACTTCGGCGATCACCGAAGCTTAACTCAAGAGTGGGTGCGAGAGAGAGAGTAGTTTTGCGCTGCTCAACTGTTCAGCAGCTTTTCTGTTTTTGCACTTTTATTCAGTCTCACACGATCTAACAGAAACGAGAGAATCGGACGCGATCAGGTAGCGAGTGCCGCCATCCCAGCACTCCCCGCTCGTCGCCCGTTATGGCGCCGTGACCGTGCAGTCGTGCCATCCCACGATCGGGTCAAGGCGCCGCAAAACTAGGTAGCTACTCCGAGGCGCAGCTCGGTTTATCTCTGACGAAACTGAAACTGAAAAACCTACTGTCGAAACTGAAAGTTTCGACACCTAAAACCCTACTGTCTTCTGAAACTGAAGATTACGGCAACAGGACGTACGGTGCCGCCTGTTGAACTGCCTTATATAGTAGACAACCGAGACTCGCCGAGGGGAGGATGGTAGAAGATCGTCCAGCAGCCATGGTTTGACGAGGAGCCGACGGCGAGCAGCTGGCACAGCCATCGCCACCATCATAGCCGTCTTGCCCTCTTCTCCCATGCATACATCGGACGACAAAGGCGTACCTGCAGGCTCCGTCTCGACTAGCATGGCCTCGTCGTTAGACGGAGCGGGCGACGTCGAACTGGCAGATGGTCTCTTCCACACCCTAGACGTGGACATGGCCGAGCAATGTTAGCTCATGCTCAATCTGGTATGAATGGAGCTCATTTGATGTTATTTGCGCACCAAACTTTGCAAGCACCTATTTTTTTTTGTTCATAATCAATGACACGAAGTTTCATAGTATTGTTTTGATTTTTGTTATATTTATAATGATTTTACTGTTCATCATGGATGCATTGCATTTGGGTGTAGCCACAAATTTTCCCTTTCTGAATCTCTTGATCTTCCTCCTGCGAACTTGGTCGGCCGGCGTGACAAAGTCATCCAAGGATGAGTGGAGCGACACACTGGAGCACGGCATATGATTCGTTGGAAGCGAAACCGCGGGGCACTCTGACCACTTCATCATCAGAAGAGGCCAAGCATGAGAAGCACGAGCTGTTGGAGCCACTGGAGACCAACACGGCGTGAGAGAGTGATGCGGTGCTACTCCTAAACTCACATGAGCACGTGTTTCATGCGGACTGGCGTCAGGAGAGAGTGCCAGGGGAAGGAGGTTCGGCGGCGGAATTTCGGCATCTCCCTCGATGCAGGTCGATCCGGAATACAGCTGCGTCCTATCGGATGCAATTTCCCCTTTTCTCACGTAGCTAGATGTGACTACATGTGTCTTAATGACTTACTGCGTTACACTAAGCCAGGGATATTCGGGAAAAAGATTCTTTGCTAAAGGTCATTAAATCCCCGGGGCGACACGGGCGGCGATCCCCGCCCCTCCCGCCTCCTTTCGCCCGCCGTCGCCGGTGGCCTCCGGCAGGCAAAGCCTGCGCGGAGCCGGCGGCGGCGGGGCGCTTTTCTGGGTGCAGCTCGCTCGCGGGAAGGGGATTCGGCGTTTGGGCGGCGGCTGGCCGACGCTTGGCTCCGGGTGGAGGAGATCTTCGGCGGGAGGCGCGGGATCCGGTCGCGGAGTTGGGCGCATCGTTGCGAGCGGCGGTCGCGGTCGTGGCGCCCGTGCGGGCCGGATCTGGATCCTCGCGAGCTGCGGCCGGCGCGGACGGTGGTGCTGGGGTGGAGGGAGGCTCGGCCCCCTGTTGCGCGTCGTGGAGGGGCCCTTGCTGCGTTCTCCGGCTTGGTGTCGTGGTGGTGCCGGCTGGTGTTTCGGCTAACGGGCGGCGTCCGGCGAGTTGGGGTGGGGTGGCGGCCCCTTCCCTGCTCGGGATTCCTCTCTGGTTGTGCAGCGCGCAGCGGCCGCGCGGTGGAGGCCTTCGGTTGCTGGGGCGGCGGCCCTGGATTTGGTGGTGCGGCGGCTACGGCCGGGGAGGTGGTGTGTGTCTGGTTGCGGTGGATCGAGGGATCCTGCGGCCGGAGTGAGGTTGCTCTCAGCAGAGGTGGTGGTTGGTAGGCAGTGGTCGGTGGCGGCTGGTGGTCGGCGCAACTCCGGGAGAAATCCTTGCTTCTGTCTCCATCAGAGCCGTTGACGGCGGCGCTAGCGGGTGCCGCGATCTTTCATGGAAGCGTCATCATGGAGGTGCTCCTGCTTCTCCCCACTGCTTTGGCTTCGGAGGGAAACCTCAGATCCGCTGAATCGGGCGATGGAGGCGTCTTCGCGTCTTTCTCCTCCTTGGGGGCATCGTCTCGGAGCCGGCTATGACTGGGAGACCGGTGCATGGCGGCATCTTCGCCGCGTGGTTTGCGGCATCTTCGCCTTGTGGTTTGCTGAGGCGGCCTTTTCGGGGGCGTGGATTTCTGTTTGGCAACGATGATGGCGTCGAGAGGAGCTTTGGTCGCGGCTCGGGCTTCGGTACTCGGATCTTCCCGGCGTGTCCGAGGTGCTCTTCCGGGCATGGTCGGCACAAGTCCTGCATATTTCCCTTGTGATGATCGTTGTCAGAGTCGGAGCTGTCGGTTGTTCGTGCGTGTGGCCTTCTGTTGGCATGTGATGTCATGGTTTCTGTGCAGCTGTTTGCGGGTCGGCTTCGACGATGAAGGTCTACGGTGAAGTCGGAGTCGCCCATTCGGAGGTAGCCGGTGATGACGATGACGCTTGCGACTCCTCGGCGGATGTCTTCCCTCTTTGTAGCTCTGTGATCCTATGTCGGTGGCCAGGTTGGCCGGTGGTACCCATTTTATGTGGGTTGATTGTATTGGTTTTAGCCCGGTTAATTTTCCGTTAATTAACTGGGCAATTCTCACTCCTTCTTAATCAATGAAAATGGCAAGTCTTTTGCCTTGTTTCAAAAAAAATAGGAAGTATAGGATAGACTAGGATTTGGTCCTGCTTTGTCATGTACTCTAAGTTGGTCATTGTACTCCTATATACATGCTCATGAGGCTCAAGCAATACAACGAACAATTCCACCAATTCCTCTCTAATCCCTTCTAACATGGTATCAGTTTCCGGGTTCTAAACCCGAGCCGCCGCCGCTTCCGCACCCACGCGCCGCCCCTGGGGTGGTCGGTCGCCACCGGGGGTCGCGCCACCCATACCTAGGAGTCCGTCGGCCATGTTGGCCGGCCGCTCTAGAGAGTCTTTTTCCCGAACCCTCGCCACGAGGTTTTTCGCTCTCTCGCCGGTCGTTTTGATCGGCGTTTTCTTTTTGGTTTTCCGATCTCTGCTTGATCGGTTTGCGTCGCCCGCTGTCGCCATCAACACCCCGCGCCTCTACTCCAACACCGGCGCAATTGACTGGCTTCTTCACCGACGCGGCGGCCTCCGCGTCATCCGCACGTCTGCCTGCCGGTTGCCCCGACCCGGCGGCCTCGCGCGTCATCCGCGCGTCTGCCCGCTGGTCGCCCCGACCCGGCGGCCTCGCGTCATGTGGCGGCCCCTCACCGCCGCCGTTTGCGCGCCGGCCCGCCCGTCGATCTATGACAGCCGTCACCGCCCTGCTACGACCGGGACTCCTGCAACACCCTGATCCGGTGGCTTGGCGCCATGCGGCGGCCAATCATAGCCGCCCGGCTGCCCGCCGTCGCCGGCTTCATCTCGGACTCTGCCATCACCACGCCTCCACCAAGCGGTGTCCCCGACCTCGTGCGCGATTGAATTGATCACCCGCCCGCCGTCGTGATCAGCCTCAGCTATGCCAGGCGACCGACCTGGCCCGTCGATTGCGCGCGCCTTCGCAGGCCCCGTGTAGAGCGTCCCCGAGTTCAGCGCGCCCCTCCATCGATCGAGCAACGGGTTGCCGTTACGTCACCCCTTCAGGCCGAAGAGCCGTCGCCTCGTGGATCTTCTCCCGGCTGCACCGACCCGCGTCACCATTGCGTCGCCCCTTCAGGCCGTAGTGCCGCGGCCCGTGGTCCACCGCCGCCCCGGGGCCGTCCGCTCCAGGCCGTCCCCATGGCTGCACCGACCCTCGCGCCGCCGTTGCGTCGCCCCGTCGGGCCATAGTGAGTGTTGCATGCGGTCCACGCCACCGTTCCGAGGCCGTCGCCGCAGTTGCACCGACCCGCGCTCCGCCGCTGCGTCGCCCCTTCAGGCTGTAGCGCCGCGGCCCGCGGTCCCTATGACCACCCCGAGGTCTTCCGTCGTCGCCCTGACCTGCCCGCAACCACTGCGTCGCCCCTTTGGGCCATAGCGCCGCGGCCTGCGGTCCACCGCCGTCGCTGTGCGTCGACTTCTCATGGTATGCGCCGTACCGCCTCCCTTGGCACGGGAACACCATCGTCCACTCTGGTCTTTGTCACGCTGTTGGGTTCTCCTCACCTACATCGAGCACCGCCGACGCACTGTTAACCTAGCCACCGACGCCACCGTCAGGCCGTCGCCACCGCCGCTACCCCCGTAGCCGCCGCAGCCGCACGTCCACCCCATTCGTCTTCA
Organism: Triticum dicoccoides; assembly: GCF_002162155.2. Classification (NCBI taxonomy): domain Eukaryota; kingdom Viridiplantae; phylum Streptophyta; class Magnoliopsida; order Poales; family Poaceae; genus Triticum; species Triticum dicoccoides. The sequence continues at coordinate 648,044,753 of NC_041387.1, forward strand.
TCCAGCACCAGCCCGCTGTTAGCATCGTCGTCATCTACCCCGACCACTTCGTCTACTCCGACAACCGCGGGCGACATCGGCCCCGCGCTGATTGGCGCCGCAACCGTCGTCGAGTCCTTCTCTGCTGGCCTCTCCGACTTCTCCGACATGGCATACAGCTCGTGCAGGTCCTCGTCTATGCATGCCCGGTGTTGGCAACACCGATGCGTGCCTTCGTCCACGACGTGTCCCCGGGCCTGGCAAGCCTGGTGTGGTGCTTCGTCAACTTCATCTTCGACCGTCTACGCATGCCCGGTGCTGGCAACACCAACGTGTTCCTTCGTCTACGATGTGTCCTCGGGCTCGGCAAACCCGCAGTGACGTGTCGTCAACAACATCTTCTTCCCAGCGCACCACTACTTCGACACCACTGCGCCCATGCTAACTCAGCGCCCCCTTGCGCCCGCGGCTCCGCGGCGACTTCATCGACACCGGCTACCCTGACTCGACATCGACCACGGCATTCTTCGCATGGCTACCTCGACCACGGCTCCACCACCCACACTCTCGGCTACATCGACAAACGGCACAAAGGGCTACCGCCTGCTTAAGCAACCTCGTCGGTTTTCACTCCAATCACGACTCCGCAATGCATCGACCGTTATGACTGTGAGGGGGTGTCCATCGGCTTGCCTTCGGATTATTCTCCAGTCTCACCGTCTGCGTCGCTACCGTTGTGACTGCGGGGGGATGTTGAGTATAAGATTATTAGGAAGTATAGGATAGACTAGGATTTGATCCTGCCTTGTCCTGTACTTCAAGTTGGTCATTGTACTCCTATATATATGTCCACGAGGCTCAAGCAATACAATGAATAATTCCACCAATTCCTCTCTAATCCCTTCTAACAAAGATGTTGTATTTTTTCTGAATCTAATGTATAAAGTTGTGTTTTAGTGTGTTTGTTTACTAATTTCTATTGATATGTAATCTATACTAAAATATCCAAAACGCCATATAATAGTGAACAGAGGGAGTATCAAATAAAAATTTAAATGTGCAATGATATGCATTAATTATTTTGGTTTTGCATCAGAAAAAAAATACACCACACCCTTTTTCCGTGCTCGTCAGTACCAGAAGACGCAATGCGTTGACGCATAGCCTACCTTGGTCCCTGGTGCACATGCGTACACGTAGACCCGTATATCATCTTGCAAAAAAGATGATGTATCCATGTAACCGCATGAGAAAGCTATTACCAAGTGTACCGGACTCCCAAGTGTTGAAGATTTTTTTTTCAAGTACTCTCTCCGTCCTAAAATAAGTGTCTCAATTTTAGTACAACTTCGTTTCAGTATAACTTTATATTAAAGTTTTTCTAAAAAAACTTTGTACTAATGTTATATTGAATGCGAGACCCTTATTTTGAGACGTGAGGGAGTGGAACTTCTTATGAAATTCCAAAACCATAGGATGTAAACCAGAAATTTCAAATCTAATGTTATGTCATTGTCGTATGCAACGAAATGGCCAGAAATTGGCATGTCATTGCAGTGTCGTCGAGGATGAAAAGTAACCCACTGCAACGAAAAGCTCCTTACCTCAAATGTCAAAGTGGTATAAAGCACACGCAGCTTCCTTCCACTCTGGCCTTCCCCCTTCCCGCGGCACGCATGTCTTCTCGCATCCAATAGAATATCTGGTCGCGTGCCCGCGAGATATTTTCCCGCCACGCCAGAAAAAAGCCCATGCACGTAGCTAGATGTCGCTTTTGCCCTTAATATCTGCAGAAATAGCATCACATACGTCTGTGTGGCTCATTCATTCATCCTCTGTCGGCTTCCTTCCGTTGCACCGCTACTATTTCTCTCCCACTCTCGGCCGAATCCCAGATCCATTCATTCACCGATTCCTCCTGTTCAGAGGGGTCAAGTATACCGCGATCCATCGGTCAAGGCGGTCGTCGACACTGCCCAGGTAACAACTAACCCCTCACCTGCTCTTCTTCCCCATTTTATATTTTGTAAGCGGTCACAAGTTTTGTGTTTCCATTGCTATGATTGACAGCTTTGTGTGATGTTTGATTGTTCTTTCTTTCACGAGATCCTTGGAAGCTTCTTTTGTCCGTGATCAACTCTACAAACACTTGGCTTTTGCAATGGAGCCGAGGCCTTCAAGCCTCTTTGCTACGAAAAATGATCAACTCTACAACCACGGTCTTGATGCCAACAAGAAAGATTCAGGTACAGGTGGGTTCAAGGTTCTCCAAGGTGGAGTGTGGAGGAAACTCAAATTTGAGAGGAGGACGAATGATTGCGCCCAAGTCCGGCCCAAACAGCGCCTTCCTGAAAGCCCCTGGATTCAGCATTTTATACCACGTGGCTGCAACAACAGTGCGGGAGGTGATGGGCCACAAACTTTGGTAGCTGACCGGGAATCAGGTATCCGGACTATCCATGGAAGGACCCCATTGTCCCATGGAAGGGAACTGGGAGCTCACAAGGGAGAAGACAACCTCGATGAAAATGCAGGTAACTAGCTCAATTATCTCATCTAGCGTTCGGTGCATCATCACACTAACACACATATGTTTTTTTAGCATTAGCTGATTTTATGGAACAAGCATCAACATAGAAAAGTCAACTATGCTTAAGCTCCAAGATATTGTATGGTTCTTTTCTCTCTGACTTATCCTATGTTATCTATAAGCTGATACAAGATGGTTATGAACGTTGTTTTTTTTTTTTTTTGAACACAAGAAGGGTCCCGAAGGACCCAGACTTATATTAGATAAGCATGCAACATATTACATAAAGACCCAACAGAAAGATAAAATTACAACCCAGGCCGGATATTTTGCAGATTGGACCCCGGACAACAAAAATGAAAAGCAATCGAGTCCTCTTCGCCGTCTTCGATCCTGGCACGATTCCACCACCGCCGGGGACGAAACCACTTGGGGTGGAGGAATGGTTATAGCACCACCGGTGAACCGGAGGTAGAACGTGTGAATACCAAGCCGAAGAACTAGATAAACTGCCTCCCATATGGCTCGGCGGCCAGGAGGAATTACAAGAGCCGGACGTCGTCGCCGGAACTCCGAGTGGTCGCCCTTCGACCAGAAGATGCAGCGGCGCAGTGGCGAGAATCTCATGGTGCTCTCTGCACCGAGCTCCCCAACCATATGCTGCAAAATTTTGGCTCCAAGAACTCTCAGAGAGGATATAGCGTAATGATTTGATCTGCAACTCCAGAAGCAGGGGTCGGAGCAGAGCAAGAAGATTAACGTTGACTGCACTGAAAGCCAGCTTGATAATCCCCTGGATCACCAGATCAGCAGCTTCACAAAGAACTGAGTTCCTCCCCGTCCCTACCTCCATGGCAGCACAAAGAAGAAGAACAAACAACACCTGTTCGAGCCAGATCTGGCTTTCCCACGAGCTTATTGAAAGGGAGCTCGAGCTCCTGCTAGCCTCCACTGCTAGCCTCCACCATGGAGGAGAACAAGGGGAGGAAGAGGGTCTCCAACCGGCGTCGCCCGAGGTCGCCGGGGTAAAGCTCCAAAACGGCATAACGCCAGTCCACAACAACGCAAGTCGAAATAGTACTAGGCTATAACTACTATGTACAGGAACCCGCGCTCCTCCCCCTAGCCATCGCTGACCGGTAGCGCCGTCAGACGAGGCATGGGATCGGGCCGGGGTGCCCTGTGGAGCTCTCAAGCGGAGGGGTGGAGAAGGAGGAGAGAGAAAGAAGAGATAAGAAAGAGGAGTGAGGGGGGGGGGGGAGAAGGAGGAGAGAGAAAGACGTTGTTGAATTCTGGTGGTAACCATGCTCTCAAGCAGCATCCTCTGGCGAACTAAATTTCTGGTGCCACCTTTCTCTCTGCAGAGGTATGTGAGCAGAACTTTGCTGATGACGAGACACAAGTCGAGTAAAATCAAGAAAATCATGCAAGAAGAGGAGATTAAGCACTTACTGCGACCGAATGATCAGATGGATTTACAGGATTAATTAGCATGGTCTGTTGCAAGCGTTGAGAGAAGCAACACATCCAAACTCCAAAGAGAATATTTACCATACCTCAAAATCTATTGGAACTTGGAAGCAAGGATGCTCTGAAGTAAAGCATCGAGCATTACTTTTCTGGAAAATGTGCAACCAGTGAGCAATCGAAGAGTTAAACGTTGACGATTTAACAAATTAGATTCTGGTTATGTATCTCCCTGTTTTGAAGTTTCCGTCGATTGTGTTCCACTCTAATGCCCCATAATGAGGATCTATAGGTCACTCACTACTTACTAGCATGATATAGTAGATAGTAATATTGTTCCATTTCTATTCTTTCTGTTGTTGTTGTATTCTGGCAACTGTTGCTTGCAATGTCAACGAAATGCTCATGCTCGCCACAATATAAGAATTATCACAAATAGTTGAGTTCCTTTTGCAGCGCAATCGCATTTCTGGAGAAGAAAATGAAGTTTTCCAAGGAAGATTGATCACATAGAGTATACCATGGTCTTATAATGTTCCAAATTCTTTAAAGGTTATACCAATTGCAATGCTACTAATTCATTCCTTCTTAGAAAACTTTTTCTTACAGAAATTTTACTATTATATGCTTATTCTTGCATATTATAAAAAAATTACAATTTATTTGTAAATTGTCTGAAAAATTTGTCATTGTTTGTTTTAAAAAAGCATTTTTTTTTCTTAAATGGTAATACCAATGTCACTAATTCATTTTCCTTAGAAAAACATCATTTTGTGTGTATGTAGATACACACACAAGTACTATACAATATGTGTGTAAATTATATTGGAGCATGAAAATTGCAATATTATATGCTTGTTCTTTGCGTATTATAAAAAGTGTAATTTCGCTGTAAAGTTTTGCGAGGGTAATATCAATGCCACTAATTCATTCTTTCTAAGAAAACTTTATTATTTTGATTTTATTTTAGTTTTTGTTTTATTTTATTTCTTCTTAAAGGATAATAAAAATGTCATTAATTCATTCTATCTTATATAACTTTTATTTTGTTTTGTTTTTCTTTACCTATTTATTTTTGTTTTTGTCTTGTGCCTTACAAGGTATCGGGTATGTTTCTGTTATGTTTCATACTAAGCCCAAGTATATGGTGGTCTTCTGTTTTGTGATTGCAAAGGGGCAAGTGCTTAGGTCTATCTTATTTGTTTTGTTTCTTTCTTCGGGAAGGGTAGTAGTGTGCCTTAGATTCTCTCTTCTGTACAAAGCCTTCTATCCATGCGTTATTTTGTTTTGTTTCTTTCTTCAGGAAGGCTAGTAGGCTACCTAAAATTCTTCCTTCTCTAGAAAACCTTCTATCCATCAGGTTGCCTCAAAAGATTTCTTCTCTAGAAATCTTCCATGTACTAGCAGCACCTTTCTCTACGTTTTGTTAATTCAGTTTCAATGATCCATGCATTGTTTTTTACAAGATAATTAGTCTTGCAAGTTTGTTTTTCAATTTCTACGACCAATGCCACTAATCCTTTCCTTCTTAGAAGATATTTTTTACGAAAATTTGGCTATTTTATATTTATTCTTGCATATTATAAATAATCACAATTTTTGTAAATTGTCTGAAAATTTTGCCATTTTTTGTTTAAAAAATATTTGAAATGCTTGAGCATCTTTTTTTAAATGTCATGAATATTTTTTTGATTGGTGTGAAATATGTTTAAATTACCCAAACACTTTTCTTACATTGTACTCCCTCTGTCCCAAAATTCTTGTCTTAGATTAGTTTAGATACGAAAGTATCTAATACTAAAACATGACTTGATACATCCGTATTTATACAAATCTAAAACAAGAATTTTGGGATGAAGGGTGTATAAATATTTCTTAAGTCTGACACGGATATGTTTGTTAAATACGTGTTTTTTTTAATGTCATCATGACGTCCTTGATCATGAGCCGTACGTTTCTCATTTCATAGTGCACGTATGTGCGAGGAGCCAAACTTGTGGTACTAGCGTTTGCCTTCCGTGCTCACCTGGAAAGGTCAAACCTTTTCCCAACGGCGGCGACGGCTGGGTGGCCCTTCCAACGGCTTCCGCTAGCACAAGTAATTCCACGTAGAATGGTAGAGGCACACGTCGGTGGCGAGCGACGGAAAATTTGGCCTTCAGGTCCGTCACGGCGTTGGCGCCGCGCCCGGCCATCTCAGTGGCTTCGACTTCCTCGGGTGGGTGGTACGACCGATCGACATGACAGTGGCTTCGACTTCCTCGCTGGCATCGTTGACCGCCCCTCCCCAACCAGCGACAATGTTCAGACGACTATGACCCAGCAGGCGCCTTATTCGTACACTCGTGATCGTATCCACTAAACATCACGTCCAAACAAGGAGTTATAGCAGACATATTGATGAACTGGACGTGTCAAGCAGTGAGCAACACCGCAATCAGCCTCGTAGGCCTGACCTGCCGCGTGCTGGTAATGATGCTCAGGTTTTGGTAGACCAGGACAGAGCGCGGCGTCAGGCGGAGCCGGCGGCTCGGTTGGCGGCTCAACATCAATCTCCGGTTTATCCTTCAGCGTCCGTGGAGGCAGGAATAATCTCTAGAACCTTGGGTGTGTCGTGTTTAATGTCGGCTCTATGCAATGAGCGTTTGCCTAAGGATTTCAAGGGCCCCCGTAAGGTGCCTAATTACATGGGGATCAGCCTCAAGAGGCTTGGATTGAGAGTTATGAGATGTCCATGGAGATGCTGGATGTCGACGATACTGCGTGTGCTAAGTATTTCACCATGATGTTCGATGGACCGGCTCGTACCTGGTTGAAAAGCCTGCCCGCTAACTCTGTTGGATCATGGGCAGAGTTGAAGAGGCGTTTTATCCAAAAATTTAAAGATACATGCAAGCAGCCTATGTCAGTTCTGGATTTGGATTCTTGCATTTAAGGTGAAGGTGAGTCAACAATCCATTAGGTGCGCCGGATCTCATTTAACACTCGTCGGATAGTATCAATGCCGGTTCTGCAGTCCTGATGTTGAAGAAAAAATGCCGTTTCATCCCCCTTAAGCAGAAGTTGGGGCGGCTTAAACGCCACTGCAACGACATGGGGGAGCTAATGGCGGCTCTCGTCAAATATGCCGACTCTGATAGTACCAAGGACCCCGGGTCTGATGATGATAAGCCGGGTAAGGGAAAGAAGGGCGGAAATGTGGAAGGGCAGCAACATAACCCGGCAGGTCAAGGCGGCAACGGTAAGCGCAAAGCTGGTGGTATTTTAGACTTTGTGGCTAATACCAATGCGCAGAATAATAATCAGCATCGCAAGGGAAAGCCGGCCCAGTTCGGATGATCAAGATTTAACCTTGAGGCAGTATGAACCAGCCTTGTCCAAGGCACGGTATGCACGAGAAGCCAACTACTCATCTGTGGAAGGATTGCTTCATCATGAAGGAGTTTAAGAATTCCCGTTTTTACAAGGGATTTTTATTTCTGTGCCCCTGGTTCCTTAGCCATACTCATTCATCCCCACGCTCTTAACTTTTGCTCACTTTTCCCCACTCCCTGTCCCGAAACCCTCAGAACTGGTCACAAACGATGGATGCCGTCGAGTCAGTGCTTTGACCGTTAACTCTGACGAGTGGGGCCGCGCTGACTGTGTCGCCCGTTGGACTTGATGAGTGGGGTCGCGGCGGACGGTGCCGCGGTTAGCCCGTTGGGACGTGGTTAGAATTGGGCCGTGTGCGCGCCGCAACGACATAAGCCTGTTATGCATGCACGACATGTCCAGCTAGCCTGCATGCATGCACGTAGCTAGCCTAGCTGCATGCGCCGCCGCCCGCCGCCACGATGCGCTGACCGGCCTCTTTTTCACGCGAGCCACCACGGACACTGACGAGCCTCATTTTCACGCAGGCCGCCACGGACGCAGGGACGGTTGTTGCCGCTGATTCGTAGCATCTCCCACGCGTGTCTAATTGATGTAGAGCATTGTTTCACCACTTTTCGATCCACTCACATCTATTCAACGTGGCAATTAAAACATGTTGGCAATTAAAGTGGCATATCGATCGACGCGGCTCGTTTGAATGTAGCAAATCCAAAGCGCGGCCGGTGCCATTCCCCTTCCCTTCCCCTTTCCATATTTAAACCACCACCCCTCCACCTATTCTCCACACATCCATTTGCGCCGCCACCTTCACCCAAACCCACAGCACTCTCAAAGCGAGGTGAGGATGCAATACAACGACCCCACCTTCGAGCTCCCACTGACCGTGCCGGAGAGACGGTATTCGGCCGACGTCGTCGTGGAGAGGACGCTCCGCGTGTGGGCGTTCTCACGCTGGAGGGGTGCAAGGGGGTTTGCCGAGTGGCTCCTCCGTGCGGGCTTCACCCACCTCCCGGCGGGCTCGCCGGTGATGTTTTGACTGGAGCTTCCAAACTCCAGGACTCTGCCGATCGGGCTCACCATCACCTTCACCAACAGATTTGATGCGTACTACCTCCTCGGCAAGGTGTTTTGGTGTGGATGCGAATTCATCGCATTCACAACCCACAACCCACAACATATTCAGAAACTTCGACTGCATCTTCCCCACCCACGATGGTATGCATAGCCTCCCCTACTACATCGGCCAGGACGACATGGAGAGGGAGCAGTGAAGAGAAGGTGCAGTGAAGATGGTGGTGAAGTCCCGGTCTCGATCGTGAGCTTGTCTTGCTCTAGGGTGTTAGGGATTTTTATCTTTTATATATTTCTATCTTAATTATGTCGTTGGTTGTACCGTGAACTTTTGTTCTCTGCCGTGTTATCCCGTAAGAACTTTGTTATGCTTGCTACCCTTATTTGATAGGGAATCCCTATTTGATATGTCATTGGTTATCAATGTTTTTGCTTGCTATTTCTATCTTATTTGACGTGAGATAAATCGCTAGATGGATATGGTGCCGTACACGAGCCCTTCTGCTAAATCAATCAATGATTGAGTATTCCTCAATGAAAACCAGCAAGTTTTCGCCCATTTAGAGTAGGGTCAAGTTTTCGAACGCACGGATAATGGAGTAGTTGAAGTGTCAAAAAGGAAACTAAAGCTAGAAAAATGAGCCATGTTAATGTTGAAAAGAAGAAGAAGAAAAGCTTTTTTTTGAATTGTTGGTGGCCCTATTCCGTATATTATATGAAAAACAAGCTAATTTTTGAATAGTTTGTGGACTATGCTATGGTTTAGGGTACCCTATGTTTTATGTAAGAAGTATGCTATGGTTGCTACTTTTTATGTTATGGTTGTATGTTTGCTATGTGAGATATCGGTCGATGGCTATGGTGCCGTAGCCAAGCCATAGACAAGCTCTCTAGATGGATATGGTGCCATAGCCGAGCCTAGACATGCTCTCTAGATTGATATGCTGGCTAATGGTGCCACCGGACTTTATTTTAGACGTGGTTTCAGATGGATATCATGATCTACATAATTAAGTCTCGCATGTTCTTAATAAAAAAACAAAAACAAAAAATCGTGTATACAATATTTTTCTTGCAACAAAAACTTTTTATAATACCTGCAGTCAAAAAATGAAAGTGTTGTGTTGTAGGCAATATACAGAAGGAAATTGCCATGATATGTACAAATAAATATGACATGTGCAAGTCCAACAATAAATTGATTTACCATCATGCACTATTTTTGTTCGGCATGGCAATAAATCGATTTACCATGGTAATAATCAAGGGAAAAAACAGAGCCAACACGTGGGCCTTCGACACTCAACGCAATGAGACGGCCCAACCAGAGCTTAGTTTCAATTTGGACCCTAGAACTACATTTTTTTTTCTTCTGTGATCGGTGTTGTCTGACAAAACTGAAAGTGTACAAAACTGACGGGTACCCGAAACTGAGATGATCCACAAATTAAGCAACACAGAGCATAGAGCACATGATCCACAAATTTAAGCAAATTGTAGAGCACATGATCCACAAATTTAACCAAATCCTAGAGGACATGACACCACACTAATAACATATCTAACGAGTGATGACCAGCAAATAAGCAAATCCTAGAGCAACTACACAAAAATAAAAGGGATAAAATCCTAAAGCTATCAGATTCGCCTGCTTGTTCAACTGAATCATCTACTTCAAGTTCTTGTTCATCTTCTTTATTTCCCCCTTCAGATCTGCATCCCCAACTGTCAGAGTAGCACTTCCAGAGACCAAATTCATTGTTGCTGACGGCAGATTGAGCTCCCGGGCGATTAACGTAGTCATCCAGCCATTCAAAATGTGTGCATTTCTTCTCGATCTGAAACGAAAACATGAACCCTAAATCCTAGATCGAAAAAGAGTTAAAAGCAAATAGAAAAAGAAATCAGAGAAAAAATCATGAGATCTAACCTGCCCCTCTGGCTTGCTCTCGCATTTCACGAACTCGCACCCATAGTTGTCATTCTTGACCTCCTTCGAAGTCAACCGTATCAGTGGTGCGCTGCGTGGGCAGTCAGGACATCGCTCCATGGGAAGTGGACCATACTGGGTCCACGAGAGGCGGGAGGCTGAAGTGGAGCTCGACATATCGCCTAAAGTCGCCGAAGAAGAAGAAGCAGAGGGGTGGCTACTCTCGTCGCCGGAGAAGAAGAAGAAGCAGAGGAGGAGTGGCTCCTCTCGTCGCTGCAGAGTAAGCACTAGAATAAAGGGGGTACCTGAGGAAAGGGGAGGTGCAACCAACAAGTCTCGCGGATCGCCCCACGATCCAACGATGCGGAGCCGTCCATGTGATCCAACGATATGGAGCTTGCTCGCAGCCTGCCCCCGGAATTACTTCTAGAAGATCACATCTGAGGGCTGTCGCTTGGCGCTAGGGTATGATCGGACGGCTGACGTTCGAAGCTAGGGTTAGGCGAAACCCCGCGGGGTTTAAAGGGGTTTTGAGCTGGTCAACGAGGTTTCAAAAGCTTTGACTGAGCATAAATAATTTAAAAAAATCGAAAAATATGAAACCTTCGCCGTTCGTCGTTTTATAGGACACACTACTAAAGAGGAAAAATACTAAACTTGGTATACATACATTTAGGGGGGGAAACCTAGCTAGCACGATCGAGGTAAAATGAGCACCATTAATTAAAAAAATCAGAAAAATATAAAACCCGCGCACAATGTTGTCTTGTGTGACATGTTACCAACCAAAAATCATAAACTTTGTCTATGGACATTTTTATGAAAAAAACCTTCACCCATATGAGCTATCATGTACAACCTTTCATAGAGACCAAGGAGAGGAGGTAGGGTTTCCCTTCGGTTTTTGAAAATTTAAAAAAATCAAACAAATCACCAAAGCTTGATTTCAAAGTGAATAAGAAGGATCTGAACTTAGTTTCCATTTTCATATTGTAAACGTGTTTTAATGGTTTTTCTATTAAAGTATTTTTTTAAATGTACAAATAGAAAGATTATTTCAATAAATAGTGATTCGTCGAATCTACACTATATAGATTGATTTGGTGTTAATAAAAAATATTTGGTTCATCTGGAGTAGGTCCAAAAAAACTTGATTGCAAATGGGGCTGTTTACCCTAGCTTGAGAGCTCATTTGGAGCACATTTCTCATGACTACAAGTTTTGTAGACGCAAAAGAGATCGGATTGATCACCTAACATTTATAATAGTTCAGCAAACTGTGCAACTCACACCACAGGGGAATGGACTGAAGCATTGGTTCAAATTCAAAGTTTGCCTAAAATTCAAAGTTTGCCTCAGTAGTTCAAGTTCAAAGTTTAAATATAGAATTATTACATCTTACAAGTTTTCATAGTACTTCTAATTGACGATAAAATCCTTATTACAAATCTTTAAGTTCAAAGTTTATGACTTGCATTCAAGTTCAAATTCAAATCTTTGCCTTGCTCCTTGTGTTTCCGGGATGGGTTAACCGTCTTGCTTCTGGTTTCCCTAGCTGGGATATTTTGTGCTTTTGAAAGCTTTGTCTTGTTGCTTCTGATCTTCACTTCTAGTGGTGGCGGTTTTGTTGAGCTTTGACTGATCAAGCAAGTGATGACCAGTTGACGGTCATCTGTGGGCTCACTAATCTTTAAAGGAACTTCAGACAAAATAACTTCCTCCTCTCTTATAGCTTCAAAACCTTCATAAGCCCTGGTTTCAAATTCCGCATCACATGATGGTTCAACCGAAGTTTCTTCCTCTCTAGGTCTTTTCTGTCTTGTGCCTCTAATTATCCTAGAGCTGGGTCAAACATAAATAAGCTTAGCCATCGATAAAAAAGAGAACAAATGCAAAAAAGCACACATACCAAGCTGCTACTTCAGTTGCTTCATTCTCTAAACTTGTTGCATTCTCCTCTAGTGCTGCATTATCCTCTAAACTTGCTGCATTCTCCTCTGTTGTTGCATGCTCCTCTGCATTTGCTGATGCCCATTGTTCCTCTTCTCCAAATGATGCATCAACTAGATTGGTACAAGCCTAGCAATATGCCCTAAGATACCACATCTTTTGCACTTATACTGTTTTTTTACACGACCCTCTTCACCAGCTCTTATCTTGTTTTTCCTTGGTCTTCCTGGTGGTCTAGTCAGTACAGGAGAATGGAGTTTGAACCCTGAGTCTACTATGTTCCATTGGTCTTTCCAAGAGTGCAGGCACATTTTTAGCATAAGCAGCCCTAAATTTGGCAATAGAGAAATACTCAGAGCAATATTGATCAACTTCACCATCTTCACTTCCAATAACAGTCATGAGATATAGGGCATGTACGCAAGGCTTCCCGCGAATCTGCCATTGCCTACAGCTGCATTCACTGGTTGCAAGGTTCACTGGATATCTCCATTCCCTATTTTTACTGTCAGTGTATGTCACCTCAGCGTCGTATGTCGACGGTCGAATACATTTCATTCTTAGTCCTCTTGCCTTGGCATGCAATGCCTTAATCAGAGATGGGAGCATAAGATGGCCAACATATTGTGTTTCTACAATTCTTTTACGAAGAGCCATCTTTACCATGATCATCTGCCTGATCTTATCAAATGCTTGCCACAGCGAAAGCCCTTTCACTGACTTGAACTTTGCATTGAAACACTCAGTGATGTTATTGGTCACATAGTCTACTTTGCAGATTTCATTGAATTTGCTTCTTGACCACAACTTTCCATGATGTTCATCCATGTACTCCTTCACCAAAGGATTATGAGCATACAACACTCTCAAATGGTGCTCATGCTTCCTCAAGCTGCATGTGTATGATGCTGGCCATATATTCTCATCATAAACTTTTCCTTTGAATTTCTTTTAAAATTCTGCGCTAGGTGTCGCATACATTCCCTATGTTCCACTCTAGGGAATACAATTTTTACTGCAGTTTCTAAACCCTTGCAAGCATCTGTGTGTATAACAAAACCTGAGGGTGTACCTATAATGTTGCGCAACTGCTGCAGAAACCAGACCCAACTCTCTTCACTCTCTACCTCCAACACACCAAATGCAACAGGGAATAGCCAGTTGTGTCCATCAACTGCAGAAGCTGCTGCTAGCTGGCCTCCCCATCTTCCATTCAAAGCAGTCGCATCGACAGCCAAATAGGGCCTACAACCATTCAGAAACCCTTGCCAGCAAGCCTTGAAACAAACAAAAAGCCCTCCTAAAGCACTCCTTCTCCATTGTCTTCCCTTTTAATTTGTACTTAACTGTATGCTTGTCAATCTCTACAACACTCCCTGGACTAGCCGTCTCCACTTCAGCTTTGAAGGTGTAAAGAAACAGAAACTCTCATTCCATGGACCATTAGTCCTATCAAGAGCCATTTCCTTAGCATAGAAAATCTTCATGTATTGTACATTAATCTTGTACTTCTCAAATAGCTTCCCATGGAGTGCTGTTGGACCAATTGTTGGTGTTTCCCTCACCCAATCCAAGATTGCATCTGCCACCCACCTAGTCTTTGCAAGCTTAGATTTGTCCTTTCCCCCTCCCCCTCCAGGTGGGCAAGTGTGCCCGTGTGGGTTGTTTTTATTTGAAACAAAATGAAAAATGATGTCAAATACAATTAAGAAACAATACACATGATCTGAATATAGAATGGATAAATAATCTGATAACAATATTCAGTTGTAATACCTGAATCAATTTGCTCTTTCGCATAGTGGGTGCATGCAACCTCCACCTACACCTATCATAAGGGCAATGAACAGTGAATCTTCCTGGCTCACTCCTATCAACCTTATAAGAGTTCTCAGTGAGAATGCAATATGTAGTCACTACATTACGACAGTCCACCATCGATTCGAATACGGTTCCTGGAGTAAGCTCAGGATTCTCCCTATTCCACTAAATTGTTGGCATGTCCTCACCATCATATTCTTGTAAAACTAAGGAGTCGATGTTCTCCTCCCTCTCTTCATCATGAGTATCATCAAATCTAGCACAACTGCTAGGCTCCTCTGCATATTCATCTTCCACTGCCTGTTGACTGACTCTATCTACCAGTTCAGGGAATAGAATCTCATCCTCATCATCATGTCGAGGCACTTCCTCGTCAGGCTCTGCATCTACTTCTACATCAGGTGTAGAAGGGAGAGGAGAACTGGCAGAATTAGCGGCAGCCGACATGTTGTGGCTTTCAGAACCACTAGGTTTACTTGGTCTCGACCTACAAGGAGTGCGAGGACGCTCGCTATTAGCAGAGACAGATGATGTCTGAACACCCTTCGAGATATGTTGTTTGCGTGCCTGAAGCACACCAATATGGATTTTACCGAAACGGCTGTTAGGATTCAAACTAAATAGCAATCCCAGATGCTCATCACAAGTTAATGGGAGAAATCTCTGCTCGGTACTGTCGAAATATCTCAGTTCAACAGCATCGGCAGGGCTCCACGGATACTCACAACAGAGTGCCTCATGGAAATCTCTGAACGAAACGGTGGTTTCTACCACTTTAGGATAGAAAAATCCAGAAATCACACATGGTTTAGTTCCACGCAGCTTGCTAGTTTACATTCTAACTGCCAGCCGAAAAGCAAGTGCAGGATCAACCCTATTCGATTGAAGTAAGATAAAGGGCGCAGCTAGGCCTAAAATTTTCAGATAAATTGCGCTGATTCACGCCAACGGTGGTCAAATACAGCCTAATTTACGAATCTCCTAATCAATTTGAGAGGAAAATGATGCTTACCCAGGTGAAATCCATGAATTACCAGCCTCTGATTCGACCCAATCATCTCCACGGTCGATGGGCCGGATGGGGTGCCCCCCCCGACATCGCTTCCTAATCCTAGATGGGAAGAGAGGGTAGATGCGGTGGAGGCGGCACGAATACATCGGAGGCGGAAAGAGTGCGGCGGAGGCGGCATGACGGAGGCAGAGGCGGCACGACGGCGGTGGAGGGGGCGGTGCGGAAGCGACTGGATCTGATTCAGGTTATAGTGAGTGTCAGTTTCGCGGCCCCACTGGTTACCATGTAATGGTCAAAATGTGGACTCCGCCCTATGCGGCCCCACTAGTCAGAGTTAACAGGCAAGCCATTGACCCGACGGCAACGTCCGCTGTGACCAGTTCTGAGGGTTTCGGGCAAGGGAGTGGGTAAAAGTGAGCAAAAGTTAAGAGCGTGGAGATGAATGAGTAGAACTAACGAACCAGGGGCACAGAAATAAAAATCCCTTTTTACAATCATAGCCCGAATGGCGGTTCAGGATCCGGTTCTCACGGACCCGACTTTGGTGGTGGCGATTCAAGTTTTAGCTTTCAGGGTCAAGGCAATCTAGGTGGTTTTAATCAGCAGTCTGGTCAAGGAAATCAACAGCAACAGTCTGGTTATCAAAGTAATCCAAAACAGTTGAATGGTGGTCAGTATCATGTGTTCACCACAAGTCTGTGCAAGCGATATCAGAAAATCCATAAGCGGGCAGTGAACTCCATTGAGCCGGCGGTGCCTTGTTATTTAAGTTGGTCTGAGCAGCCTATTGGATGGAGCCGAGAGGATCACCCGCCCTGGGTCAACAATCCAGGTCAGCTGGCATTGGTGGTTGCTCCACAGGTAGGAGGATATAAGCTCATGAAGGTGCTCATGGATGGAGGCAGCAATATCAATATCCTTTACTATGAGACCTTTTGTCGTATGAATTTGACTGACAAGGATCTTAGGCCGTCTTCTACTGTCTTTCATGGGGTGGTTCCTGGTAAGTCGGCGTATCTTGTGGGAAGGATAACATTGGAGGTGGCTTTTGGAGATGACAATGATTCTAGAGCTGAGAAGTTAACCTTTGAGGTGGTAAAAATCAAGAGCCCATACCATGCTTTGTTTGGGAGACCGGCTTACGCCAAGTTTATGGCACCGCCGTGTTATGTTTATTTGCAGTTTAAGATGCCGGGTCACAAGGGCACCATCACGGTGCATGGCAATAGAAGAACCGCTCTGGATTGTGAAGAGGGTGGTGCTGCTTATGCTGAGCCGGCTTGTGCCACTGAGTAAGTAAAATTCTATAAAGACATTGTTGACCTGGCGGATATGACGCCTTTGAAGAAACCAACCACAGAGAACGAACCCTTAATGAAGTTTAAGTTGGCAGATGATACTAAGCTGGTTGATTTTGTTCCTGGTGATTCACCAAAGTAGTTCAGCATCAGTGCTAATATGGTTCCAAAATAGGAAAGCGCGCTCATCGAGTTTATCCTTGAGAACCGGGACATCTTTGCATGGAAGCCTTCTGACATGCTAAGTGTACCGAGGGAACTCGCTGAGCACACTCTTAATGTGGATCCCAAGTTTAAGCCGGTCAAGCAGTTTCCTCGTCGGTTTAATGAGGAAAGGCGCAAGGCATTTGGTGAATATGTGTCCCGGCTCTTGGCGGCAGGGTTCATCATTGAAGTTTTTCATCCTGAGTGGTTGGCTAACCCGGTGCTAGTACTTAAGAAAAATGGCACTTGGCGTATGTGTGTGGATTATACAGACCTTAACAAGGCTGGTCCGGCTGGTCCTTTTGCTCTTCCTCGTAGATTAGATTATTGATGCTACGGCGGGTTGTACCGCTTGAGTTTTTTGGATGGTTACTCTGGTCATCATCAGATCAAAATGGCAGTTAAGCACGAGGAGAAGACAACCTTCATCACTCCTTTTGGAGCCTTCTGCTATGTGTCTATGCCTTTTGGGCTCAAGAGTGCGCAGGCGACTTACCAACGGTGTGTTCAGAATTGCCTCCATGGCCAGATTGGGTGCAATGTTCATGCTTATGTGGATGATATTGTTGTGAAATCCAGGAAGAAGGAGACATTGATTGAGGATCTAAAGAAGACCTTTGACAATCTCCGGGTCTACAAGATGATGTTTAACCCGTCCAAGTGTGTTTTTGGCGTACTAGCAGGCAAGTTATTGGGTTTCTTGGTATCTGAGAGAGGCATTGAAGCTAATCCGGAGAAGATCAAGGCTATCACCTCTTTGGCTAAGCCAGCGTGTATCAATGACGTCCAGCGTTTAGCGGGTCGTATCGCGGCTTTGAGCCGGTTTATAAGTCGCTTGGGAGAGAAGGCTATCCCTTTGTATCAGATGATGAAGAAGACAGATGACTTTGTCTGGAGCGATGCTGCTAATGAGGCGTTTGAGGCACTTAAGAAGCAACTGGCTGAGCCGCCGGTTCTTGCAGCTCCCATTGAGAAGGAGCCCTTGCTGTTATATGTGGCTACAAACAACAGGGCTGTCAGTTGTGGCAGTTGTGGTTGAAAGGAAGGAGCAGGCAAGGAATATCCGGTTCAAAGGCCGGTTTATTATGTCAGTGAGGTGCTCATTGAGTCTAAACAGAGATACCCACATTGGCAGAAGTTGGTTTATGTCGTGTTCATGGCTAGTCGCAAATCGAAACAATATTTCCTTGGTCATCCCATCACTGTGGTTAGCTCTGCTCCTCTGGGGGATATTATTCAAAACAGAGAAGGCACATGTCGGGTAGCTAAGTGGGCCATTGAGCTTGGACCCCATGGTTTAAAGTATGTGTCTCGGACGGCTATTAAATCTCAAGCACTTGTGGATTTCATCAATGATTGGACAGAGTTGCAGATGCCTGAGGATAAGCCGGATAATACATATTGGACTATTCATTTTGATGGATCCAGGCAGTTGGAAGGCTCGGGGGCTGGAGTTATATTGACTTACCCACGAGGTGATAAATTTTGTTATGTTTCAAGGTTGATGTTCCCTTGTACTAACAGTGCAGCTGAGTATGAAGCCTTACTCCATGGTCTTCGGATGGCTAAAGAGATGAATCTAAGCCAGGTAAGATGTTTTGGCGACTCGGATTTGGTGGCTCAGCAAGTGTCAGGGACTTGGGATCCAAAGGATCCACTCATGGCACCGTACCATCGAGAGGTTGATGCTATTGCTGGTCACTTCAAGAGTTATCAAGTGGAACATGTTGATCGAAGGAAAAATGAAGCTGCTGATGCGTTAAGCCGGCTGGGGTCTCAGCGTAAGCCGGTTCCCCCTAATGTTTTCCTTGAAAATTGCGATATTATATGCTTATTCTATGTGTATTATAAAAAGTGCAATTTCGGCGTAAAGTTTTGTAAGGGTAATATCAATACCACTAATTCATTCTTTCTAAGAAAACTTTACTATTTTGATTTTATTTTAGTTTTTGTTTTATTTTCTTTCTTCTTAAAGGATAATAACAATGTCATTAATTCATTCTGAGAATGGCATTTTGGCTCTCGGCCTCCATGGAGGCCTATATTTTGAAAAAATCAAAAATTCAAAATTTCTATTTCAAAATAATCTGAAAAAATTTGTACAAGTAAACAATGATGTGAGGCATATGTGTGTAAAATTTCAGGATGAAATCTGTTGAAATGCGACCTGTACAAAAAAGACAAATTC
This sequence comes from Triticum dicoccoides, assembly GCF_002162155.2. Lineage (NCBI taxonomy): Eukaryota > Viridiplantae > Streptophyta > Magnoliopsida > Poales > Poaceae > Triticum > Triticum dicoccoides. The sequence goes on from NC_041387.1 coordinate 648,063,581, forward strand.
ATGGTCTAGTTGGATGAATAGTATCATGTGTTAAAAAGCCTCAGATTTTTTTTTACACCGCCCTCATTTCAACATATTGTGCCCTGAAAATTTACACACTTGTGTAATATGCCTTCATCTACCTCTGTATTTTTTTCAGAATTTTTCGAAATGTAAAAATACGAATTTTCAAGAAATTTGAATTTTGCGTTTGGAGGCCTCCATGGAGCTCGGCCTCCAAAAGCAATTTCCGATTCATTCTATCTTATAAAACTTTTTATTTTTTTGTTTTTCTTTACCTATTTATTTTTGTTTTTGTCTTGTGTCTTACAAGGTATCGGGTATGTTTCTGTTATGTTTCGTACTAAGCCGAAGTATATGGTGGTCTTCTGTTTTGTGATTACAAAGGGCAAGTGCTTAGGTCTATCTTATTTGTTTTGTTTCTTTCTTCGGGAAGGGTAGTAGTGTGCCTTAGATTCTCTCTTCTCTACAAAGCCTTCTGTCCATGCGTTATTTTGTTTTGTTTCTTTCTTCAGGAAGGCTAGTAGGCTACCTAAAATTCTTCCTTCTCTAGAAAACCTTCTATCCATCAGGTTGCCTCAAAAGATTTCTTCTCTAGAAATCTTCCGTGTACTAGCAGCACCTTTCTCTACGTTTTGTTAATTCAGTTTCAATGATCCATGCATTGTTTTTTACAAGAAAATTAGTCTTGCAAGTTTGTTTTTCAATTTCTACGACCAATGCCACTAATTCTTTCTTTCTTAGAATTTTTTTACGAAAATTCCACTATTTTAGACTTATTCCTGCAATTATAAATAATCACAATCTTTGTAAATTGTCTGCAAATTTTGCACTTATTTGTTTAAAAAAGATTTGAAATGCTTGAGCATCTTTTTTTAAATGTCACGAATATTTTTTTAATGGCGTGAAATATGTTTAAATTACCCAAACACTTTTGTTACATTGCATAAACATTTCTTAAGTCTGACACGGATATGTTTGTAAAATATGTGGTTTTTTTAATGTCATCATGACGTATTTGATATTTTTTTAATACAGTACAGGCGCAAGCGCTAATATGCACGCGCATACACTCACCCCTATGAACGCATACACGCATACCCTATCTCTATGAGCACCTCAGACTAAGCCGGCATATCATCTTGAAATTTACGAAGTCACCGTAGGCACCTCGTCGTCGACAGGAACGTCTCCTCCCACTGAATGCGCATCGTCGAAAATTCTGAAATAATCTAGGAATAAATGCGAACGCCAAGACTTGAACACTGGTGGGCCGGAGATACCACAGTCCCTCTAACAATCGAACCACAGGTTGGTTCGCATGACGTACTTGATATTTGATATTGAGCCGTACGCTTCTCATTTGAGAGTGCATGTATGTGCGAGGAGCCAAACTTGTGGTACTAGCATTTGCCTTCCGTGCTCACCTGGAAAGGTCAAACCTTTCCCCAACGGCGGCGACGGCGGTGTGGCCCTTGCAACGGCTTCCGCGCACACAGGTCACTCCACGTAGAATGTGTTGACGCTCAAAAGTGGCACGGTTAAAAAAAGTAGCTTGAAGCTATGTCAAGATTAATTCAAACTTATTATTGAAAGTCACCATTTGATGGCTCTCTTCAAGATAATCAATGTAAATGTGAAGATGGATCAAAACGGAGCTCAAGTGCAAAAGATATGCCAATTTCGGAGATACTCGTGTTGACATCAGATTAGAGAATGGCATGGAACCTAATTAAGATGACCTTTAATGGAAAACGCTACAACTGCAAAGTTCTTCGTCTCATCGAAACGGACGATTTTGATATAAAGATCGTCCCCATCCGAGGTCGTATGCAAAAGTTATAGGCAAAACCGTGCGCTGCACCAATGTTGGCCGGATCATCCGGGCCAGGGTCCGGATCATCCGGGTAATTGAAGCACTAAAATTCCAGAAGGTTGGAGCTGAAGCCGGATGATCTGGGTCAACTCCCGGATGATCCGGGTAAAGGCCGGACAGTCCGGGCAATCGTCCGGACGTCCGGACAAGTTTTTCTGCTGCAGATGTTAGAAGACAGCCCAAAACTCCCTCGAGATGACCTCAGATCAAAAAGTGTTCAACAGCAAAGTTGTGCGTCTCGTCGAGGCGGTTGATTTTCATATAACAATCATCTTAATCCGAGTTCGTATGCAAAAGTTACAGCCTGATTAGTGGACTGCTGTCAAAAATCTGGGCTTGGCCGGATCATCCGGGCCTAGAGCCGGACATCCGGGCCGGAGGTCGTGAGAAGTCCGAATTTGGTTAGATTTTGATGATTTGGACGGCAAGGCAAGTCCTTTTCTTGTACGGAAAGTTCATCCGCCTCTTATATAGACAAGAGGTGACGGCCGATTGAACAACACACAATCGAACAAATCAATTTATCATCTTTTACCTTTATCTTTATCTCTCTCCCTTGTTATTCTTCTTCCTCGTTCTTCGTTCATTCTTCTTGTTGCAGGGCGGAAAACCTCGAGGCCCTAGGGGCGGTCAGGCCGACCTAGGGCAGCCCATAGCCGCTGCGCGCCCTGACGGGGTCCCTCCCGGGCGCGTAGGGTTTCGGGTCTACAAAAGCGCCCGCCGGATTGTCTTGCGTACCGCGCTTTCGGCGGGTCTCCTTCGACGTGAGCTGCGGTGCATCACCCCCGGCGTCGAGGGTACACGGTGACGTGTTCGTGTGCGAACACACTTTTTGACGACTCCGCTGGGGAAGAAGCTTTGAACGGTCTCCGGCCCGTTCTTTCTACGAAGAGATCGTCATCTAGGGTTTGCAATCTACAAAGGTAATATAAATACCCAATTCACATATGTAGATGCAAATAATGCATATGTTGTTGCTAGATCATCTAATGAGCATAATGTATCGGCTAGCCCTAGCTTTATCAATCATGCATCTAATTATGTGCAAGGGCCGATGCAACAAAATATCCATGATTCTACTTCATATAATTTTAGCAACATGCAAGATATGTATCCCAACTCCCATGCATCGGCAACCCCACAAATTTATATGCCGATGAATAACATGATGAGTTCGGTTAATAAAGTTGAGACACCCTATGTAGGAACTTCCAATGGTATGCAACAAAGTGTTTCAAGTTTTTATTCATCGGCAAATAACTTGTAGTACGTTAATCCAAACGTGCCGGTGGATAGGGGAATTGGCCATGTTACTACTAGTTATTTGGCCAATTACCCTCAAACATCATATGCTATACCTAATGCTACTAATTTTTTGGCATTATATGCTACTGTTGATGTCCACAATTCGGCTCCGCATCTTCATGGTCATGGCCGAATAAGTGAAACTTCTGCAGGAGCACAAATGCCTTCACCTACTACTGTGGCATATCATGTACCCCCTACACAATTACAGAATTTCGATAATATCTCATTGCCGAAAGAGTCTAAAAGCATTGGGGGGCAACCATATCCAGACTGGGTGGTTGAGAACAAGCTTACATTCTCTTGGGATTTGTGCAACTCCATTCGACAGGAACTAATAGAAGGCGGGAAGCCTCATGATTTTGCTGCAGTAAAAGCTAGAGTTGTGCAAATGATGCAGTCACCCAGTGCTGTATCATCCAGTGTACCACCTAAACAATTGCAAAGTTTCGGCACCTTATTGCCGAAAGAGTCTCAAAGTATTGGGGGCAATCTCATGACGAGTGGTTGGAAATTGAGATGAAAAAGTTTAAAGCTCGCCAAACTGAGATGTGGGCTAAAATTAGACAAGAGCGAGAAGCCTTGCAAATTCAAAAGGATAAAGTTATTAATTCAAGTAACAAAGAAAATTCGGTTACTGAAAAGCCGAATCAAGTAGTATATATTCTGAGTCCATCAAATTCAAAGAAGCAAGCATTATTGAGAAAGGGCATGGAAAGCATAGCAAGACAGTCATGCTTGATTTTTCTGAAGTTAATGGAACATACTTCCTGCCCTATGAGTTTCGTGCCATAGAAATTGACAAGCTTCAAGGACAAGAGCAAGTAGCCGAACAGAGTTCGGTTGACAAAGATCTTCAAATTTATGATGCACGAAATCAAGAAGAAAATTGTGACATGGTGTTGGGAAGCCATCCAGAAGCAAAGCACAATATTATTCACCACATGCGATCATCATGCTCTCCCAACATATTTGAAGAGGTATGTTTAGCAAGTAATTTACCTATTTTCAAATTTGGTCAGAACTTTATTGTTGATGCATCTATTAGAAAAATTCTCATAAGTAATTTTGAAAGACCAATGAAGAAGGGTAATTTACTTGTTAGCAATAAAATTGTTATGGAACATATCGGTCAACCCATTACGCCATGTATAAAGACCGATATTGACTTATTGTTACAGCCAAAGCTTTCCCCGTTGCTTTATCCAAAGTTCATATCTAGTTGGGTAGCTTTGCTTATTTCGTACTTGGCTTGCACTTGGTCTCAACTGAGACGTGTATGTTCTAAATATCTTTGTTTCAGAAATTTAAAGCCAAGGTTAAATTCTATTTGAGAAAACCGATGTTAATATAATATCTTATCCAAAGACATCGGAGATAGAGTGGAAAACACAATCCATAGCCGAATGGGGAGATTACAAATCTGAACCATTCGTTTGCTTATCTCCAAAGCCGTTCAAACAGCAAGATCGGCTAGAAAACAAGAAGTATACCTTCAATTCAAGCATGTGTGATCAAATATTTGATTTGTTGCTGAAAAATAGTTACATTACAATTCTTGATCACCATGTTAAGCCATCAATCCAAGGACGAATGTATTGTAAGTTGCATGATTCGTCTTAGCATAATTTTGAGGATTGCAACATGTTTCGTCAAATAGTCAAATCGGCCATTGAAAAAGGACAATTGAAGTTTGTTGAAACACCAAGAGATGACCAGCTATTCCGATTGGTCCCGATGGCAAAAAGTTTTTGCATCGGCTGCTTCAAGCCAATCCATTTAAAGAGAATGTAAAAGCTGCAGGTGATCGGATCAAGCTTTCAAGTAAAGAAGTTGTTGAGAGCATAACGAACATAATCTTGAGGGCGAGAATTCCATCGAAGCTACAATAGAGACGCCAAGGACTGGGGGCCAGCAAGCAAATCCAATGATCAATGACAGCAAACCAAAAGAAAACAAAGGCCGAAATAAGCGCAAGTATAAGAGATCAAAAATCACCTTCGCTGAATTATTGGATAAATATCAAAAGAAGAGTGAAGAGAAGAATGCTTATCGGCCAAATCATGCAAAGAAACCAAGATCACCCCCAAGGCACAAATATGAGGATTGGTATTGGCAAAGTGATAATTTTAATGCAACATATTCATATCCTTATTTTGCGCCGCCAATGTCAATGCCGTGGATGCCTCCCTATGCTCATATAGATACATATTCGTCATGGGACAGGTATGATACAAGGGCACATTCTCCATCTTATTTTAGACCATCTCACCAATATTATGCAGCTCCAAGAAGATCAACATCTGAACAATCACATGTTAAAGATTGTTTCAATCATAATGAATCGGTCCCGAGCTCAAGGAAGAAGAAAGAGGTGGTCAAACAAGTTTACCGCGTTAAAAGAGATGGTCGTAAGAGTGTTACTTCAGATTTGATCTCATATGAAAAAGAGCCAATGAAAGTTTTGACATTGGCTACTAAAGGCAATGAGATGGAGCAACCAATTATTGACAGTCAAAGTGCCAAATCTGACGAAAAGAAGTTGAGAGTGCACAAGGCCAAGAAAGAATTGCCATTGGTCAAAACAGAATCACAGCCGAGATGCTCACTCGGCTTATCGTATTGGCAAAAGAAGGAATTACAAAATCTTAGTGCACAAGAGCTGAGAAAGAGGAACATGGCATGGGTTCCCAAGAGGATCAATCATAACAAAAACGATGTGCATGCTTCAATTGCAACAAGTACAATGAAAGTGAAGAAAGTGAAGGATGGAAGCAACAAACAATTAAGCCGAAGGTGTGCATCACAACATCAAAATCTTCGGTTAGCACAACATCCATTTTCTTCAACAATGCCATTGATGCCTTTGCCATGGAATTCATCCACAGGTATGATCCGTTACCCTCCATGGACTTACTTTGATCCATGGATGCAACATAATTTTCTATATCATGACAGAGTATTACCAAATTACTATACATTTGGTTAGTTACATTTTTGTTGCTAAGACAAAGGGGCCGAAATATTTTATTGCTATTTTATTTTGTTTATTTCGGCTATACATGCTTTATTGGATGAATTCTACATGGACCTCATGATAATGGCCGATACTTAGCTATCGTCCTAAGAAACTATCCGATCATGGCCGGTGTGAAATTCTAACATCGTCCTTAGTTCAATTGGAACCGAGACAAGGGACATGTTAAGTGATATTAGCCTTGTCTCTCTAGTACTATGGAGATTATGTTTCGATGGTTGAATTCATAATGGCCAAGGTGTTGGTGTTGTTTATATATCTCCTTATGGTGCAATTTTATGAAGCCTCATGCCACTTAGAATATTTTTTGCACAATTAATCAAAGCCGAATATACATTGTTATTCTGATTGAATCTTTTACATGCTATATGGCTATACATATTGAGGCTTTCAGTGATTCGTTATGAGTAGTGCAACAAATATCCAAGGGTTATCAATGTTTTGACGAATCACTTATAGTTTATCTTGAGGCATGTCTAGATGCAAAATTTACCTTGGGTTGCTATAAAATTGTTCATATTTCTAGACATGACAATTCAAAAGAGTTGGCACAGCAAGTATCCGGCTACTATGTTAATCATGGTGTGTTGCATTTCTATCAATAGCCGATACTTAGTCTCGTCAACATAGGTAAGGCCGAACCGAAGTCCACCGCTTCGGCCACTAATATTGTTTTTATGCAGGTAAAAGTGAGGATTGGAGAAAGTTTATTGATGATTATCTGCAAAGTCCTAACAAAAGGGTGAACAATATGGTTCGGAGGATGACCTTGAGATACATATCTATGAAACTTTATCATCGAGTTGTTAATGAAGTTGAGAAGGTTTCGCCCAAGCTTGCATCAAGGATTCAAAAAATAAATAATGGCCGATATATAATTATCGCCCTAAGCATATAAATGGCCGATGAAGTGTTGACATCGTCCTTAGAACTAACACGGTGCATGTTATTTTTCGGCACACTCGCTTTGCCGAAAAACAGGGGGGCATGTGTTGACGCTCAAAAGTGGCACGGTTAAAAAGAGTAGCTTGAAGCTATGTCAAGATTAATTCAAACTTATTATTGAGAGTCACCATTTGATGGCTCTCTTCAAGATAATCAACGTAAATGTGAAGATGGATCAAAACGGAGCTCAAGTGCAAAAGATATGTCAATTTCGGAGATACTCGTGTTGACATCAGATTAGAGAATGGCATGGAACCTAATTAAGATGACCTATGATGGAAAAAATTACAACTGCAAAGTTCTTTGTCTCGTCGAAACGGACGATTTTGATATAAAGATCGTCCCCATCCGAGGTCGTATGCAAAAGTTATAGGCAAAACCGTGCGCTGCACCAATGTTGGCCGGATCATCCGGGCCAGGGTCCGGATCATCCGGGTAATTGGAGCACTAAGATTCCAGAAGGTTGGCGCTGAAGCCGGATGATCTGGGTCAACTCCCGAATGATCCGGGTAAAGGCCGGACAGTCCGGGCAATTGTCCGGACGTCCGGACAAGTTTTCTGCTGCGGATGTTAGAAAACAATCCGAAACTCCCTCAAGATGACCTCGGATCAAAAAGTGTTCAACAGCAAAGTTGTGCGTCTCGTCGAGGCGGTTGATTTTCATATAACAATCATCTTAATCCGAGTTCGTATGCAAAAGTTACAGCCCGATTAGTGGACTGCTGTCAGAAATCTGGGCTTGGCCGGATCATCCGGGCCTAGAGCCGGACATCCGGGCCGGAGGTCGTGAGAAGTCCGAATTTGGTTAGATTTTGATGATTTGGACGGCAAGGCAAGTCCTTTTCTTGTACGGGAAGTCCATCCGCCTCTTATATAGACAAGAGGTGACGGCCGATTGAACAACACACAATCGAACAAATCAATCTATCATCTTTTACCTTTATCTTTATCTCTCTCCCTTGTTCTTCTTCTTCCTCATTCTTCGTTCGTTCTTCTTGTTGCAGGGCGGCGAACCTCGAGGCCCTAGGGGCGGTCAGGCCGACCTAGGGCAGCCCATAGCCGCCGCGCGCCCTGACTGGGTCCCTCCCGGGCGTGTGGGGTTTCGGGTCTACAAAAGCGCCCGCCGGATTGTCTTGCATACCGCGCTTCCGGCGGGTCTCCTTCGACGTGAGCTGCGGTGCATCACCCCCGGCGTCGAGGGTACACGGTGACGTGTTCGTGTGCGAAAAGAATGGCAGAGGCACACGCCGGTGGCGACCGACGGAAAATATGGCCTTCAGGTCCGTCACGGCGTTGGCGCCGGCCGGCCATCTCAGTGGCTTCGACTTCCTCGGGTCGGCGGTACGACCGATCGACGCCTCGGTGACACCGTCACGCTGCTCGCCGGCATCACCGACCGCCTCTCCCTGCTCAGCAACAGCAACTGCGCGGGCATGGCGGCCGTCGCCCTGCTGCGGCCCCCCGGAGTCCGACTTCACTTGGTGCTCGCTCGTCGCGCCAGACCAGGAGGCGCCTGCTCACCAGCAAGCAAACAGGTCGCCATGACATGCCGTCCAGCAACCGCGCGCTGACGTCCAGCATGCTTAATGGAATTCGTTCGTTTTTTTAGAAAAGGGGTATTACCCCAGCCTCTGCATCAGAAAGATGCATACGGCTCATATTATTAAAAAATAAAATGAGTCACAAAGTCTCCAATATCTGAAAGGTCGAAAAGAAAACAAGCTGCTCAAACGAGCCTAATCATGAAGCCACAACCGGCTGGCAAATAAAATAGGAGCACTACATGCCTATCCTATTACATGACCGCCATCCAAACCGGTTGAAAATAACCCGAGCTACCATCTCCCATCGGGTAGACGCAGTAACCAAACGCCCCCTGGCCTCCATCGGAGTGAGTACAGACCACATACGGATCAATGATGTGGCCCTGAAGATAACCTGCAAAAAATGAAAGTTCGTTACTCTGTTAAAAACCAAATCATTTCTGCAGTTCCATACTGCCCATAACAAGGCACACACGCCAACACGAATGTGTCTTGCTACATCCAAGTTCACCCCATCAAGCCATGTTCCAAATAATATATTGATAGAGGTAGGTGGAGTAATATTAAAAGCAATATGAATCGAACGCCAAAGAATCTTAGCCAGTGGACAATCTAGAAAGAGTGCCTGATAGTTTCGTTACAATCACAAAAACTACACCTAGCAGAACTTTTAGGATCGCGTACCTGGCCGGGGCACTCCATGGATCGCGCCAACGAAATATCTGTGCACGCGCCCGCCCGCGAGATATTTTCCCGCCATGCCGGAAAAGGCCCAGACACTTAGGTTGGCGTCGCTTTTGCCCTCACTCCCCTCCCTTAATATCTGCAGAAATAGCATCGCATACGTGTGTGTGGCTCATTCATTCATCCTCTGCCTGCTTCCTTGTGTTGCACTGCTACTATTTCTATCCACTTAGGTTGGATCCATTCATTCATCGGTTCCTTCTGTTTTCACCGGTCAAGCATATCGGGATCCACCGGTCAAGGCGGCCGTCGGCATTGCCCAGGTAACATCTAACCCGCCACCTGCTCTACTTTCTCATTTTGTTTTTTGTAAGTGGTCACTGGATCCGTGTTTCCGTCGCTATGATTGGCAGGTGATTGTTCTTTCTTTCACAAGGTAACCGGATTACGGACTTGATGTCGGCGGGCTGGACGGATGAGAGGCATGCAAGTTATATAAGGTCCCTAGAAGCTTCTTTCGTCCGCGATCAACTGTACAAGCACTTGGTTCCACTGATCAATGCAGTGGGGCCAGGGCCTTCGAGCCCTTCTCCTCTAAAAAATGATCAACTCCACAAGCACGGTCACGATGCCAAAAAGAAAGATCCGGGTACCGATGGGTTCAAGGTTCTCCAAGGTGGAGTGTGGAGGAAAGTCGAATTTAAGAGGAGGAGCAATGCTTGTGCTCAAGTGCGGCCCAAACGGCGCCTGCCTGGAAACCCCTGGATTCAGCATTTTATACCGGGTGGCTGCAGCAGCAGTGCAGGATCAGGTGATAGGGCAGAAACTTCAGTAAGTGATCGGGAATCCGGTACCTGGACTATCCCTAGGAGCACCCCGTTGTTCCATGGAAAGGAATTGGGAGCTCGCAAGGGAGAAGATCTTCTCGATGAATATGCAGGTAACTAGCTCAGTTACCTCATCTAGCGTTTGGTGTGCACCATCATACACTCTTGACACACGTATGTTTTTGTAGCATCAACTGATTTTCTGGAAGAAGCATCAACGTAGAAAAGTCGGTTGTGCTTAAGCTCCAAGATATTGTATGGTTCTTTTCTGTCTGTCTTTACCCATGTTATCCATAAGCTGACAACAGATGGTTAGGGACGTTGTTGAGTTCTGGTAGTAACCAAGTTCTCAAGCAGCATCCTATGCTGAACTATATTTCTGATGCCATGGTCTCTGATCAGAATTTTGCTGAGGACGAGGCACAAGTTGATGCGGAATCAAGGAGATTAAGCACGTACTGCGCCCGAATGATCAAGTGAATTTACAGGATTAATTAACATAGTCTGTTGCTAGTGTTGAGAAAAGCAACACACCCAAAGAGCTTGTTTGCTACCTCAAGACCTGTTGGAATTTGGAAGCGATGATGCTCTCAAGTAAAGCATGGAAGAGTATTTACTCAGAAACTGTGCAACTAGTATTTACTCAGAAGTGTTCACGATTTAACAAATTAGACTCTTGTTATGTATCTCTCTATTTGGCGAATATATTTGACACGATTTTATTCCATTCTAGTGTCCCATAATGAGGATCAATAGGTCACTCACTACTTATTACCATAACAGTCGATAGTAAATTAGTAATATTTCTTATTTTTTTGGGTGTCAAGCTTTATCTTTGCTCATTCTCACGGAGGTGCTGCTCATAGAGATAACAACATGACACCCCGCGTGTTGCCACCAGAATCGGCTGCGATATATTTTCATGAGCTTGGATTGTATGAAAATAAATATTTGAATTGATAATATAATAAATATGTTTGATCATATCTTATCTGGACTCGGTTACCGTTAGGGAGTTCGAGAAAAAACCCACAGAAGTTTATGAGAGAAGATAATGAGTATGAGGGACACATGCATTGATGTATGCATGCAATTAATGTCTAAAGCTTATTGGGTAAAGAGGTGGCATAGTTGGGTATGCTCTAAAATAGTTAGAGGTGACTAGCTATTTAGATATAGAAGATATGTGCTCATAGAGATTGCGAAAAAGTGGCCCGATTGTTTTTCCTTTCCCCTTTTCATCTTTTGCCCCATGTACAATCTCCTACTTATCCTTTGAAATAAAACACTTTAGCCATATGTAAGTTGCTTGTTAAGTTTGGGTAGGTCGATTTTTTCTGACCATTGATTCCTTTATCAAGATTTGTGTTGTATTTTCTTCCCCTTGTGTTGTTTTCGAGACTTCTTCATTCGAGGGTCAGTCAGTTTTCTTATTGTGGTGAAGCCCGTTACCCGCTGACTGGCTTTTTTTCCCTTCTATTTTATGTGTTTTACTTTTTCTTCTTTAGTCGATTTTTATTGTTTCTTAATGGATATTTTTGGGATGTTATGTGAGTGTAAATGTATTCACAGAAGTAATATACAATGTGTGTGTAACTTATACTAGAGTGCAAAAATGGCAATATTATATCTTTATTCTTTGCAGATTACCAAAAGTGTAATCCAAGTGATCAATGCCACTAATTCATACTTCCATCAAAAAATTAATTTTATTATTTCATTTTCTTTCTTCTTTAAGGGTTATACCAATGTCACTAATTCATTTCTTCTTAGAAAAGTTTTTTTGGCCAAAATTTCTCTATTATATGCTTATTCTTACATATTATAAAAAAATCAAAATTTATTTGTATGTTGTGTGAAAATTTTGTCATTATTATTTTAAAATATTAATTTAAAACAACATTTTTTATTTTTTTGTATATACCGGAGCACAAAAATTGCGCTATTATATGATTATTCTTTGCATATTAAAAAAGTGTAATTTCAGTGCAAAGTTGTGCAAGGAGTGATATTTCATTTTATTTTTCGTAAAGAGTAATACCAATGCTACTAATTCATTCTTCCTTACAAAACTTCATTACTCCCTCCATTTTTGTATACAAGGCCACAAACTCAGATTACAGGTACCAATGTAAAATTTAATGTCTGCTTTACAAGTCAACTTTTCTTCTTGTTTACTGGGATCATTAATACTCCGCATGTATGCAAAGAAACTGAGTGGAGAAAGTAGCTAACTGTCATTATGACTGCATGCATGCAAGTATTAAATAGGTTGTTAGTATGAGAAAATATTATTAACTTTGCATCGATTACTGTTGGTGGCCTTGTATAGATGCAAAATGTATATTTCATAGTGGACTTGTATATAAAAATGAAGGGAGTATCATCTTTGTTGCAGTTCTTATTTCATTTTCTTTCTTCTTAAAGGGTGATACGATGCCACTAAGTTATTCTTCCATAGAAACTTTGTTTTTGCCTTTTGTATTTTGCCTTACAGGGTATCTAGTAAGTTTCTGTTATGTTTCATACCAAGCCCAAGTGTCTGGTGGTCTAATGTGTTGTGGTTGTAATGGGTCGAATACTTGAGTTTATCTGTTATTTTGCTTTGTTTCTTTCTTCAGAAAGAGTTGTAGGTTGTCTTAGATTCTTTTTTCTCTAGAAAGCCTTCTGTCCATCTGTTATTTTGTTTTCTTTCTTCAGGAAGGATAGTAGGCTTCTTAAAATTCTTCCTTCTCTAGAAAACCTACTTCCATCATGTTGCCTTAAATTCTTTCTTCTCCGTAAATCTTCCGTCTACTACCACCACCTATCTCTATGATTTGTTGCTTCAATTTCTATCATCCATGCATTGTTTTTCACAAGATAATTAGTCTTGCGATTTTTTTATTTCTATGATCCATCGCTATCAGATTAGCCGATATGTAGCCCATGTACTATTTCCGTGGGCTCACCTTCGTTTTTGTGAGCAAAGACTTGAGTTTGGCTGCTGCAAAAAGACCGGTAGTCAGAGAATTTAGGTCATGCATTTTTCATTGTACATGAATGTTTCTCTCTCCGTCTGATACGGAATTAATGGCAAATTAAAATTGACTGGCCAAAATTCTAAATTCAGTCACCCGACCCTTAAACGGCCCTGAAATAAAAAAAAACTTGGGTCTTGTTCTCTCCTGTCATCTTGGACATGATCGAAGGGCCATACATTGCGATGCCTTGGGAGGTTGACACTGATCGAATTGAAGAGTTGCGGGTGCCTGAGCGGCAGCTCGACCAGCTAACTCACTGATCTACGGAAATTTGTTTCCGCATACCCCACAACATTTTCAAACCCAACGTTGATGAGGCTCTCATCGTCCTCCCTCTGGATTAGCTCGCCGTTGCAGAAGACCTTGGAGTCAAACACGAGGACGCGGTAGTGCAATACTCATGGTCTGCTAGGTTGACTGCCATGACCTTTGAACTCGATGCCACGCACGAGGAAGAGGTTGCCCTTGTGGACCAGGGGTCATGTCTCATGTCTCCACGAAGTAGGGCCTGAGGTAGGACTGTATGGGGTCGTTGGTGATGCCCTCGACAGTGTCGTTCACAAGTAGGGTATGCATGTGCCTCCCATACGCGGAGTGGCGCACTGGTGCACGGGCACGAATGCGGACACGCAAGCTAGAGTGGTCACCAATCTAGTTGGCCAAACCAAACCAATAAATTGGAGAAAAAATACGAGACTATATTAATCATGCATAAAAGAGTTTAGAGAAAACTTAAATAACATTCATGGATAGATCTGGTCATAAACTCACAATTCATCGGATCTCAACAAACACACCGCAAAAAGTCATTACATCAAATAGATCTCCAAGAACAATAAGGAAAACATTGTATTGAGAATCAAAAAGAGAAAAGAAGCCATCTAGCTACTAACTATGGACCTGCAGGTCTGTAGCAAACTACTCACGCATCATCGGAGGGCAGCAAGGATGATGAAGAACCCCTATGTGATCGTTTCCCCTACGACAGAGTGCCGGAAAGGGCCCCGGATGGGATCTCTCGAGAACAGAGGCTTGCGGCGGCGAAAAAAGTATTTCGTGGACTCCTCGGTAGGTTTCCTGATTTTAGAGTATTCATGGAGGTGGAGTTAGGTCAACGGAATTTCGTAGGCCCCACTACCCACCAGGGCGCGTCAGGGGCCTGTGGTGCGCCCTGGTGCCTAGTGGGCCACTCTTCCATCTTCTCGTGGGCTCCAGAAACTTCCCGGGTCTCTTATTGACAGAAAAAAATCTCCAAAAAGTTTCGTGGCATTTGGACTATCACTAGGCACTAAGTAGGTTGGTCCCAAAAAATTATATAAAGTTGCTTGTAAATCTATATAAAACATCCAAGATTGATACTATAATAGCATGTACCAATCAAAAATTATAGATACATTGGAGACGTATCAATGGTTGCGGCGGTGCCTTGCGCTCGAGGGCCGTCGTATCCGAGGAGGAGCGAGGGGCGATACAGCAGGCGCGGTACGACCGACGCAATGTTGGTCGCCGCTCCGCGTTTGCTAAGAGCATCGTGGCGCTGTAATGGGTCCGAAACCTCGCCGCCACGTGGGCGCTCGACCGCTCCGTCACCACCCAGAGACGATGGTCGCCGCCTTGACGGCAAGCTCGCCAAGATCGACGAGGAATGGTCGCTTAGCGACTCCTCTGCCAACGTCGGCAGGGGCAAGGCTGCCGCCATCGGCAGTGACCAAGGCGGCCTTCCGGACCATGCAACAGGAGGCGGACCGGCTCCTCTGTGAGCGGCAGGCAGCCGCCGAACAAGGTTGTTGTGGCCCTCCGACGCCCTTTAGCTGCTGGAGGGACGACATCGACGACGACGACACATACGGCGATGACAGTGCGGCAGGACAAGGCGGCTGCGCATGTGAGGTGGTACGTTTTAGGTAATTTTTTATTGTTTTAGTTAAACGATCGAAATATCGTTTGTTTTATATAAATTATATCTGAGCTTGAATGAAATCGGTCGATTTTGTTTGAATTTCGTCCAGTTTGTTTAAACCCTTCTTGAAATGTACGCGGGTTGCGCTGGATTACCGCCTCCCGGGTGTCCAAATCGCCCCGGCGCAAAACCAGGTGCGTGCGTGCACGGCAAGCCCAAAACATGTTCTGATTTTCCAACGCCGAAAGCGACGACCTTTGTGTTTTCTATTCTCCTGATAACAAAAGCCGCCGCCCAGTCCGAGCCTGACTGGATCCGAGCCCTCCCCGGTGTCGCCATCAACCCCGCCGGGCCGGCGATTTGTCCCAGCTATCTAATGGCCGAGCCGCTCCCCTTTGACCGGAGTTCGGGAGTCCGGATCCAGCGGCCGGCTGACCTATAATAGTACGGGGAGAGGAGCTGAGAGGGGAAAAGGCAGGAGTCCGTCGGCGATGGGCGGGTGGGGCTGCTTCTGCTGCGGCGACCTGTTCGGCGCCGGGGGAGAAGCCGCGGTCCGGCTGCCGGAGCCGTTCCAGCTGCCGGCGCCCTTGCCCGCATGGCCGCAAGGTTTCTGACGCCTTCTCCTCTCTTATCAGTTCTTGAATCAGTTCGTGGATCGTTTTCTTATGACCATTGATTGATGATTGGCCTGATGCAGCTTCATGATTGAAAGTAGTACTCGCTTGTATGAGTCCCTACTTAATTTGTTGATTACTAAGTACTTTCTTGTTCAATTATTATCATCATTGACTGTTCTGTTGTTTATTTCTTTCCAAAAGGGGAGTTTCATACGGTGATAACAATACAATTTATCCTGATTAGTTTATAATTCTGTCCTACTATGCTATGCAGATTCCACTTCCCGGTATATATTATTGAATGAACACAGTGATTAATAAATCTATAAAAAGATGGATTCCCTCAAGGGAATTTCTTGTACATAGCTTGTCGTAGTGGGTACCTCTTGTTACTTGCGCTTGAAGTGGCTTAGATAGGATCACCGTGCTTTACTTGGAAGGCATATCATTTTAGAAGGTGGCGATCGTAGCCTCAAAGGTATTCTTTGTGGGGCAAGAGTAATTTGTGACCATATATCATGAGAACTTTAGCTGGCTCATTCAAGAAGCGAAATCTGTAAGTTTAAGTTTGTACAGGCCACCCGGACTCGTTACTTTTTATTTTTTGTTGTGTCGGAGTTGCAATTTCCTTCATCTTTCTTTAGTATAGAGCGAATAATTGCATGTGCAAAACAATGTATTTGTTTTTCAAACTGATTGTTGTTTGCTTTGCCAAATATATTTGCTTTGCTGAACACTTGGACCTTGTAGTAACTTTGTCTGGCAACTACTTTACAGGACGGGACTTCGCAAAGGGCGTGATTTGCATAGGAGAACTTGATATTGCAAATATTACCCAATTCCGGAATATATGGAGCTACTCTGGAGCTACGTTCTATGAGCCAGAAGAGGTTCCTGATGGTTTCCACTGCCTTGGCCACTATGCCCAACAAAATGACCGGCTTTTACAGGGTTCCCTTGTTGTTGCAAGGGAAGCGGCTAGCTGCCAGTTAATCAATAGCAGGCCCGCTCTTGAGAAACCATTAGATTACACCCTCGTTTGGACTAATGCTGGCGTGTATGAAGATGACAATAGTGAATGCGGTTGCTTCTGGTTGCCATCACCCCCTGAGGGTTATGAAGCCCTTGGCTATGTGGTTACTAGAGGACCAAAGAAGCCCTCACTGGAGGCGGTCCGGTGTGTGCGACAAGACCTCACGGACCCATGTGAAAACTTTAGGTCAGTCGTTAATGTGGAACGTACATGCCAAGTTTGGAAGACGAGGCCTTGCCACCGAGGGACAGCAGGACGAGGTATACCTGTTGGTACATTCTTCTGTGAAACAAATTCAGTTAACAGTCAGGAATCAGGCATTCCCTGCTTGAAGAACTGTGACCCGAATTTGAGAGCCATGCCTGATCTAGAGCAGATTCATGCACTAATCAAGCACTATGGCCCAACTGTTTTCTTCCACCCACAAGAGAAATACTTGCCGTCATCGGTTTCTTGGTTCTTCGAGAATGGTGCTACACTGAACAAGAAAGATATGAAAATGGGAGATCCAATACTTGCTGGGGGCTCAAACCTGCCTGCTGGTGGGACAAATGATGGTGAGTACTGGATTGACCTCCCCGATGATGATACGCGTGAGTTTGTCAAAGTAGGTAATTTGAAGAGTGCCGAGCTCTATGCTCATGTTAAACCGGCTCATGGAGGGACCTTCACCGACATTGCCATGTGGGTGTTCTGCCCGTTCAATGGGCCAGCGACGATAAAGGTTGGACTTGCAAGCTTTGCTCTGCAGAAGGTTGGCAGGCATACGGGAGACTGGGAGCATTTCACCCTCCGCATAAGTAACTTCTCTGGAGAGCTCTCGTCTGTCTACTACTCAGAGCACAGCGGGGGCGGATGGGTGGATGCTTGCGATCTGGAGTTCATCTCAGGAAACAAGGCGATCGTGTACTCATCAAGGAATGGGCACGCAAGCTATGCGCACCCTGGCTGCTACCTGCAGGGCTCTGAAAACCTCGGCGTCGGCTTAAGAAATGACGTCGCACGGAGCAACCTGTCAATCGATTCTAGCACGAGGTACAAGATCATCTCCGCGGAGTACCTGGGGGACGCCGTGGCGGAACCGTGCTGGCTGCAGTACATGAGGGAGTGGGGCCCGACCGTGACGTACAACTCACGGTCAGAGGTGGACACGGTGCTTAGCTTCCTGCCGTTCTTCCTCCGGTTCACGGCGGAGGCCATATTCGACAGTCTTCCTGCGGAGCTGTACGAGGAGGAAGGCCCGACCGGACCGAAGGAGAAAAACAACTGGGATGGTGATGAGCGGTGCTAGGCCGCGTCGCCTTTGCGGTCTATCCCTGTTGCTTATTCATGTACATTGTATGTGGTGAGAATGTTGGTTGGTACGGTTGATGTATTGATAAAGCTTTGCAAGAGGACTTGGTAGTGCTGGGTATTTCTAGATCACAATTGCAGTGTTGTGCCTACACAAAAAAAGAAAAAGTGCCGCTCTGGCTGTCTAGTTTCTACTACGTCCCAGCATTTTGCATTTCCCCAACTAGTTTATCCGAGGAAGTGAGTATTACTGATATCGTCCACTGATGATCTCAACCAGAACCATTTTGCATTTCCCCAATTAGTTCTCCTGAGGAAGTGATGGTGTACTTTTTTCTTTTTGAGGGAAGGGATGATATCGTCCACTGAAGAACTAAACCAGAACCTACATACAGGTTGTCGGAATCGCAATTTTATCATACAATTCTACAACTTCATGATCTAAACCAACTCCTATGATAGTGGAATCTATTACCCACTCTGTTCATAAATAAGATTTTCTAATTTTTTCTAAACTAGCAATGTGTCCGACTGTCCGTGTGTTGCAACAGATCCAAAGTACTAGAATAATACATGTTCACAAACTTGAAAGAGAAACACTCTAGTTTTGGTATGTCACTAAAAATATACTTGTATTGTGTTTTCACTCAAAATATATTTTTTGTTACTGTTTTGATGAGGTGGGGAGGGATGTCGTTGGTTTCAAGATACAGTCATTAGATGCAGATCTGATGATCAGAAATGACGAATGATAGACACACCATCATCACCAAGAGTCTTTTATAGGAGTAGAGAAATCAGATGTATATAGATACATTACATTTTAGTGTGTTTGTTTCATATTGAAATATCCAAAACATCTTATATATTTGTAAATAGAGGGAGTAGTTAAGATCCTACGGTTTGCGTTCCTACCAACGGAGCTCCATGACAACGAAGAGCTGTGATCCGATCCAGGATCATGATTCTGACTACCTTGCATACATATATCAGAACAGTTTTGATAGATAACAAGCACTCGAATCTGACGCCAAAAAGGAAAGCAAAATTTCCCCCTTTATTACCCACGTTATTTGTGTTCGTTTTCCCATGATGCAAGGGGAGAAGCAGTACAGAGTGTAATACATACAAAAGCATCAGAGCTTCGGTTAATGCCGCCAACTCCTCCCGTGGTGTTCGATCGCCTGCCGCGTTCCCTCGAAGAAGAATCCATGGCCATTCAGGTCAGGGAACGCGCCCGGCGCTTCTTTCCGTTCATATACCCCTCCTATCCTCCTGTCTGGTGTTGCTACTTACTTGTATGGTGTGAGTAGACTGGCAGATCCGGCTACCTTACCTCCCAGCCTCTATTCTCGGTGGGGGATTTAAGCTAATAAGCCTCTCTCTATATACAGCTCGCCCTGGTGGAGTACTCGGATACTAGCTGCATGAACATGGAGGACTTGTCCTCCACAAGCCTCTGGGGTGTGTCGAACTCCGCTATTTTACCTGAAAAATAAACAAGACCAGGTGAATTCACCGTAACCGCTGTTTGTTGCTCCCAAGTTTTCGGGCGTGACAAAGAACACTGTTTGGTTAGGAGCGTTACTCAGATAATTCAACATACGATCAGTAAGAAACAAAACATGTAATGGTCTAGCTACGGCTGGAAAGATGACTTGGTTAATCGTGTGAAGGAGCATGTACCGTCGCTAAGCACCATGACTAGGTCACTGTCGATGACCGTTGGGATCCTGTGTGCAATTGTACAGACAGTGCAATCCCTGAATTCGCTGCGAATAATCTTCTGGATAAGATTATCTGTAGCTGTGTCAACTGATGCCGTCGCCTCATCAAGCACCAAAATTCTTGCCTGCTTAAGCAGCGCCCTACCCAATGCAATAAGCTGGCGCTGTCCCACACTCCAGTTATCCCCATTCTCCAGTACTGCAATGGCACCACAAATATCCAGGAAAATATAATTTTGTTTACGAGGTGTCATGCTTTACCAAGTGTCATGCTCACTCTTTGAAGAAGTGTTTGAATATTCAAAATTAGAACAAACCTGGACTGTCCAGTTTTTCTTCCTTCGAACGAATGACCTCTCCTAGCTGGCACTTCTCTAGTGCCTGAAACAAAGAGTTCTCTTCCATAAAGATCATGGCACATTTAACATGAGGATAGCATAAAAGCGACCATGGCGTACCTCCCAAATTTCTTGATCAGAACGCTCTTCAAGAGGGTCAAGATTCATTCTGATAGTACCCTCGAACAATGTAGGGTCCTGAGGGATGATGCTCAACCGTGACCGCAGATCGTGAAGGCCAATCGCAGAAACATCGATGTCGTCAATGATAATTTTCCCTCCTGTGGGTTCAATTAGACGGAAAAGAGCCTGAATGAGAGTAGATTTACCACTTCCAGTTCTCCCTACAATCCCAATCTTTTTCCCGCCAGGAAAAATACAACTGACTCCAGGTAGAACGAAGGGAAGGTCGTCCTTGTAGCGGACCTATGATATTTAGCAAAAGCACAATAAGATGCCGTAAATAAAACTGAAGTATTTTTAGCTTAGAAGAAGAAAAAACAGAGTATATACTTCTGGTGATTATGTATAACGAAGAGCAAATGGATAGTCACAAATAAATGGCTACGGACTAAGTTTACCTTGAGATCAATCAATTGAATGTTTCCATTCTCAGGCCATGAGGCCGGGGGACGACAATTCTCAATAATCAGTGGTGCTTCACTAGGAATCTTGCAGTACTGATAAATACGCTCAACAGAGATGATTCTGTTCTCTAATTTACAGAAGCTCAATATCCACCTTGACATCCGAGCATTTAGGTTGAGTCCATATGTGACAGCAAGCCCAGCCATACCTATCAATTGGAAAGCTTGTTTAGATTGAGAAGCACATCGCCATATTTTATTGAAAAAGATATGCAAGTTTTCTAGTGCACCTAACAAGTGATCTATTGGGTAAAGCAAGATCATAAAATGTAACAGAACGGCCTGTGAGATAGCAGATAAGACATACTTGGTTCAATTGTTCCAGGAGGAAAGCTCACGAGTATTGCCATGCAGAAAGCAAACACAAAAGTCGAGAGCAATTCCATTCGCAGGCAGAGCCATTCAATAGCTGCAAGGCTGGAAAACAAAGGCCGAGCAAAACAATCAAGGAGGTAAAGATTTCTTTTCATGAATCTTTTTTCCTTACCAAATCCTCTGAT
This sequence comes from Triticum dicoccoides, assembly GCF_002162155.2. Classification (NCBI taxonomy): domain Eukaryota; kingdom Viridiplantae; phylum Streptophyta; class Magnoliopsida; order Poales; family Poaceae; genus Triticum; species Triticum dicoccoides. The sequence goes on from NC_041387.1 coordinate 648,084,877, forward strand.
AGTAGCAGCACCAGCGATTGACTCGCTAAACAAATGGATCACTGGAGACTTCTGAACACTCAAGATCCTAGTCAGCTCCCTTGATGAAGCAATGTAATATCTCTGCAAGTTCATGGTAGCAAGGACATTCATTAACTATTGTGTGATGATAAAGATCTTTAAAAGTCTTTGGTACATAAATCATCAAGCTATCTTGAAAGCTCATGCTTTAAGAATGAGCTTACTTCACAAGTTTCAATACTTTCATGCTGAACATATGCATCTGTTTTCTGGTTAATTGGCTAGTTAACTAACAGAGGTGGCCAAATTTATGCGCGCATAGTTCTTTTATTGATTCATTTAGGTGTACCTACCCTTGCTATCTACTTTACTTGCATTACGATCTCCATTGAAAAAATTAAGTATCCCAGGTTAATGTCAACACTAAAAGAAACCTGAAAGTTTAGCAATTTACCTGCATCCACATGCATGCCATAGCCATAGGGACTATAAGAAACAGAACTTGCCATGTGACTTTACTCATGACAGCAACAATTCCAAGGAGTTGAATTGTTGTTGAGGCAAATCCCCCTAGCCTGAATGCTATATCAAGGTCCACAACACTTTGATCTACAGAAACCTGATATGAAGTATGATTGAAGAAGATTAGGATGTGCAAAATAGAGAAGGCACACGCGAGAGTGAAAAACACAATTTAGGAGCAAGAGCATGATCTAAACTTACTCGATTCAGAATCCGTCCAGATGGTGTAGTATCGAAGAATGACATTGGCGCTCGAAACACACACCTTAGCATTTTTATAAATAGTTTCTGAGCAGCTGCTAAACCAAATGTAGCTACAAGAAGGCTTCTCACAAACACAAACAATGAACTCCCGAAAGCAAGGCACATATAAACAACAAGAAGGACCACACTACTTGTCTTAGGTGCATCTCCTTCTGTTTGTGGGTTTGCCCATGCCATCCACCAGTTACTGGCAATCTGAAGAACTTGGAACAGGGTTTGTGCCAAGACAATGAGTGGTATAAGTGAACCTTTGTAGGCTTCCCCCATGTATGTCAAATAAACATTTAAGCTAACTCTTCCTCGCTCCCTCTCCTCTTCCTGAACAGTACGCTTCTTCTTACGTTCTTCACTCTTTTTCTTGTCCTTAATTCCACGTGTATTAGATGACTTACCATTTTCAGATACTTTATTTTTCAGGTTATCGATATTGCTAACACTTGGTGTCAATCTTTTGTTAGGAACAGAAGGAGCAATATCTCCATCAGAATCTTCGCCGAAATCCATGGTTTCGATAGCTTCATTGTGAGCAGAAACCAGAGCATTGAAATCGGTTCCAGCTTGGAGAAGATCATCATATTTTCCAGCTTGGGTGATATGACCATCCTTAAGAACCTATGCCATGATAAAAAGAAAGCACAAATGAGTGATCAAGGGCCCATTATCCTATCAGAAGTATTGTACATAGAAGATAGCGAAACTTTCATGCAGAATCTGCTGTTTTATTCTCATTAAGAAACATGGATAAACAATATGTCGAATTGAACAACTTAATAGGCTGTTAGAAATTTGAAACAGCATATCTATGTACATTAGCCACTAAATGTACTAGTGCTTAGATTGTGAGAAAAATGTTATTACCAATATCAAGTCAGCAGCTGGTAGGAACTCGACTTGATGAGTTACATAAATTACTGTTTTACTAGCTAGTGCCCCCAATATATAGTCCTGCAACACAAAAGCTGACATGTTACGAAACAGAAGCACCTTCAAGAAAGAACTAGAATAAGGCAACAACTATACAGACCTTAAATAGATCACTTCCAGTATGAGCATCAACAGCACTGAAGGGGTCATCAAGCAAATAAATATCAGCATCCTGGTACAGTGCTCTCGCAAGCTGCACTCTCTGTTTCTGGCCTCCACTCAAATTGATGCCTCTGTCACCGATGATGGTCTGATCACCATACTGGAGCAACTGAAGATCCTTCTTCAGGGAGCAAGCCTCAAGTACTCTCTTATAGCGCGGTCTGTCCATTGGAGTGCCGAAAAGAACGTTCTCCTCAATATTTCCAGACTGTATCCAGGCAGTCTGTGAAACATATGCTGCTGTACCACTGACCCTAACCTGAATAAGGAGCAGAAGGAAAATGTAATTAGACGGTCACTCAAGTTAGCATGAACTCTTTTTTTACGCATGTACTTACTTGGCCAGACAGTCTGGGTATCTCCCCAAGTATAGAGGACAATAGACTTGATTTGCCAGAGCCAATCACACCACAGACTGCTACTCTCATGCCTCTCACCACACTAAGTTGTATATGAGATAGTGTAGGGGTTGAGCAAGACGGGTTCCAAGAGAAACTGCCATCCTTGATATCGATTGCCTTGTCTGTGCTACCCTGTGGAACACTTATTGTTGCATCATCCGGCAACTCTTCTTGCCGCAAAAAGTGTGACAACCTGTCCAAGGACACCCTCGTCTGAGCTATCATGGAGATGAGATCAGGGAAATTCCTCAGAGGCTCTTGAAGGATCCTAAAAGTTGCTAAAGCAGAGAGAACACCTCCGGCAGTGAGCTCGCCACCAAGCAATATACAAGTGCCGAAAGTTATGACTGAGACAAAGATTGGCGAGCTCCAGAAAACAAACGTAACTGCGGCCTGGGAGTACAAAGCCCACTTGAGCCACCTGCATTCAACGTTCCTCATCTCTTCAAGCATTATCCTGTACCGGTCCTCCCATGCCTGCAGCTTGAGAATTCTCATACTCTTCAAGCACTCTGCAGTCTTGCGCATTCGCTCATCCTTTGCTGCCATTAGCTTATCTTGGTAGTGTTCCTGCAGCTTGGCCACAGGAACCGAGGCAGCAATTGACAGCGCGGTGGCTATCAATGTCGAAACCGTGGCGATCCCGACATTCTTGTACAGGATGGCGAGCGCAAGGATGATCTGCAGTGGAAGCATCCATATGTCATGAAAGTACCATGCATAGTCCCCCACCCGCTGCACATCAACCGCCATGTAATTCACAATCTCACCGCTCGTGTGGCTCTGCTTTGAGGCATTCGACAGCCTGAGGCCCTTCCGGTACACCATGGCCGTCAGCCCGGACTTGACATGGATCCCCATGACGTCCACGCCCAGGTACCACTGGCGAGCAGTGAGCGTCTCAATCAACTTTGATACGAAAAATACGGAGGCGAGGATGTAACCTTCATGGGGGAAAGCAATTTTGCCACTGAGGTAGTCCACAAAGTAGCTGATCAGGTAGGGGCCGACATAGGACACGACGGTGTTCACCGCGGCGAAGGCGCCGTTGATGGCCGCCTCCCGCCAGAAGGACTTGAGTATTGCCCATGCCAGCGATGGCTCCTTGTCAGGGCACTCCAGCCGTTGGCGCTCATAGTGACTGCTCATGGCCTTGTAGCAGAACTTGGCACGGTCCTTGTGAGCCAGCAGGGGTATGTCAGCCAGCTCGAGCGGCCTCTTGGCCCCAACCGAGAGCAAAGGACTGAGCCATGAGAGTGTTGCGAGGCTGAGGATCCCGGCATCGCCGTAGGGAGTCACCCGCAGGCAGCCGGGCTCCTCCTCGGCGCCTCTCCGCTGCCCGCCGAGCAACAGGGGCTCATGGACACCGGTGTCGTCGTCACTAAACTCCAAGTCGACACCGCTGGAACCCATCACACCAACCAAGCAGAGGAAGCCGAGGGCCGGCAGCGACGCGAAGTTGGCGACCATGTGCGCGTAGTCCGCATCGTGGTCGTCGGCGCCCATGAGGCGCCTGGAGTCGTCGAAGGCGATGGCGAGGGAGAGCGCGAAGGCGAGCACCCACCAGACCCGCACGAGCGCCGGGAACCTGCCGGCGCGCGCCCGCAGCGCGAGCGCCAGCAGGGCCGCCCAGGCCAGCGCCTGCACGGCCGGCAGCAGCAGCGGCTCGGCCTCGGCGGGCGGCGCGGCGGCCGCGACCTCGTAGCTCAGCGCGGCGAGCTGCGCCAGCAGGGCGTAGGCGCAGCAGGCGAGGGCGGCCCGGTACCAGGCGCCCCCGGCGGCGGGCGGCGAGGGGGCGAGGGGCGCCCCATCGCCGGCGAGGGCGGGGTTGCGGGCGCGGCGCGGCGGCTTGAGGCAGGAGGCGCAGCGGGAGGCGAGGGCGCGCGCGCCGCGGAGGAGCAGGAGGAGGAGCGCGAGG